>NC_143041.1:17385946-17709946 GCF_057628025.1 Oncorhynchus mykiss | reverse complement strand
TATTGCGGATTTTGCGAAATGCTTGTGTTCCTAGTTCCAACAGTGCAGTAATATCTAACAGTTCACAACAATACACACACATCTAAAAGTAAAGTAATGGAATTAAGAAATATATCAATATTAGGACGAGCAATGTCGGAGTGGCATTGACTAAAATACAGTAGAATAGAATACAGTATTAACATATGAAATGAGTAAAGTAGTATGTAAACATTATTAAAGTGAACATTAATTCCAAATCTATGTTATATAGGGCAGCAGCCTCTAAGGTGAACGGTTGAGTAACCAACTGGTAGCCGGCTAGTGATGGCTATTTAACTGTCCTTGAGATGGAAGCTGTTTTTTAGTCTCTCGGTCCCAGCTTTGATGCACCTGTACTGACCTCGCCTTCTGGATGATAACGGGGTGAACAGGCCGTGGCCCGGGTGGTTGATGTCCTTGAGGATCTTTTTGGACTTCCTGTGACATCGAGTGCTGGTGGTGTCCTGGAGGGCAAACCGCACCACCCTCTGGAGAGCCCTGCACTTCATGATGACAGAAGTGAGTGCTACGGGGCGATAGTCATTTAGTTCAGTTACCTTTGCTTTCTTGGATACAGGAATAATGGTGGACATCTTGAAGCAAGAGGGGACAGCAGACTGGGATAGGGAGAGATTGAATATGTCCATAAACACTCCAGCCAGCTGGTCTGCGCATGCTCTCTGGACGCGGCTAGGGATGCCGTCTGAGCCGTCAGCCCTGCGAGGGTTAACACGCTTAAATGTCTTACTCACGTCGGCCACGGAGAACGAGTGCCCACATTCCTTGGGAGCGGGCCGCATCTATGGCACTGTGTTATCCTCAAAGCGGGCGAAGAAGGTGTTTAGCCTGTCTGAGAGCAAGACGTCGGTGTCCGCAACGTGGCTGGTTTTCCCTTTGTAATCCGTGATTGTCTGTAGACCCTTGAGAGCATTGAGTTGCGACTCCACTTTGTCTCTGCACCATTGTTTTACCTGTTTGATTGCCTTACCGGAGGGAATAACTACTAATTACTGTTTGTATTCTGCCATATTCCCAGTCACCTTTTCATGGTTTAATGTGGCTCTCCGCACTTTCAGTTTAATGTGAATGCTGCCATCTGCTGCCACCGCAGTTTCTGGTTTGAGTAGGTTTTAATAGTCATAGTGGGAACTACATCCCCTATACACTTCCTGATGAACTAAGTCACCGTGTCCATGTATACATCAATGTTATTATCCAAGGCTACCCAGAACATATCCCAGTCCACTTGATCAACAATCTTGAAGCCTGGATTCCGATTGGTCAGACAAGTGTTGAATAGACCTTAGCACGGGTACTTACTGTTTGAGGGTCTGCCTATAGGAAAGGAGGAGCAAAATGGAGTCGTGATCTGATTTGTTGAAGGGTGGGGGTGGGGGGGGGGGGGGGGGCTTGTAGGCATCCAGGAAGAGAGAATAGCAGTAGTTGAGTGTTTTCCCAGCCGAGTACTACAGTCAATGTGTTGATAGAACTTCTGTAGCGTTTTCCTCAAATTTGCTTGGTTAAAGTCCACAGCTGCAATAAATGTGGCCGCAGGATATGTGGTTTCCTGTTTGCATAAGTCCAATGTAGTTCCTTGAGGGCCGTCGTGGTATTGGCTTGAAGGGGAATATACACGGCTGTGACTATAACCGAAGATAATTATTTGGGGAGGTAATATGGCCGGCATCTGATTGTGAGATATTCTAGGTCAGGCGAACAAAAGGACTTGAGTTTCTGTATGTTATCACAATCACACCATGAGTAGTTGATCATGAAACACACACCACAGGCTTTCTTCTTCCTGGAAAGTTCTTTATTCCTGTCTGCCATGTACTGAGAACCCAGCTGGCTTTATGGACAGAGACAGAATATCCAGGGAGAGCCATGATTCTGTGAAACAGAGTATCTTACAGTCCCTGATGTCTCTCTGGAAGGAGATCTTCGCTCTGAGCTTGTTTACTTTATTGTCCAGAGACTGAACATTAGTGAGTAATATACTCGGAAGCGGTGGACAGCGTGGCTTCCTCCTGAGTCGGACTAGAGGCCCACTCCGAATACCTCTTCTTGTGTGTGTGTGTGTGTGTGTGTGTGTGTGTGTGTGTGTGTGTGTGTGTGTTGGGTTGTCAGTGTAAGTATGTGAGTAGAGTCCAGTGTGTGCACAGAGTCAGTGCAAGAGAGTTAGTGCAAAAAAGGGTCAATGCAGGTAGTCATTTTATTGGCTATTTAGCAATCTTGTTAGGAGTCTTAAGGCTTGGGGGTAGAAGCTGTTCAGGGTCTTGTTGGTTCCAGACTTGGGGGATTGGTACCACTTGCCATGCGGTAGCAGAGAGAATAGTCTGTGGTTTGCGTGGCTGGAGTTTTTAACAATTTTCTGGGCCTACCTACACCACCTGGTATAGAGATCCTGGATGGCAGGAAGCTCGGCCCCAGTGCTGTACTGGGCCATACTCACTATCCTCTGGAGCGCCTTGCGGTCGGATGCCAAGCAGTTGCCATACCAAGGGGCAATGCAGCCAGTCAAGATGCTGTCGATGGTGTGGCTGTTTAACTTTTTCTTCAGCCTGCTGAGGGGAGAAGAGGCATTGTCGGGCTCTCTTCACGACTGTGTTGGTGTGTTTGGACCATGATAGATCCTTAGTGATGTGGACACAGAGGAACTTGAAGCTCTCAACCCACTCCACCACAGCTCATTTTCTGTAGTCCATGATCAGCTCCTTTGTCTTACTGACACTGGCAGGTCTCTGACCCTATTTGCTATAGGCTGTCTCATTGTCATTGTGATCAGGGCACTGTTGCGTCGTTATCAAACTTAATGATGGTGTTGGAGTTGTTTGCGGCTACGCAGTCATGGGTGAACAGGGAGTACAAGAGGAGACTAAGCACGCACCCCTGAGGGGCCCCCATGTTGAAGGTCAGTGTGGCGCATGTGTTGTTGCCTACCCTCACCATCTGGGGGCGGCCCGTCAGGAAGTACAGGATCCAGTTGCCAAGGGAGGCGATCAGTCCCAGTGACCTTAGTTTAGTGATGAGCTTCGAGGGTACTATGGTGATGAACGATGAGCTGTAGTCAATGAACAGCATTCTCACGTAGGTGTTCCTTTTGTCAAAGTGGGAAAGGGCAGTGTGAAACGTAGTAGAGATTGCGTCATCTGTAGGATCTGTCGGGGTTGTATGCGTATTGGAGTGGGTCCAGGCTGTCTGGGATGATGGTGTTGATGTAAGCCATGACCAGCCTTTCAAAGCATTACATGGCTACAGATGTGAGTGCTACGGGGAGATAGTCACTTAGAAAGGTTACCTCTCCTTGCTAGAATAATGGCACAGAGCCTTTTTCTAAAAATGTTTTATGAGATTAGAGAACACATTGGGAGGGATCTTAGACCATTCCTCCATACAGAATATTTCCAGATCCTTAATAACCTTCGTCTGAAACTTGATCTTGAAACCTACACTTCCCTCTTCAATTCTAAACACAGGTTTTTAATGGGGTTCAAATCCGGAGACTGAGATGGCCATTGCGAAATGTTAATATTGTGGTCAGTTAACCATTTCTTTGTGGATTTTGATGTGTGCCTGGGGTTATTGTCTTGCTGGAATATCCACATGCAGCCAAGTTTCGGCCTCCTTGCAGAGGCAACCATGTTTTGGGCTAAAATGTCCTGGTACTGGGTAAAGATTCTGATGCTGTTGACTGTAGCCAGGGCCCCAGGACCAGTGGAAGCAAAATAGCCCCATAACATCAAAAATCCACCACCATATTTTACAGTAGGTATGGGGTTATTTTCTGCATATGCATATTTCTTTCAACGCCAAACCCACCACTGCTGTGCTTGGCCAAAGAGCTATATTTTGATGCCAGGAGGCTGATACTTGGCCGTAACTGTTTCCAAATATGGTTTACATAACAACCTGCTATTAATAAGCCTCAAGCTTGCAGGGCTCTCTCTGGCCATTTGGGTGGGAGATTAAAATGTTTATCTGATTATGATTTCCAATAACCAACCAGAGTTTTTCCTTTTTTTATTGGAAAGGGACTTAGCTTATGTGTGCACCGAGAAAACATGCATGCCAGCATAGGCATGCATACAGTGCCAAAAGCCATAACATCCATTTACGCACATTCCTAGCTCATACCATGAAATGAATCTAAGCCATAACGCAGTAACTCCTTCCTCCACAAACAATACACAGGAAAGAGACAAGCATGTCCTTCAATTATTTCATAGTACCTGACTCAGGCAGGCTGGGCTCTTGTGAGGAATTGGAGTGGAGTTGAGACCGTGCACAACCTACAGTACATTTGACTCCAGGGGATCGGATACACAGAGTAATGGCCAGACACATGCTGTCAGGCCATAAATCAGGTAGATTTTTTAGAGGGCTTTCATGTGCCAGAAAGAAGGGTAAATGTGAATGTGCTCAATGTCCACTCTAAAGATAGAGCCAGACAGGGTTGAATGGAGTTTGCTATATAGGAAGGTCCCTGAATTTTCCATGGCCCCGTGACCTGCCCAGAAAAAACCTTGGTCACCCTTCTATGAAACTATATGCATAATGCATAATAGAGTATTATAGTTGTGCTCATAATGCACTGTGATAGAGTAGTAATGCAGTATAAGCATAGTTATAGACTCATATATAGACTCATAATTCCATTAATAACCAATACTCCTAATGCATTACAAGTGTAATCATAATTACAATCACATTGTTTTTGTCATTGAGCAGCACATCACTGTTACTAAATCAAAATCTTTATTACAGCATACTTATAAGACACTGTAAAGTCATCTTTGATTGCTTTAGGTAAAGTGATGAAATGCCTGAGGCAGAGAGAAATAATACACCATAAGCTGTCACTATACAATTATATAACATAACATAACAAACCATAACATTATATAACATAACATAACAAACCATAACATAATATAACATAACAAAACATAACAAACCATAACATAATATAACATAACATAACAAACCATAACATAATATAACATAACAAAACATAACAAACCATAACATAATATAACATAACATAACAAACCATAACATTATATAACATAACATAACAAACCATAACATTATATAACATAACATAACAAACCATAACATAATATAACATAACAAAACATAACAAACCATAACATAATATAACATAACATAACAAACCATAACATAATATAACATAACAAAACATAACAAACCATAACATAATATAACATAACATAACAAACCATAACATTATATAACATAACATAACAAACCATAACATAATATAACATAACATAACAAACCATAACATAATATAACATAACATAACAAACCATAACATAATATAACATAACATAACAAACCATAACATTATATAACATAACATAACAAACCATAACATAATATAACATAACATAACAAACCATAACATAATATAACATAACATAACAAACCATAACATTATATAACATAACATAACAAACCATAACATTATATAACATAACATAACAAACCATAACATAATATAACATAACATAACAAACCATAACATAATATAACATAACATAACAAACCATAACATAATATAACATAACATAACAAACCATAACATAATATAACATAACAAAACATAACAAACCATAACATAATATAACATAACATAACAAACCATAACATTATATAACATAACATAACAAACCATAACATAATATAACATAACATAACAAACCATAACATAATATAACATAACAAAACATAACAAACCATAACATAATATAACATAACAAAACATAACAAACCATAACATAATATAACGTAACATAATATAACATAACATAATATAACATAACATAATATAACATAACATAATATAACATAACATAATATAACATAACATAATATAACATAACATAATATAACATAACATAATATAACATAACATAATATAACATAACATAACAAACCATAACATAATATAACATAACATAACATAACAAACCATAACATAATATAACATAACATAACAAACCATAACATTATATAACGTAACATAATATAACATAACATAATATAACATAACATAATATAACATAACATAATATAACATAACATAATATAACATAACATAATATAACATAACATAATATAACATAACAAACCATAACATAATATAACATAACATAACAAACCATAACATAATATAACATAACAAAACATAACAAACCATAACATAATATAACATAACATAACAAACCATAACATTATATAACGTAACATAATATAACATAACATAATATAACATAACATAATATAACATAACATAATATAACATAACATAATATAACATAACATAATATAACATAACATAATATAACATAACATAATATAACATAACATAATATAATATAACATAATAAAACATAACATAATATAATATAACATAATAAAACATAACATAACAAAAAATAATATAACATACCTAATATGACATAACATAACAAACCATGATGTAACATAACATAATATAACATAACAAAAAATAATATAACATACCTAATATGACATAACATAACATAATATAACATAACATAATATAACATAACATAATATAATATAACATAATAAAACATAACATAATATAATATAACATAATAAAACATAACATAACAAAAAATAATATAACATACCTAATATGACATAACATAACAAACCATGATGTAACATAACATAATATAACATAACAAAAAATAATATAACATACCTAATATGACATAACATAACAAAACATAATATAACATAACATAATATAACATAACAAAACATAATATAACATAACATAATATGACATAACATAATATAACAAACCATAACATAACATAATATAACAAACCATAACATAATATAACATAACAAACCATAACATAATATAACATAACAAAACATAATATAACATAACAAAAATAAAAAATAATATAACAAAACATAATATAACATAACATAACGTAATATAACATCACATACATTTCCACAAAATCTTACAATTGGCAATTTGGCACTCCTGCACATTGTATAAACATTAATAGTCCCAAAAGAGAATGGAAACGTTTTGTCCTGAGTGGTGCATCATTGGAATGTTGTGGCCTTGACTTTTGTGCGTGGCTCTTCTTTTCAATAAGCATAATATGTTAATTCTACAGTACCCTTTGTCACTAACCCTTGACCACTGTCAAGGGAAGTGGGATGGGGCAATTTACTTTATAATCTGTTGACTCACTCATGCATTAGTATGGAAGCATTAAAACTAACCATGTACAGTCAGGTTCATAATAATTGGCAGCCTTGATAAAGAGGAGCAAAACATACTGTATAAAATAAGTAATACAAATTCTGAGCTACAGTTGAAGTCGGAAGTTTACATACACCTTAGGCAAATACATTTAAACTCAGTTTTTCACAATTCCCGACATTTAATCCTAGTAAAAAATTCCCTGTCTTAGGTCAGTTAGGATCACCACTTTATTTTAAGAGTGTGAAATGTCAGAATAATAGTAGAGAGAATTATTTGTTTCAGCTTTATTTCTTTCATCACATTCCAGGTGGGTCAGAAGTTTAGTGTTTGATTAGCATTGCCTTTAAATTGTTTAACTTGGGTCAAACGTTTCGGGTAGCCTTCCACAAGCTTTCCACAATAAGTTGGGAGAATGTTGGCCCATTCCTCCTGACAGAGCTGGTGTAACTGAGTTAGGTTTGTAGGCCTCCTTGCTCACACACACCTTTTCAGTTCTGCCCACAAATTTTCTATAGGATTGAGGTCAGGGCTTTGTGGTGGCCAATCCAATACCTTGACTTTGTTGTCCTTAAGCCATTTTGGCTCAACTTTGGAGGTATGCTTGGGGTCATTGTCCATTTGGAAGACCCATTTGCGACCAAGCTTTAACTTCCTGACTGATGTCTAGAGATGTTGCTTCAATATATCTACAATTTTCCTCCCTCATGATGCCATCTATTTTGTGAAGTGCACCAGTCCCAAAGCACCCCCACAACATGATGCTGCCACCCCCGTGCTTCACGGTTGGGATGGTGTTCTTCGGCTTGCAAGCCTCCCCCTTTTTCCTCCAAACATAATGATGCTCATTATGGCCAAACAGTTCTATTTTTGTTTCATCAGACCAGAGGACATTTTTCCAAAAAATACGATCTTTGTCCCCATGTGCAGTTGCAAACCGTAGTCTGGCTTTTTTAATGGTGATTTTGGAGCAGTGGCTTCTTGCTTGCCGGGCGGCCTTTCAGGTTATGTTGATATAGGACTCGTTTTACTTTGGATATAGATACTTTTGTACCTGTTTCCTCCAGCATCTTCACAAGGTCCTTTACTGTTGTTCTTGGGTTGATTTGAACTTTTCACACTGCCTTCCTGAGTGGTATGACGGCTGTGTGGTCCCATTATACTTGCGTACTATTGTTTGTAAAGATGAACGTGATACCTTCAGGCATTTGAAAATTGCTCCCAATGATGAACCAGACTTGAGGAGGTCTACAATTATTTTTCTGAGGTCTTGTCTGATTTCTTTTGATTTTCCCATGATTTCAAGCAAAGAGGCACTGAGTTTGAAGGTACTACATGAAATACATCCACAGCTAGACCTCCAATTGACTCAAATGATGTCAATAAGCCTATCAGAAGCTTTTAAAGCCAAGACAACGTTTTTTGGAATTTTCCGAGCTGTTTAAAGGCACAGTCTACTTAGTGTATGTACATTCTGACCCACTGGAATTGTGATACAGTGAATTAAAAGTGAAATAATCTGTCTATAAACAATTGTTGGAAAAATTACTTGTGTCCTGCACAAAGTAGATGTCCTAACCGACTTGCGAAAACTGTAGTTTGTTAACAAGAAATGCGTGGAGTGGTTGAAAAATGAGTTTTAATGACTCCAACCTAAGTGTATGTAAACTTCCGACTTCAACTGTGTATTGTATGCTTAAAAAATGAGAAATGATATTGTTTTATTTTAATACAATTGCTCGGTGAAAGAGATTCTGTTTAACAAGTAATAAAGCAAATCACAAAAAGATAGGGTTCAAAATGATTGACAGCCTTGTTTTCATGTTATTTGTCACATGCTTCATAGACATCGGGTTTAGAATAAAAGTGAAATGTTTACTTAGGGGTCCTTTCCAACAATGCAGAGTGAAAGATTAAAAAATAGATTAAACATTTAAAAATATATATATATATATGGAAATAGTGACACAGTGAAAAAGAAATACAAATAAAGAGTAAAAATTAGATGGCTATCTATAGGGAGTAGAAAATAACATGGCTATCTATAGGGAGTAGAAAATAACATGGCTATACAGAGGGAGTACTGGTACTGAGTCTATGTGCAGGGGTACGAGGTAATTGAGGTATCTATGTACTGTACATATAGGTAGGGGAAAAGTGACCAGCAGCAGTGTGTGTGTGTGTGTGTGTGTGTGTGTGAGTGAGTGAGTGAGTGAGTGAGTGAGTGTTGCGTCAGGATGCATGTGTGTGCATGTTATGTGTGTGAATGTGTGTGTTGGGGTGTCAGTGTAAGTATGTGTGAGTAGAGTTCAGTGTGTGTGCATAGAGTCAATGCAAGAGAGTTAGTGCAAAAAAGGGTCAATGCAGATAGTCCGTGTAGATATTTGATGAGCTATTTAGCAGTCTTGTTTAGCAGTCTTATAGCTCGGGCGTAGAAGCTGTTCAGGGTCCTGTTGGTTCCAGACTTGGTGGATTGGTACCGCTTGCCGTGCAGTAGCAGAGAGAATAGACTCAGACCACTGGTGTGCTTGGCCATAGAGCTATATTTTCATGCCAGGAGGCTGAAACTTGGCCACAACTGTTTTCAAATATGGTTTCCATAACAACTTGCTATAAAAAAAGTCTCAAGGCCATTGGGGTGTAAGATTAAAAAGTTGTTTATCTGATTATGATTTCCATCAACCAACCAGACGGCATTGATTTTCTGTGTCATGGAGAAAATGTTTGCTCCACAGATAAATTATTAGACTGTGTTAGTGATTTTAATACTGGATGTCTCACAACTTCCTCCAGCTAATTCAAGACAAGATTGAGGTACTTTTTATTGGAGCCCAAAGCACAGGGGGAGAATCTGGCCGCACATTTTAATTCACGGGCAATAAAGATAAAACACCAGGTAAAAAGCCTAGGTGTCATTTTAGATTCTGAACTCAATTTCGAATCACACATTAGGTTTGTGACCAATGTAGCTTTTAACCACCTGTGGAACATTGCCACGGTGCGGACGTTTCTATCTCAGGCTGACAAAGAGAGCCTCATCCATGCTTTTATTACAAGCAGGCTTGAGTACTGTAATGATCTCCTGTCTGAAAGTCATTGCTCAACTGCAAAACATACAGAATGCTGCAGCACGGGTACTGGCCAAGACCAGACAGAGAGCACACATTACACCAGTTTTAAAGTCTCTGCACTGGCTGCCTGCGAGTTTTAGAATTCATTTGAAGGTAATTCTATTGGTTTTTAAATCGATTCACGATTGTGCACCCCAATACATATCAGACATGCTTTTGGGGTAAGCATCCAGTAGGTCCCTCAGGTCCTCTGGCACTGGCCTTTTAACTATCCCAAAGCCTAGGACCAAGAGGCATGGGAATCAGCCTTTTATTACCTTGCCCCCTGCTTCTGGAATAGCCTGCCATAGAACCTGAGGGGCCCGAAACTGTGGACATATTTAAAAGAGGTCCTAAAACACACCATTTTAGCATTGCTTTTCCTTAGGGTGATATTTTTTCACTCCCGTTTTTATTGGTGTTCTTTTGTTTTTTATCCTCTTACAGTATGTTTGTTATGTAGTAAATGCTCTGCATGATCCAAAGTATGTGGACACCTGCTCGTCGAACATCTCATTCCAAAATCATGGGCATTAATAGGGAGTTGGTCCCCCTTGCTGGGATGACAGTCTCCACTCTTCTGGGAAGGCTTTCCACTAGATGTTGGAACATTGCTATCGGGACTTGCTTCCTTTCAGCCACAAGAGCATTAGTGAGGTCAGACACGTATGTTGGGCGATTAGGCCTAGCTCGCAGTCGGCATTCCAATTCATTCTAAAGCTGTTCAATGGGGTTGAGGTCAGGGCTCTGTGCAGGCCAGTCAAGTGCTTCCACATCGATCTCGACAACCCATTTCTGTATGGACGGGGGCATTGTCATGCTGAAACAGGAAAGGGCCTTCCCCAAACTGTTGCCACAAAGTTGGAAGCACAGAATAGTCTAGATTTCCCTTCACTGGAAGTAAGGGGCCTAGCCCAAACAATGAAAAACAGCCCCAGACCATTATTCCTCCTCCACCAAACTTTACAGTTGGCACTATGCACTCGGGCAGGTAGAGTTCCCCTGGCATCCACCAAACCCAGATTTGTCCATCGGACTGCCAGATGGTGAAGATTGATTAATCAGTCCAGAGAACGCGTTTCCACTGCTCCAGAGTCCAATGGCAGCGAGCTTTACACCACTCCAGCCAACGCTTGGCATTGCGCATGGTGATCTTAGGCTTGTGTGCGGCTGCTTGGCCATGGAAATCCATTTCATGAAGCTCCCAATGAACAGTTATTGTGCTGACGTTGCTTCCAGAGGCAGTTTGGAATTTGGTAGTGAGTGTTGCAATCGAGGACAGACGATTTTTACGCGCCTCAGCACTTGGCGGTCCCGTTCTGTGAGCTTGTGTAGCCTACCACTTTGTGGCTGAGCCATTGTTGCTCCTTTTTTTCTTTGAAGGGCATTGCAATGCATTGATGTCTGAAATTTGCAATATAAATTAAGCTTGATTTGGTTTGATGTAAGGATGAAATTCCTCAGAGCTTTCTCACTTTTATTGGGAAAGGCCTTGGCTTACACTATGTGTGCAAAGTCACTGACACCCATGCACATTATATTTTTTGTATCTGTGATTTCTTGCAAGCCAGTATTCCCATTCAACTACTCTCAAGTGTTCTTTTAAGAGTTTTGCGGTACGATTACCTCGATGGCGCCACAATCCACCTTGAAAGTCTGCCGAGTGATTTTGTTTTGCCCCAAAGTTTTCAGTGAAAAATGAAATTCAGCTAAAAATATGTTTAGTTTAGCAAATATTTTCCCACAAATAAAAAAAAGAGACATATGTGATAATTCCTCAATGTAATCGAGGTATTAAATGATTGTCACACACACACACAGCCAAATCAAATCAAATCAAATCAAATGTATTTGTCACATACACATGGTTAGCAGATGTTAATGCGAGTGTAGCGAAATGCTTGTGCTTCTAGTTCCGACAATGCAGTAATAACCAACAAGTAATCTAACTAACAATTCCAAAACTACTGTCTTGTACACAGTGTGAGGGGATAAAGAATATGTACATACGGATATATGAATGAGTGATGTACAGAGCAGCATAGGCAAGATACAGTAGATGGTATCGAGTACAGTATATACATATGAGATGAGTATGTAAACAAAGTGGCATAGTTAAAGTGGCTAGTGATACATGTATTACATAAGGATACAGTCGATGATATAGAGTACAGTATATACGTATGCATATGAGATGAATAATGTAGGGTAAGTAACATTATATAAGGTAGCATTGTTTAAAGTGGCTAGTGATATATTTACATAATTTCCCATCAATTCCCATTATTAAAGTGGCTGGAGTTGAGTCAGTGTCAGTGTGTTGGCAGCAGCCACTCAATGTTAGTGGTGGCTGTTTAACAGTCTGATGGCCTTGAGATAGAAGCTGTTTTTCAGTCTCTCGGTCCCAGCTTTGATGCACCTGTACTGACCTCGCCTTCTGGATGATAGCGGGGTGAACAGGCAGTGGCTCGGGTGGTTGATGTCCTTGATGATCTTTATGGCCTTCCTGTGACATCGGGTGGTGTAGGTGTCCTGGAGGGCAGGTAGTTTGCCCCCGGTGATGCGTTGTGCAGACCTCACTACCCTCTGGAGAGCCTTACGGTTGAGGGCGGAGCAGTTGCCGTACCAGGCGGTGATACAGCCCGCCAGGATGCTCTCGATTGTGCATCTGTAGAAGTTTGTGAGTGCTTTTGGTGACAAGCCGAATTTCTTCAGCCTCCTGAGGTTGAAGAGGCGCTGCTGCGCCTTCTTCACAATGCTGTCTGTGTGAGTGGACCAATTCAGTTTGTCTGTGATGTGTATGCCGAGGAACTTAAAACTTGCTACCCTCTCCACTACTGTTCCATCGATGTGGATAGGGGGGTGTTCCCTCTGCTGTTTCCTGAAGTCCACAATCATCTCCTTAGTTTTGTTGACGTTGAGTGTGAGGTTATTTTCCTGACACCACACTCCGAGGGCCCTCACCTCCTCCCTGTAGGCCGTCTCGTCGTTGTTGGTAATCAAGCCTACCACTGTTGTGTCGTCCGCAAACTTGATGATTGAGTTGGAGGCGTGCATGGCCACGCAGTCGTGGGTGAACAGGGAGTACAGGAGAGGGCTCAGAACGCACCCTTGTGGGGCCCCAGTGTTGAGGATCAGCGGGGAGGAGATGTTGTTGCCTACCCTCACCACCTGGAGGCGGCCCGCCAACGCTGCTGTCTCATGTATATAGAGATATCATACACTGAACCGTTTCTTTCATACCATTTTTCACACTGTGTATTCATATACTATATTCTCCACATAGCTCATTCTAATATATCGACTGTTGTAGCCTACATTGCATTTTGTTACACTGTTTATTTATACACTGGATTCTCGGTATAGCTCGCTTTATTACATATGCTGCTGTACATATACTTAGTACTGTATAAAAATTTGGTGTGTATACGCATAGATCACACTTGGATTACTGATACAGTGTATTTTTGTTTCTAGTTTTTGATTATTACTTGTGTACTTTTTTTGCTGCACTGTTAGGAGCAAGTAATACAACAATTTTGCTGTACCTGCTTTAACATCTGCTAAACTGTGTACGCAACCAATAAACTTTGTTTTGATTAGAATATTTTTTTTTTCAAATATAATTTATTTTTGGGCTTAGTTGTGGTCATTTTGCAGTGTACAAATTATTATAATTATGTTCCCGGCCCCCAACCATCCACTTTCGACAAAAATTGTCCTGCGGCTGAATCTAGTTGCCTACCTCTGGTGTATTATAACTGTCTGCCTTAGACATTTCATCACTTTACCTAAAGCAATTTTATAGTGGCTTATAAGTATGCTATAAAACACCATAACAAAGATTGTGATTTTTTTTAACTAGGCAAGTTAGTTAAGTCAGTTAAGAACAAATTCTTATTTATAATTACATTTTTTCTTATGTATTATATTTACTTATTATTTATTTGAAATGCATCACATTGATGGTCATTATAATGCTGTGTGATCCTTGAGCAACAAGTGACCAGCAATTATGAAGCACTATGTTGCTGTATATTACACGTGATTATGATTATACTTATAATGCATTAGGAGTATTTGTAAATGGAATTAAGAGTCTATATGAGTTTTATGTGTGTCTATAAATATACTTATATTGCATTATTACTCTATAATTATGCATTATGAGTATAATGCTGTATAATGCATGTGGGCTTCATAGAAAGTGATACTAAAACCTCTAGGTCCTAGTTATGAGCTATATAGTTAGGGCCCAGAGTCTTTCCTGGTTAGGTCATGTGGTCAGATAAAAGCCCTAACCCTATGTATAGGACCAACCTACAGGTATCCCACAGTATGCCTTCGTTACCATTTCTAAGTCTTGGTGCAATAGCATAACCTTTTCAGAATTGCATCTATATTTCACAAATTAAACAGGTGCACATTGTGCTGGAGCAACAAGTGTTCAGCGTGCAGAAAGCATATTTTCCTTGAAAAGACAGAACAGACTTCAGGCACCAGCGCTCATGATAAGCAACATGCACTGCGCCATTGTCACATCAGATAAGGCTGTTGGAAACAAGTCAACTAAAAAAAGCTCAGAACAACCATATGTTCTTTAGGTGTCAATGAGCTCACATCCACATGCCATGTGCCGGATCGAGAGAACAGTTCAAAGTAACAAAATAAACCTGAACACTGTTGTGTGCTTCCAAGTGATTTTTATTTTCATGAGGACAACATCCTTAGTACAATAGCCTGACCTATTCTCTCAACCCTAACAGCCACTTCTAGCCACAGAGATGAGTAGATGAAGCCATGAGCTATGTGCAGCTCTGTTTAATTTCCCTTACAGAAGAGACCTCCCCCTCTCTCTCACCCCCCTCCAGTGCTCTGCCTGGTCTGAGATCTGAATAGGACTGAGCAGGGTGGGTGCATTGCCTCCCGAACCAACTGATTGGATGGATGAGGAAGACAGAACCAGGGCAAGCCACTGCACATCAGTTCACTCTAGTCTGCCAGAAAATGTACTAGCTGTTAAATCCTTGCTTCCTCCATCCCTGTTGTCCCTTTTCATTTCCTATCAAAGGCCATTCGAGGAGGAGGTCTGAGTGGGAGACCTTGGAACCTCTACTCAGATGCGTTTTGAAAGGAACTGAGGAAACAAATGGTTAATACAGGACTAAGATTGAATCATACTACACTGGCTCTGATGCTCGTCAGATGTGGCAGGGCTTACAAATGATCACGGATTACAAAGGGAAACCCAGCCGTAAACTGCCCAGTGACGTGAGCCTACCAGGCGAGCTAAATGCTTTTTATCCAAGCTTCGAGACTAGCAACACTGAACCATGCATGAGACCACCAGCTGTTCTGGACGACTCTGTAATCATGTTCTCCGTAGTCGATGTTAGTAACGACTTTAAAGAGGTTAACATTCACAAGGCCGCATGGCCAGACGGATTACCCGGACATGTACTCAAAGCATGCGCTGACCAGCTCTCCCTGACCCAGTATGAAATACCTACATGTTTCAAGCAGACCATCATAATCCCTGTGCCCAAGAATGCCAAGGTAATCTGTCTAAATGACTATGGAAATACTATATATAGAGGAATGGTCTACGATCCCTCCCAATGTGTTCTCCAATCTCACAAAACATTTTAGAAAGAGGCTCTGTGCCTCTATTGATTCATATTCCACAACTATGTAGACTTAATTCCACCTTTTTTGTTAAGTATTTTCATCAGAATGGTTAGAATTACTGTGATGGAATCTGTCTCACCTAAAGAACACCATGTACAGTACCAAAGAGCATTCAGAACATTTTTCATTTAGAGACTGTGGTTAATTGACATATTGATGCTTGAGCAATACTAGAGCATTCAAAAAAATAGTGCCACCAAGACTCAGTATAAACACTTTTTTGACCATGACATTTTTACATTGCACTAAAGGCATGTAATTTATGGATTGAAAAGTGGAAGCATTCATCATTTCCGTCCTATTGTGATGGCCCTAGGCTGGGTCAGTGTTCAGCCAGGACTCTATGGGAGTACAGAAAACAAAATGGCATCTCTGCACTGCTCAGAGGACAGGTGACATAGTTTCAGCAGAGAGGAAGAGGCGAAGCGATAGGGCTCACTCTCGCCAAAATCTGTCCAGAATAAACCCAAAATACCCATTGCTTTTCAACTGGAATAATATACAGACCTAAACTTGTCGCCTGCCTTCCCACCTTTGGGACAAAGACTCCCATTGTTAGGGCGGAGACATGAACATCTTGTCATTATATTCAGATCTCTGGTTTCAGAGCCTCTTGTGAATTGGAAAGGAAAGTTGGCGAGCGCACAGTGCACTGTTATGATGCTGGATTGCCCTAAAGTTTGCCCTAATGTTTCGCCCAAATTATATAATTACTCTTGTTTAAATGAAATCATTCAAAATACTTCACCCGGGAGCACGATTTAGCCACAGAGCATCATTAGATACATTTTTTTTAAAAATAGCTATCGATTGTTTCAAATTACAAGTGTGTCATGTAGCATATGCCTATTTGGGAAGACCGCAATTTGGGTAGTGCGCCTGGCAATAGGTCTGATTGAGTTGCGGCTGTCAATGAAAAGTGTCTAAAATATTTATGAAGATAATGTGTCTCGAGGTTCATTTAAAATGTTGCATCAAGAAGAAGGGGAGGGGTGTGTAGCAAAGATATGGTGCGTCTCTCTCCAGAATGCATGCATATGTAGGTAAGTGCCCATCTGTCAATGTCTGATTTCTGACTGTCTTAACACACCACTAATAAGCTGAGTTTCTCAGGTTTGTTTCTTCACCTCAACCAGTAAGTCAACCAAGTCCGTTTTTTAAAACATCCACTGTGCATGATAGTTCCTCATTATTTAAAAAAAATGTCCAACACTCCCGCCTCGATATCACCAATCCTCGGTGTGATAGATTAAAATATCATGATCTGATGATCCCATATATCCAGTGGAAACATAAAAAACACCTGTCTGTCCCGAGCTCAGTGGTGTAGGAAACTCTGAGGGCCCGGAATAAGCTAGTTGATATAATGCTGAACTTCACTAGCAATAGCTTCAGTCAAGACAGATGGTAAGTGAGGCAGACACGCGGAGTATAGATGAATGTGATTGAAAGAACCGTAATTTTCATCAGGATTGTATCTACTGTTTTTATTTGTCGGCTTTAGGCCTATTATTTTACTTACAGCCAATGGATCACAGTGTATCAATGTGTCTATGTGAGGCTGGTGCTCTTCCTTTAGTTGAATTTGAACTTTTACAATTTTACTTCAGATTTTTTATGATTAACAACGTGACACTGACTTTGAGAAACAAAAACAGTATTATTGAAATTAAGCTGTTACACGAAAATGCACATCTAAAAATAATCATAACTGGCAGCAGACCCGTAGAAATGGTAGGATTGTCACGCCCTGGTCGAAGTATTTTGTGTTTATCTTTATTTATTTGGTCAGGCCAGGGTGTGGCATGGGTTTTTGTATGTGGTGTGTATGTATGGGGATTGTAGCTAGTGGGGTGTTCTAGTTAAGTCAATGGCTGTCTGAAGTGGTTCTCAATCAGAGGCAGGTGTTTATCGTTGTCTCTGATTGGGAACCATATTTAGGCAGCCATATTCTTTGAGTTTGTTGTGGGTGATTGTCCTTAGTGTCAGTTTGCACCAGTTTAGGCTGTTTCGGTTTTCATTATGTTTATTGTTTTGTAGTGTTTGTATTTAGATTCGTGTTTACTTTAGTTTAAATTAACATGGATCGCAATCTACACGCCGCATTTTGGTCCGACTCTCTTTCACATACAGAAAACCGTGACAAGGATAAATTGTAAGCTTCCATAAACTTGAATCTCAGGAGATGCCTATGGTATTTCCTATTATACCCATCATTTTTTATTTTTTAAATTACACACAAAAGGTCCCATGAAAAAACGTGCGTGCCAGTGGCCGTCGGTGATGTTGAAGATCAAATCAAATCAAATTGTATAAGTCACAAGCGCTGAAAAGAACTTACAGTGAAATGCTTATTTAGAGCCCCTAACCTAACCTAAGAATAATTTTTAAAAAGTAACAAGTAATTAAAGAGCACCAGTAAAATAATGAGTCTATATACATGGGGGTACCAGTACAGAGTCAATGTGCGGTGGCACTGGTTAGTTGTACATGTAGGTAGAGTTATTAAAGTGACTTTGCATAGATGGTAACAACAGAGAGTAGCAGCGGTGTAAAGGGGGGGGGGGACAATACAAATCGTCTGGGTAGCCTTTTGATTAGATGTTCAGGAGTCTTATGGCTTGGGGGTAGAAGCTGTTTAGAAGCCTCTTGGACCTAGACCTCGATATCACTTGCCATGCGGTAGCAGAGAGAACAGTCTATGACGAGCATGGCTGGAGTCTTTGACAATTTCTGGGCCTTCCTCTGACACCGCCTGGTATAGAGGTCCTGGATGGCAGGAAGCTTGGACCCAGTGATGTACTGGGCCATACGCACTACCCTGTGTAGTGCCTTGCGGTCGGAGGCCGAGCAGTTGCCATACCAGGCAGTGATGCAACCAGGATGCTCTCCATGGTGCAGCTGTGGAACCTTTTGAGGATCTGAGAACCCATGCCAAATGTATTCAGTCTCCTGAGAGGGAGTAGGTTTTGTCGTGCCCTCTTCAGGACTGTATAGGTGTGCTTGGACCATGTTAGTTTGTTGGTGATGTGAACTTGAAGCTCTCAACCTGCTCCACTACAGCCCCGTCGATGAGAATGGGGGCGTGCTCGGTCCTCTTTTTCCTGTAGTCCACAATCATCTCCACTGTCTTGATCACGTTGAGGTAGAGGTTGTTGTCCTGGCACCACACGGCCTGGTCTCTGACCTCCTCCCTATAGGCTGTCTTGTCGTTGTCAGTGAGCAGGCCAACCACTGTTGTGTCATCGGCAAACTTAATGATGGTGTTGGAGTCATGCCTGGCCGTGCAGTCATGTGTGAACAGTGAGTACAGGAGTGGACTGAGCACGCACCGCTGAGGGGCCCCTGTGTTGAGGATCAGTGTGGCGGATGTGTTGTCCACTGAGCTGCTCATCCGCAAACTGCCCTTCCAGCGCCTGGTGAGAGAAATCGCTCAGGACTTCACTACCGACCTGCGCTTCCAGAGCTCCGCCGTGATGGCCCTGCAGGAGGTTAGTGAGGCTTACCTGTTTTTTTTATGAGCATGGCCTTATTTCTATTACAGCATATTGGATGACTGTCATTCATATTCCATTCACCCAGCTCAATGTAACATCGATAGGTTTAGGCTATTTCAATTCCCCCTGTAACCATCATGAGGTTGCTACAATCTAGCCTTTGAATGAAAGTTTACAACTTCAAGGTCAAGAGCATTTTGACTATCAAGGTGACAGACAGTGACACAGTCAGTACCAGGTTGCACACTATTTTCTGCATCTAGTTGATCTAGGGTGTAATCAATAGTTCAACAGTTGCAAATAGGAGTTTCTATTGGACAAATTCAAGTATGTATATCCCCGTTTCCTTCCATTTGCTTCAATTTAAGAAACGTTTTTCAACAGAATCGGTGGAATGAGTCCAATCCTGATCACAGGCCAACAGTTCATTTTCATAGCAGCCACATAACAACAGCATGATCACTTTGCTCGTTGTATAGGCTGTATAATTCCTTCTCGCAAGTATCTATGTGCTCTCCTCCTCACTTTTTCCCTTCGTTTGTGAACTTCAGTGCACAACACATCAGCTTTCTGTGACCAGGCGAAAAAACCTTTCCAAGCCAAACCGTCATATCATGACAGCTTAACAACCTACATCGTTGTCACATCAAAGTCAACTAGAACTACCAGAACTATCGTGTTAGTAAATCCGCTACAATCATGCAGTACAGTGTACAGCCAGAAAGCAGTTTAGCAGTTACACCGGTAGGCCATGTGAAAATAATGTATAAAACCAAAAGCTTACCTTGACTTGGAAGAGTTCCAGTGTTGGATAGCCATAGCTAACATAGCATCCCTCTCTGTTTGAGCCGGGTATTTGAGTAGGCTAAACGAGCTAGCTGCATTTGCTAGCTGAGTGAAAGTAAATACAACCAAAAACATCTCTCTCTCTCACTCTCTCTCTTGCTTCTTCATTTTGGAAGAAATTAATTTGTTAAAAACTGTTCAACTATTGTCTTTCTCTCTCTTTGAGTCAACTACTCACCAAATGTTGTGCACTGCAGTGCTATCTAGCTGTAGCTTATGCTTTCAGTACTAGATTGTTACAGGAATTAAATTCCTACATGTTTTAATACCCAATTAAATTAAACACTCTCTCCACTTCTAAGAATTTGTAAGACTCTTATTTGCATAAAATGGACAGAGACCAGTCTCAAAATCAATCAGCAGCGTTTATTCTCGAGAGTACTGAACATGATACAGTTTACCACAGGTTATAAACTGAAAATGATGTCATTAGTTTTCGAACTGTCCCGTCTCTTCTTCACCCTGGTACAAAGGCAATATCTCAAGCCTTCCCACATTGTCCCACACCAATTTAATATAATTTATGACCGAGCCAAGGTCTTCCTGTGTAGATAAACATTCTAGTCAGTCTGACGATAAGTTAATTCATTTCTACCAAGGAACAGACAGTCATTGTTCTAATTCTTGATTATATTTACACACATTATATTCAGTACTAGGATTAAAAGAACATTCATACATCTATACAGTAACATAATAGTATTCTGATTGGTCAGTCCTGATTGAAATGTATACATAATTAGTCATTATTGATTTGATTGGTTGGACAACATGTCAGTTCATGCTGCAAGAGCTCTGATAGGTTGGAGGACGTCCTCTGGAAGTTGTCATAATTACTGTGTAAGTCTATGGAACCATGAGCATCCAAGGTTTTGTATTGAAGTCAATGTACCCAGAGGAGAACAGAAGCCAGATGTCCTCTGGCTACACCATGGTGCTACCCTACAGAGTGCTGTTGAGGCTACTGTAGACCTTCATTGCAAGACAGTGTGTTTAAAAAAATGATTTGGTGGCGTGAATATATTTAATATAGGTTTATCTAAAAAGGACAACTTTTTTCATGTTTTTTTATTTTTATGAAATTCACTGAGAAGGATAGTCCTCCCTTTTCTCCTCTGAGGAGCCTACACTGGTGCCCGCCTATGGAATCAAAGGCCCATCTAACTGATTCGTTCTGGCGCCAGCCCGGCTATATTTAGAAAGCATATCAGTCATTTCAAGCCCTATTCCTCCAACTGTCGAAGGAATGAGCATTACACTGAGGCCTGTACTCTGGAGCGGGATCGATTTGGAGGTGGAGGGTCCGTCATGGTCTGGGGCGGTGTGTCACAGCATCATCGGACTGAGCTTATTGTCATTGCAGGCAATCTCAACGCTGTGTGTTACAGGGAAGACCTCCTCCTCCCTCATGTGGTACCCTTCCTGCAGGCTCATCCTGACATGACCCTCCAGCATGACAATGCCACCAGCCATACTGCTCGTTCTGTGTCTGATTTCCTGCAAGACAGGAATGTCAGTGTTCTGCCATGGCCAGTGAAGGGCCAATCCCATTGAGCACGTCTGGGACCTGTTGGATCGGAGGGTGAGGGCTAGGGCCATTTCTCCCAGAAATGTCCGGGAACTTTGCATGTGCCTTAGTGGAAGAGTGGTGTAACATCTCACAGTAAGAACTGGCAAATCTGGTGCAGTCCATGAGGAAGAGATGCACTGCAGTACTTAATGCAGCTGGTGGCCACACCAGATACTGACTGATGCTTTTGATTTTGACCCCCCCCCCCCCCCCCCCCCCACCTTATTCCATTCATTTTAGTCACATGTCTGTGGAACTTGTTCAGTTCATGTATCAGTTGTTGAATCTTGTTATGTTCATACAAATATTTACACATGTTAAGTTTGCTGAAAATAAATACTGTTGACAGTGAAAGGAAGTTTCTTTTTTTGCTGAGTTTATATATTACTTGTTAAACAAAATGCCTATCTCTGAGAAAATGTATAAAAAAATATAATATTCAAGGTTTTTAGCATACAATACAGCTCAGCATTTGCTTTAATGATTGTATACAGTCTTTTTTGCTCATCTTTATCAAGGGTGACAATACTTTGATTTGTATGTTTTCTACAGTGCAGGATATTTATTTAACCTTTATTTAACTGGGCAAGTCAATTAAGAACAAATTTATATTTTACAATGGCGGCCTACCCCGGCCAAACCCGGTATGGTATGTATTCATTTGTGAATGTCCATCATCCATTTCACATGATATGTTATGAATTGCAATTAATACCATATGTTTTGAATTTCCAATATACATGATATGTTACGAATTCCATTTACAATAATGTTAGGAGTTAGGTTAAAGGGTTACGGTTAGGGTTAGGTGAATAATTAGCTAAGTAATCACAACGACTACCTAATTCAAAGGGATTAATAAGAATATATACATATAAATATATGGATGAGCGATGGCCGTGCGGCACTAGATGGTATAGAATATATGATACCTTTACTAAATACATTTCTTAAAGTGGCCAGAGATTTGAGTCTATATGTTGGAAGCAGCCTCTATGTTAGTGATGGCTGTTCAACAGTCTGATGACCTTGAGATAGAAGCTGTTTTTCAGTCTCTCGGTCTCAGCTTTTTACCTCTGCTGTACCTGCACCCCACCATACTGCGCATTATGCCCTGAATATATTCTACCATGCCCAGAAACCTGCTCCTCTTATTCTCTGTCCCCAACGCTCTAGGCGACCAGTTTTGATAGCCTTTAGCCGCACCCTCATACTACTCCTTCTCTGTTCCGCGGGTGATGTGGAGGTAAACCCAGGCCCTGCATGTCCCCAGGCATCCTCATTTGTTGACTTCTGTGATAGAAAAAGCCTTGGTTTCATGCATGTCAACATCAGAAGCCTCCTCCCTAAGTTTGTTTTACTCACTGCTTTAGCACACTCTGCTAACCCTGATGTCCTTGCTGTGTCTGAATCCTGGCTCAGGAAGGCCACCAAAAATTCAGAGATTTCCATACCCAACTATAACATCTTCCGTCAAGATAGAACTGCCAAAGGGGGAGGAGTTGCAGTCTACTGCAGAGATAGCCTGCAAAGTAATGTCATACTTTCCAGGTCCATACCCAAACAGTTCGAACTACTAATTTTGAAAATTACTCTCTCCAGAAATAAGTCTCTCACTGTTGCCGCCTGCTACCGACCCCCCTCAGCTCCCAGCTGTGCCCTGGACACCATTTGTGAATTGATCGCCCCCCATCTAGCTTCAGAGTTTGTTCTGTTAGGTGACCTAAACTGGGATATGCTTAACACCCCGCCAGTCCTACAATCTAAGCTAGATGCCCTCAATCTCACACAAATCATCAAGGAACCCACCAGGTACAACCCTAACTCTGTAAACAAGGGCACCCTCATAGACGTCATCCTGACCAACTGGCCCTCCAAATACACCTCCGCTGTCTTCAACCAGGATCTCAGCGATCACTGCCTCATTGCCTGTATCCGCTACGGAGCCGCAGTCAAACGACCACCCCTCATCACTGTCAAACGCTCCCTAAAACACTTCTGTGAGCAGGCCTTTCTAATCGACCTGGCCCGGGTATCCTGGAAGGACATTGACCTCATCCCGTCAGTTGAGGATGCCTGGTCATTCTTTAAAAGTAACTTCCTCACCATTTTAGATAAGCATGCTCCGTTCAAAAAATGCAGAACTAAGAACAGATACAGCCCTTGGTTCACCCCAGACCTGACTGCCCTCGACCAGCACAAAAACATCCTGTGGCGGACTGCAATAGCATCGAATAGTCCCCGTGATATGCAACTGTTCAGGGAAGTCCGGAACCAATACACACAGTCAGTCAGGAAAGCTAAGGCCAGCTTCTTCAGGCAGAAGTTTGCATCCTGTAGCTCCAACTCCAAAAAGTTCTGGGACACTGTGAAGTCCATGGAGAACAAGAGCACCTCCTCCCAGCTGCCCACTGCACTGAGGCTAGGTAACACCGATAAATCCATGATTATCGAAAACTTCAATAAGCATTTCTCAACGGCTGGCCATGCCTTCCGCCTGGCTACTTCAACCTCGGCCAACAGCCCCGCCCCCCCTGCTGCTCCTCGCCCAAGCCTCTCCAGGTTCTCCTTTACCCAAATCCAGATAGCAGATGTTCTGAAAGAGCTGCAAAACCTGGACCCGTACAAATCAGCTGGGCTTGACAATCTGGACCCTCTATTTCTGAAACTATCCGCCACCTTTGTCGCAACCCCTATTACCAGCCTGTTCAACCTCTCTTTCATATCGTCTGAGATCCCCAAGGATTGGAAAGCTGCCGCAGTCATCCCCCTCTTCAAAGGGGGAGACACCCTGGACCCAAACTGTTACAGACCTATATCCATCCTGCCCTGCCTATCTAAGGCCAAGTCAACAAACAGGTCACTGACCATCTCGAATCCCACTGTACCTTCTCCGCTGTGCAATCTGGTTTCCGAGCCGGTCACGGGTGCACCTCAGCCACACTCAAGGTACTAAACGATATCATAACCGCCATCAATAAAAGACAGTACTGTGCAGCCGTCTTCATCGACCTTGCCAAGGCTTTCGACTCTGTCAATCACCATATTCTTATCGGCAGACTCAGTAGCCTCGGTTTTTTGGATGACTGCCTTGCCTGGTTCACCAATTACTTTGCAGACAGAGTTCAGTGTGTCAAATCGGAGGGCATGCTGTCCGGTCCTCTGGCAGTCTCTATGGGGGTGCCACAGGGTTCAATTCTCGGGCCGACTTTTTTCTCTGTATACATCAATGATGTTGCTCTTGCTGCGGGCGATTCCCTGATCCACCTCTACGCAGACGACACCATTCTATATACTTTCGGCCCGTCATTGGACACTGTGCTATCTAACCTCCAAACAAGCTTCAATGCCATACAACACTCCTTCCGTGGCCTCCAACTGCTCTTAAACGCTAGTAAAACCAAATGCATGCTTTTCAACCGATCGCTGCCTGCACCCGCATGCCCGACTAGCATCACCACCCTGGATGGTTCCGACCTAGAATATGTGGACATCTATAAGTACCTAGGTGTCTGGCTAGACTGCAAACTCTCCTTCCAGACTCATATCAAACATCTCCAATCAAAAATCAAATCAAGAGTCGGCTTTCTATTCCGCAACAAAGCCTCCTTCACTCACGCCGCCAAGCTTACCCTAGTAAAACTGACTATCCTACCGACCCTCGACTTCGGCGATGTCATCTACAAAATGGCTTCCAACACTCTACTCAGCAAACTGGATGCAGTCTATCACAGTGCCATCCGTTTTGTCACTAAAGCACCTTATACCACCCACCACTACGACTTGTATGCTCTAGTCGGCTGGCCCTCGCTACATATTCGTCGCCAGACCCACTGGCTCCAGGTCATCTACAAGTCCATGCTAGGTAAAGCTCCGCCTTATCTCAGCTCACTGGTCACGATGGCAACACCCATCCGTAGCACGCGCTCCAGCAGGTGTATCTCACTGATCATCCCTAAAGCCAACACCTCATTTGGCCGCCTTTCGTTCCAGTACTCTGCTGCCTGTGACTGGAACGAATTGCAAAAATCGCTGAAGTTGGAGACTTTTATCTCCCTCACCAACTTCAAACATCAGCTATCTGAGCAGCTAACCGATCGCTGCAGCTGTACATAGTCTATTGGTAAATAGCCCACCCATTTTCACCTACCTCATCCCCATACTGTTTTTATTTATTTACTTTTCTGCTCTTTTGCACACCAATATCTCTACCTGTACATGACCATCTGATCATTTATCACTCCAGTGTTAATCTGCAAAATTGTAATGATTTGCCTACCTCCTCATGCCTTTTGCACACATTGTATATAGACTCCCCCTTTGTTTTCTACTGTGTTATTGACTTGTTAATTGTTTACTCCATGTGTAACTCTGTGTTGTCTGCTCACACTGCTATGCTTTATCTTGGCCAGGTCGCAGTTGCAAATGAGAACTTGTTCTCAACTAGCCTACCTGGTTAAATAAAGGTGAAATAAAAAATAAATTAAAAAATGCACCTCTACTGACCTCGCCTTCTGGATGATTGCAGGGTGAACAGGCAGTGGCTTGGGTGGTTGTTGTCCTTGTTATATAAATATTCATACACATAGCTCATATAAACAAAGACATTCCGTCGCAAGAACACATACACCCAGCCACAAGACTGACCCCCTCTATTGGTCGGATGCTCAGGATAAGGCTCTGCTGTGCACCAATGGGGCTTCTGCTCTGGCTAGAGCAAGGCCCGCCTCCAACCCTCCGACCAGTCAAGAAGACCGAAACGACAAGACTCCACCTACTTTATTCTATGTATAAAAATGAATGTAACCGTTGTATAAGGTCTCTTTTTCACCTGACTCCTTGCCGAGTTATGTGAACTAGGTCTGTGCACGTAAAACTGCGGGACAAGATATCTTTGACTCATTAAAACTGTCTTTTGTTACAACTGAAATCCACTCTGTCCAGCGTCCGTGATTTGGTCTCAACTCTCCAGTATTTAAACACTAACACCTTCCTGTGACATCAGGTGCTGTAGGTGTCCTGGAAGGCAGGTAGTTTGCCCCCGGTGATGCGTTATGCAGACCGCACTACACTTTGGAGAGCATTGCGGTAGGGCGGTGCAGTTGCTGTACCAGGCCATGATATAGCCCGACAGGATGCTCTCGATTGTGCATCTGTAAAGCGGCCCGTCAGAAAGTCCAGGACCCAATTGTACAGTGTTTTAGGTGACAAGCCAAATGTATTCAGCCTCCTGAGGTTGAAGAGGTGCTGTTGCACCTGTAGTGTCATCTGCAATCTTGATGATTGAGTTGGAGGCATGCATGGCCACACAGTCATAGGTGAACAGGGAGTACAGGAGATCACCTAATCACACTATCTGTGTGGGTGGACCATTCAGTTTGTCCGTGATGTGTGCGCCAAGGAACTTAAATCTTTCAACCTTCTCCACTACTGTCCCGTCGATGTGGATGGGGGGGTGCTCCCTCTGCTGTTTCCTGAAGTCCACGATCATCTCCTTTCTTTTGTTGACGTTGAGTGAGAGGTTATTTTCCTGACACCACACTCCGAGGGCCCTCACCTCCTCCCTGTAGGCCGTCTCGTCGTTGTTGGTAATCAAGCCTACCACTGTAGTGTCATCTGCAATCTTGATGATTGAGTTGGAGGCATGCATGGCCACACAGTCATGGGTGAACAGGGAGTACAGGAGAGGGCTGAGAACGCACCCTTGTGGGGCCCCAGTGTTGAGGATCAGTGGGGTGGAGATGTTGTTTCCTACCTTCACCACTTGGGGGCAGACCGTCAGAAAGTCCAGGACCCAATTGTACAGGTTGGGGTTGAGACCCAGGGATTCCAGCTTAATGATGAATTTGGACTATGGTGTTGAATGCTGAGCTGTAGTCAATGAACAGCATTCTTACATATTCCTCTTGATCAGATGGGATAGGGCAGTATGCTGTGTGATTGCAATTGCATCGTCTGTGGACCTATTGGGGCGGTAAGCAAATTGGAGTGGGTCTAGGGTATCAGGTAGAGTGAAGGTGATATGATCCTTGACTAGTCTCTCAAAGCACTTCATGGTGACAGAAGTGAGTGCTACGGGGCAATAGTCATTTAGTTCAGTTACCTTAGCTTTCTTGGGAACAGGAACAATGGTGGCCATCTTGAAGCATGTGTGGACAGCAGTCCGGGATAGGGATTGATTGAATATGTCCGTTAACACACCAGCCAGCTGGTTTGCGCATGCTCTGAGGACATCGTTAGGGATGCCATCTTTGCCGGGCAGCCTTGTGAGGGTTAACAAGTTTAGATGTTTTACTCACGTTGGCCACGGAGAAGGAATCCGTAATCCGTGATTGACTGTAGACCCTGCCACATACATCTTGCGTTTGAGCCGTTGAATTGTGACTCTACTTTGTCTCTATACTGACACTTTACTTGTTTGATTGCCTTGCGGAGGGAATAACTACATTCGGTCATGCTTCCAGTCGCCTTGCCATGATTAAAAGCGGTGGTTTGCGCTTTCAGTTTTGCGCGAATGCTGCCATCAATCCACGGTTTCTGGTTAGGGGATGTTTTAATAGTCACAGTGGGTACAACATCAGCACTCGCTAATAAACTTGCTCACTGAGTCAGCGTATACATCAATGTTATTGTTTGAGGCGACCCGGAGCATATCCCAGTCCACGTGATCGAAGCAATCTTGAAGTGTGGAATCCGATTGGTCAGACCAGTGTTGGATAGACCAGAGCACAGGTGTTTCCTGTTTTAGTTTCTGCCTATAGGATGGGCGCAACAACATGGAGTCATGGTCAGATTTGCTGAAGGGAGGGCGGGCGAGGGCTTTGTAGGCATCTCGGAAGTTAGAGTAGCAGTGGTCTTATGTAACCATATCAAACATAAAATATCAAACAAATTTGAGTGTCCCAGATTTGTTTACGATGTTAGTATAGTTCAGTCTAGTCTATAAGACAAAGCTGATATTTTAAACAACTTCCATTACATCACAGTTGGTGGTATGCATTTCAACTTCACTTTCTCACTCTTGGGGAGAACGATAAACAGCTGACATGGGCCCATAAATCAAAATAACAGCTTGCTCCTGTGACAGAAGCACAGGTAGTCTTTCTGTTCTGTAAGTGTCCATTCTCTGAGGAGAGCGTGATGAGGGAGGCCTAAATCTAAGGCAAGATCTTCTAAGCCTGGTAACTTTGGTTACTATGAAGCTAAATGAAACAGGAGTGACACTTACATAATGGATGTGTTTAAACAAATACCTTTTTTAAAATATTTTATTTGATAAACAATACAAAATATACACATACAAACGACAACATCATACAAAAATCCACAACTTCACCCCTGCCCAGACCCACATCTCCAGCACCCGCATCACTTTCCGCTCCATGGCCTCAAACTGCACCATTTCAATTCTCTCCGTCACCCATGCACTATCAATTTTTAAATAATAAAGCAGTTTACCTTTCCACTGCGTTAACAAATACCTTATTTTTCTTATCAAGATCATCATTTCAGAAGAGTCGTACAGTACATGAAATGTGGACATCCTGAGAGTGAGTTGACTACTACAACACAAGAGGTGTCACTTTACAATAGAGATCACTTTACAACCGCATTAAATGACATAGTTCCCGATCATACACCCGTTTCATCATTCTAACCTGCAGGTGTGTGAGGTCCATATAACTCTTATTTGCCTTGATATCAATCATGATCCTATTAGTGTTTCGTAACCATTTCATACAATATGCCAAATGTACCAAGCGTATCCATTAGACGTAATCTGTATCGAGAGGCATCACCGACAATTGGGGGGGGGGGGGTATACCCAAAGTTCTCACATTAACAATGGTCATAAACCAGCACAACTACTGTAACATGATTAAACCCTACTGAAGCTTGATTCCCTTTCAGGCTCTACATTAAAACATCCTGAAAGGATGGTCTAAAAAGTCTGCTCACAAATAACAGGAACTTCTTCCAAATGTTTTAAAACCACTGAGACCTCTGACAACAAAATATATTAGTATAAATACCAAGGAGACAATCTCTGTGTTCATAATTTACCAACAGTCTCAGAATGAGTTCAATCTTAAGCCTGAAAAGGCTTTCGTCAAAGACAGAGAGTACAGGTACTCAGTTCAGGAAGAGAGATGGGCTCTGTCACTAAGAACCTACACCTCAGTACTGACAGACTGTCTAGATATTTTATCACAGGCCAAAACAGCCCGGATCTAACCTACATTCAACCCCTTACTTTAATAAACTACTTCATTGTTACTGGACTGGGCAGAACCTTTTCCATGTCCATTTCGATTTCCAAAAGGCAAAGGTATTGAGCGCACAAACAAGTGCTCTGAAAGCTTTACCTGTAATGTAACGTTTCACTCATATTTCTATACAAACAGATTGGTTAAGTTAATTGCTAAGAACATTTGAAGCGGAGAGCTTACTGGTATACCAATAGCATGTCTGAACATATCCAAATGTACACACCCTACTGACCACAAAACAAGATAAATGACAGTTCCACCATTGTGGTTTGTAGATCAGAGTTCACTCCAGTCCAAACCCTTCTGCATTTGAAATGGCAATAGTTAACTTCTGCTTCAGTTCTTTTTTATTTTTGTATGTTGGCAGGCAGATCTGGTTGAAACATGTGTGAGATATAGGCAACCTGGAGAGGAAGAAAAGGTAAAATGATGAATTCACATTTGTTCAAAGTTGCTGTTCTATACAAATCAAATGTGACAATAGCAACTGATGAAAGGAGGTCTGCTTTCAGTACTTTTCAAAATGTTTACAATGAATAAGAAAGAACACAGTGAGGACATCTGCAGTATCTAACCAGTCGGTGGATGCATCAATCTTGGAGATCTTGAAGTTGAGGTCGGCCATTCCTCCCACGGGGACACGGTCACTTCCTGTTGAGAAATGGAGCAGCTTCTTCTGGAGCTCCAGAGGGAAGGCCAGCACCACGTCCCAGAATGCCCTGATCACAGAGACAGACAATTTAACTCATTAGATGCATTACCTTCAGAAAGTATTTTATTTAAATATTTTTTTCATTGTATATTTAAAAAAAGATCCAAAATACTTGCAGTGAAGCCGCTCAACAACTACATCACATTAGTCATCTAACAGATCATCCAGATCGACACACAGAAGCAACCAGGGTCAATGCCCTGCTCACGGGCACGTCAACAGATCTCCCACAAGGTCAAAAATGGGGACCCGAAACAGCAATCCATCAACCACCAGCCCAAGCTCCCAATCGCCAGGCCACCAGCCCTCCAAGATCTCCACCCCCCACAGTTCCCCAAGATCTGCCCCCTAACCATCTGAGACCCCATCCCCACCAGTCCCCCAGTTGCAAACCGTAGTCTGGCTTTTTTAATGGCAGTTTTGGAGCAGTGGCTTCTTCCTTGCTGAGTGGCCTTTCAGGTTATGTCAATATAGGACTTATTTTACTGTGGATATAGATCCTTTTGTACCCGTTTCCTCCAGCATCTTCACAAGGTCCTTTGCTGTTGTTCTGGGATTGATTTGAACTTTTCACACCAAAGTACGTTCATCTCTAGGAGACAGAACGTGTCTCCTTCCTGAGAGGTATGACAGCTGCGTGGTCCTATGGTGTTTTTACTTGCGTACTATTGTTTGTGCAGATGAACATGGTACCTTCAAGCGTTTGGAAATTGCTCCCAAGGATGAACCAGACTTGCGGAGGTCTACAATTATTTTTCAGAGGTCTTGGCTGATTTCTTTTGATTTTCCCATTATGTCAAGCAAAGAGGCACTGAGTTTGAAGGTAGGACTTGAAATAGATCCACGGGTACACCTCCAATGGACTCAAATTATGTCAATAAGCCTATCAAAAGCTTCTAAAAACATTACATAATTTTCTGGAATTTTCCAAGCTGTTTAAAGGCACAGTCAACTTAGTGTATGTAAACTTCAGACCCACTGGAATTGTGATACAGTGAATTAAAAGTGAAATAATCTGTCTGTAAACAATTGTTGGAAAAATGACTTGTGTCATGCACAAAGTAGATGTCCTAACCGACTTGCCAAAACTATAGTTTGTTAACAAGAAATGTGTGGAGTGGTTGAAAAATGAGTGTATGTAAACTTCCGACTTCAACTGTATATACACTGCTCAAAAAAATAAAGGGAACACTAAAATAACACATCCTAGATCTGAATGAATGAAATATTCTTATTAAATACTTTTTTCTTTACATAGTTGAATGTGCTGACAACAAAATCACACAAAAATTATCAATGGAAATCAAATGTATCAACCCATGGAGGTCTGGATTTGGAGTCACACTCAAAATTAAAGTGGAAAACCACTACAGGCTGATCCAACTTTGATGTAATGTCCTTAAAACAAGTCAAAATGAGGTTCAGTAGTGTGTGTGGCCTCCACGTGCCTGTATGACCTCCCTACAACGCCTGGGCATGCTCCTGATGAGGTGGCGGATGGTCTCCTGAGGGATCTCCTCCCAGACCAGGACTAAAGCATCCACCAACTCCTGGACAGTCTATGGTGCATGGATAGAGCGAGACATGATGTCCCAGATGTGCTCAATTGGATTCAGGTCTGGGGAACGGGCGGGCCAGTCCATAACATCAATTCCTTCCTCTTGCAGGAACTGCTGACACACTCCAGCCACATGAGGTCTAGCATTGTCTTGCATTAGGAGGAACCCAGGGCCAACCACACCAGCATATGGTCTCACAAGGGGTCTGAGGATCTCATCTCGGTACCTAATGGCAGTCAGGCTACCTCTGGCGAGCACATGGAGGGCTGTGCGGCCCCCCAAAGAAATGCCACCCCACACCATGACTGACCCACCGCCAAACCGGTCATGCTGGAGGATGTTGCAGGCAGCAGAACGTTCTCCACGGCGTCTCCAGACTGTCACGTCTGTCACATGTGCTCAGTGTGAACCTGCTTTAATCTGTGAAGAGCACAGGGCGCCAGTGGCGAATTTGCCAATCTTAGTGTTCTCTGGCAAATGCCAAACGTCCTGCACGGTGTTGGGCTGTAAGCACAACCTCCACCTGTGGACGTCGGGCCCTCATACCACCCTCATGGAGTCTGTTTCTGACCATTTGAGCAGACACATGCACATTTGTGGCCTGCTGGAGGTCATTTTGCAGGGCTCTGGCAGTGCTCCTCCTGCTCCTCCTTGCACAAAGGCGGAGGTAGCGGTCCTGCTGCTGGGTTGTTGCCCTCCTACGGCCTCCTCCACATCTCCTGATGTACTGGCCTGTCTCCTGGTAGTGCCTCCATGCTCTGGACACTATGCGGACAGACACAGCAAACCTTCTTGCCACAGCTCGCATTGATGTGCCATCCTGGATGAGCTGCACTACCTGCGCCACTTGTGTGGGTTGTAGACTCCGTCTCATGCTACCACTAGAGTGAAAGCACCGGCAGCATTCAAACGTGACCAAAACATCAGCCAGGAAGCATAGGAACTGAGAAGTGGTCTGTGGTCCCCACCTGCAGAACCACTCCTTTATTGGGGGTGTCTTGCTAAATGCCTATAATTTCCACCTGTTGTCTATTCCATTTGCACAACAGCATGTGAAATGTATTGTCAATCAGTGTTGCTTCCTAAGTGGACAGTTTGATTTCACAGAAGTGTGATTGACTTGGAGTTACATTGTGTTGTTTAAGTGTTCCCTTTATTTTTTTGAACACAACATGTGAAGTGTTAGCATCATGTTACATGAGCTTAAAAAAATATCCAAGAAAAGTTCCAAAAAGCTTTTTCTCTCTAATTTTGTGCACAAATTTGTTTAATCCCTGTTAGTGAGTATTTCTCCTTTGCCATGATAATCCATCCACCTGGCAGGTGTGGTATATCAGTAAGCTGATTAAACAGCATGATCATCACACAGGTGCACCTTGTGCTGGGGACAAAAAAATGGGACTCTAAAATGTGCAGTTGTCACACAAAACAATGCCACACATGTCTCAAGTTTTGAGTGAGCATGCAATTGGCATGCTGACTGCAGGAATGTCCACCAGAGCTGTTGCCAGAAAATTAAATAAGACATATACCATAAGCCACCTCTAATGTCTTTTTAGAGAACTTGGCAGTATGTCTAACTGGCCTCACAACCGCAGACCACGTGTTACCAAGCCAGCCAATGGCTTCCAGATCCGTCTTTTTCACCTGCGGGATCATCTGAGACCAGCCACCCAGACAGCTGATGAAACTGAGGAGTATTTCTGTCTGTAATAAAGGCCCTTTGTGTGGAAAAATGTATTCGGATTGGCTGGGCCTGGTTCCCAGTGGGTGGGCCTGGCTCCCAAGTGGGTAGGTGTTTCCCTTTCCAAATCATGTCCAATCAATTGAATTTACCACACGTGGACTCCAATCAAGTTGTTGAAACATGATCAATGGAAACAGGATGCACCGGAGCTCAATTTCGTTTCTCATAGCAAAGAATCTGAATACCTATGTAAATAAGGTATTTGTGTTATTACATTTTGAATATATTTGCAAAAATGGCTAAAAATCTGTTTTCGCTTTGTCATTATGGGGTATTATGATGAGAAAAACTAAATATTGAATCAATTTTAGAATAAGGTTGTAACGTAATAAAATGTGGAAAAAGTCAAGGGGTCTGAATACTTTCCGAATGCAGTGTATACCCTATATATACAAAAGTATGTGGACACCCCTTCAAACAAGTGGATTCGGCTATTTCAATAACACCGTTGCTGACAGGTGTATAAAATCGAGCACACAGCCATGCAATCTCCATAAAAAAAACATTAGAAAGGCTTTACAGAAGAGCTCAGTGACTTTCAACATGGCACCGTCATAGGATGCCACCTTTCCAACAAGTCAGTTTGTCAAATTTCTGCACTGCTAGAGCTTCCTCAACTGTAAGTGCTGTTATTGTGAAGTGGAAACGTCTAGGAGCAACAACGGCTCAGCCACGAAGTGGTAGACCACACAAGCTCACAGAACGGGACCACCGAGTGCTGAAGGGTGTAGCGCGTAAAAATCGTCTGTCCTCAGTTGCAACACTCACTAGAGAGTTCCAAACTGCCTTTGGAGGCAACGTCAGCACAATAACTGTTAGTCGGGAGCATCATGAAATGGGTTTCCATGGCCGAGCAACCACACACAAGCCTAAGGTCACCATGCGCAATGCCAAGCGTCAGCTGGAGTGGTGTAAAGCTCACCGCCATTGGACTCTGGAGCAGTGGAAACACATTTTCTGGAGTGATGAATCACCATCTGGCAGTCCGATGGACAAATCTGGGTTTGGCGGATGCCAAGAAAACGCTACCTGCCCGAATGCATAGTGCCAACTGTAAAGTTTGGTGGAGGAGGAAAATGGTCTGGGGCTGTTTTTCATGGTCTGTGCTAGGCCCCTAAGTTCCAGTGAAGGGAAATCTTAATGCTACAGCATACAATGACATTCTAGACGATTCTGTGCTTCCAACTTTGTGCCAACAGTTTGGGGAAGGCCCTTTCCTGTTTCAGCATGACAATGCCCCCGAGCACAAAGCGAGGTCCATATAGCAATGGTTTGTTGAGATCAATGTGGAAGAACTTGACTGGCCTGCACAGAGACCTGACTTCAACCCCATTGAACATCTTTAGGATGAAAATGGAACGCTGACTGCGAGCTAGGCCTAATCGCCCAACATCCGTGCCCGACCTCGCTAATGCTCTTGTGGCTGAATGGAAGGCCTAGCTCGCGGTCGGTGCTCCAATTCATCCCAAAGGTGTTCGATGAGGTTGAGGTCAGGGCTCATCCCTGCGTTAAATGCACCATCTGGGATATTTCCTACTGTTCAATGGTCATTTAGAAACTCAGGATAATGGCTTTAATATCAGGCCTTTTTACAAAATGATGGGAAAATGAATGATATGATGATGGGTTTACAGTACCTGATGGTGGGGTCAGTCTTGCTGTAGCCCTCATACTGGGCTGCCTTCTGCAGAGAGCTCATGTCCAGGTTGGGACTACCACACACCAGGATCTCCACCTCCTCTGGCCTCAGCAACTAAAACAAAGTGACAAGACAAGGAATCAATATCATGGTAGTATGACAAGAAAAACTACAGGATATGAAAATACAGGACACCTGGGATTCCAGTGAAACTACAGGATTTCACAAGACAACCAATCACTACCATCCTGCTAGGCACAGACGTCAATTCAATGTCTATTTCACATTGGTTCAAAATAATTTAATTGAAATGACGTGGAAACAACGTTGATTCAACTAGTATGTGCCCAACGGGATGGAATTTTGTCCATTAAAGAGACACTTCTCATTTAGAAAACAGCCTACGTGGCAACAATATGTGTCAGAAATATTTATTCTACTGTCAGAATTGACTACAAAGTGGAAATAGGATAATTTTGGTCAGCCACAGTTTTGTGAGACTTGTAGTCATTACTGCATCCCAGCGTACATTTGAGTTTGTTTCAATCCTACCCACATAAACACAGCTGGCAGCACAAGTAATCATCAATTCGGACTACAGCTGTAAGCAACCCAATTGTAATGCTTGTGGTAAATTTGGGTTGACTTTGGATATCCCTGTAGGGCTTGTTAGCGACTATCTGTAAAATTACACAATGTACATTGGACAATATGTAAAAATTCTAATAGCTCCAAATTTCAATGACTTAAAAACCTCAAACCAATTATACATTGTAGAAATTCAAATACAAATATTGAAAGCATTTCATGAGAAAACTAAAAGGTGTGCAACATGAAAATATTGTCTCATTTACATTGTGTTGACGGTCCCTAACTAGCCCCAGAGCTAGGCTATCCAAAGTCAAAACAACTTTGCCACAGTCGCACACCAGCCGGCTGAAGCTAATTGCTAGCATTTCTTAATGAAAAAGAAAAAAAAGGCTAAATCAGGAAGTGGAGTTGCCCTTTAAAACTAACCTACTGCATGACACAAGACAATTAGTTACGACCATGGTAGTCAATCATGAATCCCTGTTCATTGCACTAGTGCTGCACAAAATGTGCACTTAAACAGAGCAATCAATGACTATGGTACAGTGTCATAGTAAGGCCATGGGGTGCATGATCAGCGTGCCATATGCATGGATCATTGTGTCACACACTGTCTTAACTGTATTTATCAGATACAGTATCCAATCTGTTGTTAACTTGACATTTGGCCTCATTTTGCAAACCCTATTTGACATAGTTGCATATTTTCTCTGTATCACTCGGTCCTTGACCACATTCACTCCCATGCACTCTTCATATCTGTGACTCCACCTTATCAAAACACACCCAGACGTCTGTGTCAGGCAGTGCACGGTCTGCACAACCCCCTCACAGAGTTTCACCGTGTCCGAGGAGTGCAAACAGAAATACAACCCGGTGACGAGTTAGAGCAAGCCAAGCCAAAGGTAAGTTCCAGCTGGGATATAGAGTTACTGAAGAATCTGGGTCGGTTCAAACCCTGTCTGCCACACCCCCTCCTCCCTCACCCCACCAGGCAGCTGGTATAACTGTCAAAGCAGAGTTGCATAACCAATGAGAGCGTAGACAACTGTTGCGTAACTGTCACAATGAGCTGGTTTGAAAGACGATTGCTTTGGCTGGCGTGGGGCTATGTGGGGGGGGGGGGGGGGGCTATAGCTGACTTTTCCTACATGTACATTACATGTTTCTATCCCACTGTCACACTAGCATTGACCAGCATGAACATACATGTATAGAGGGAGCCTGTTTATAGGTGCATGCACTGCCTTGGAAAGCAAAGAGGGAAAATCTCCTGATTTGCAAGAACTGAGTGGACTAATAAAAATGTAGGATATTAATTTGACCCAGTTTGCTGCAGCAGGGAAATAATCCAGCAGCAACAGGAAATGTGAATTATTATGTGTATTATAATTTATGGATATTTTTGTAGGGGTTGATCCTGTTGAAAATGGTATTGCTGGTACATGCATACTAGATTTCTACTTTTGCGTTTCTTTTCTATCTACAGTATATAAAAAGGATGAATCAGCATGCTACATTTCCTGCAAAGGGAAAAGCAGTTAGGCTAATTAATGTTTAACTGTGGTTTGTGGTGGGGTCGGGTAGGTTGTGGCGTACAGTAAATACCAACTCTGGCATTCACTGACACGTACACCAAACAGATAATTGAACAGTCAAATATTTGTTTTTGCTGGTACAGCAGAATCCTTGTCCAGACACATCCCTGAGCTCACTGCTGTCAGCTCATCTGACAGTTCACTACACACAGTTAATTGCAGTACCCCAGTCTATTTTAATCTTGTCAATTTTAATTGATTGATTACTTGGTGTAGTCCAGGGGTACTGAAATACTATTAGAAAGGGTCAATTCACACACATTTCCTAGGTGGCAAAGGTCCAGATGCACATTGCCATTTATCAGTGTAGTAATAAACGCCTACCCCAACACAGGCACGACAAACTGTTCACACACCTCTTGTTGGTGGAGAGAAAATGTTGCAATTTTAAAGCTAATTTCCTGTAATTCTACACATTTTACCATAGTGTGGAAAGAAAATATTTGTTTTAAAACTTATTTCCTGCAATTATTAACATTTTGGCATGTCTTAATTGTGCATATGTCACCTTCGGTCCACAATGACACTGTTCTGGGTCCAGATATGGACCATGGTTTGCCTATTAAGGATGGTTGATATAGTACAGGTAACTGCCAAAATAATGGAAACACCTGAGTAAATGAGGGATACAAAAGCAGTGCAGCTTGGTTGGGTCGTGTTTCGGAGGACGCATGGCTCTCGTCCATCGCTTCTCCCGAGTCCGTACGGGAGTTGCAGCGATGAGACAATTAGATACCACAAAATTGGGGAGAAAAAGGGGTAAAATATATAAACCAGGCAAAAAAAGAGACGTCCTATCTTTATTTTCAGCAAACTTAACATGTGTAAATATTTGTATGAACATAACAAGATTCAACAATTGAGACATAAACTGAACAAGTTCCACAGACATGTGACTAACAGAAATGGAATAATGTGTCCCTGAACAAAGCGGGGGTCAAAAAGATACAAGATACAGTCAGTATCTGGTGTGGCCACCAGCTGCATTAAGTACTGCAGTGCATCTCCTCCTCATGGACTGCACCAGGTTTGCCAGTTCTTGCTGTGAGATGTTACACCACTATTCCACCAAGGCACATGCAAAGTTCCCGGACATTTCTAGGAGAAATGGCCCTAGCCCTCACCCTCCGATCCAACAGGTCCCAGATGTGCTCAATGAGATTGAGATCCGGGCTCTTCGCTGGCCATGGCAGAACACTGACATTCCTGTATTGCAGGAAATCACACACAGAACGAGCAGTATGGCTGGTGGCATTGTCATGCTGGAGGGTCATGTCAGGATGAGCCTGCAGGAAGGGTACCGCATGAGGGAGGAGGATGTCTTCCCTTTAACGCACAGCGTTGAGATTGCCTGCAATGACAACAAGCTCAGCCCGATGATGCTGTGACACACCGCCCCAGACCATGACGGAACCTCCACCTTCAGATCAATCCCACTCCAGAGTACAGGCCTCGGTGTAACACTCATTCCTTCGACCATAAACACAAATCCGACCACGAATCACCTCTGGTGAGACAAAACCGCGACTCATTAGTGAAGAGCACTTTTTTGCCAGTCCTGTCTGGTCCAGCGATGGTGGGTTTGTGCCCACAGATCGACGTTGTTGCCGGTGATTTCTGGTGAGGACCTGCCTTACAACAGGCCTACAAGCGCCTCAGTCCAACTTCTCTCAGCCTATTACAGACTGTCTGAGCACTGATGGAGGGATTATGCGTTCCGGTGTAACTTGGGCAGTTGTTGTTGCCATCCTGTACCTGTCCCGCAGGTGTGATGTTCGCATGTACCGATCCTGTGCAGGTGTTGTTACACGTGGTCTGCCACTGCGAGGACAATCAGCTTTCCGTCCTGTCTCCCTATAGCGCTGTCTTAGGCGTCTCACAGTACGGCCATTGCAATTTATTTCCCTGGCCACATCTGCAGTCCTCATGCCTCCTTGCAGCATGCCCTGCCTGTTCACGCAGATGAGCAGGGACCCTGGGCATCTTTCTTTTGGTGTTTTTCAGTCAGTAGAAAGGCCTCTTTAGTGTCCTAAGTTTTCATAACTGTGACCTTAATTGCCTACCGTCTGTAAACTGTTAGTGTCTTAACGACCGTTCATTAATTGTTTATGGTTCATTGAACAAGCAGCATGGGAAACAGTGTTTAAACCCTTTACAATGAATATCTGTGAAGTTATTTGGATTTCTACTAATTATTTTTAAAAGACAGGGTCCTGAAAAAGGGATGTTTATTTTTTTGCTGAGTCATATGCCATGGCCGATGTAAGCCATATGTCATGGCCGTCTCAGTCACCAGATCTCATCCCAATTGAACACTTATGGGAGATTCTGGAGTGGCGCCTGAGACAACGTTTCTCATGGAAGAATGGTGTCTCATCCTTCCAATAGAGTTCCAAACACTTGTAGAATCTAGTCCAAGGTGCATTGAAGCTGTTCTGGCTCGTGGTGGCCCAATGCCCTATTAAGACGCCTTATGTCGGTGTTTCCTTTATTTTGGCAGTTACCTGTATTTCACTCCTTGCTAGTTTTTATTGTATTTTTATTTTACCTTTATTTAACTAGGCAAGTCAGTTAAGAACAAATTCTTATTTTCAATGACGGCCTAGAAACAGTTACACAGTATGCTGATAGGTTTCTGTCAGCAGATCAGTGAGGATACTCACAGGGTTCACAGAGCCTAGCAACAATTAAGGAACTATTGGGAAACCAACTGACAACGACCAGAGTGATCCAGATCCTCCCATGTTAAACCATGCAAATCTAACCCTAAAGCTGGGCTGGTTCTGCATGAATACAGCAGATTTGTGGTCTGTCTGATTGATATTCATGGTGGACGTCAACCCTGCCACTGTGGTTCCCTACGTACTCTTTAAATAGGCCACTCATATGAGCCTCCCCCTTTTGGCCCAAAGAGCCCTGGTCACTAAGTGGAGACAGAGCACACACACACACACACACAACACCCCCGTTAGGAGGCCTGTGCCAAGAGAGGGGGTGGGGAGCCTCTGTGAACAGGCAGCGAGGAACAGTAGACTCACTCACACACATGCACGCACTCACAGTTGAGCTTCCAATCCTGCACTCCTCGTTGCCTCTCCGGGCCTCACGATCACGATGCTGCCTAATCAGAAAACATTCTATAGGAGTTGACTAAACTCATGGCTCCTGACACTTCAAACAGGACTAGCTGGCACTGAAATGATGTCCACTGAATTCTCAGTGAAAGTGATATACTGAATTCCTAAAACCTACAATGACAGTTGGAATTCATAATGGTTTTCTACAGCTGTTCACACCAATTAGAATGAATGTATTAATTCACTTTGATAGTAAAAGTCTTGATATTCTTACCAACAAGGCATCGGAGGCACACACACTGTGGAAGCCATAGAAGAAGGCAGCAAACTGCCTGTAAATGGACTTATTCAGCAGGAAATCTACGTACAGCTGGACATACTCTGCAAAGACAAGAATAATCAAACAATCATTCAACTATGAGAGAACAAGCAAATGCCACATAGTCTGAAAGGCACTGTTAGATATCACATGCTCCTGCAGGACAGTTGTCTTTTCTCTGGTCTTTGGCAGTCTGTCTACTCCTCACTTACCCTTCCTGTTCTGGTTGGTGACAGGAATCTTATCTCCTCCTGGTTTCAGATTGTAGGACTTAATCACACCTAGTTCTTCCTGTGACACCTAAAATGATCATCACATTTAGTGGAGCGCTTCCCTTGTGCTGCAACAGTATTGATTATGGTGAAGTCAAAGATATTATGTTTCACAAGTGTTACTGTGAACAAGAATTTATGTGTTTTCCCAACCTGAAAAGTTGTGCAGAAGTCCTCCTCCACATTGCCTTCATAGCTGAGAAGTTCTGCCAGCCCATGAGCAAGATCCTGAAACACAAGACTAAATCTATAAGCAATGCTTTTTATATACAGCACCAGTCAAAAGTTTGGACAAACCTACTCATTCCAGAGTTTCTCTTTATTTTTACTATTTTCTACATTGTAGAATAATAGTGAAGACATCAAAACTATGAAATAACACATATGGAACCATGTAGTAACCAAAAAAAGTATTGTTAAGTTCATGTGTGGATTTTTTTGAGCCAATCAGTTGTGTTGTGACAAGGTAGGGTTGGTATTTGGTAAAAGACCAAGTCCACATTATGGCAAAAACATGGCTCAAATAAGCAAATAGAAACAACAGTCCATCATTACTTTAAGACATGAAGGTCAGTCAATCCGGAACATTTAATTTCAAGAACTTTGAACGTTTCTTCAAGTGCAGTCGCAAAAACCATCAAGTGCTATGATGAAACTGGCTCGCATGAGGAACACCACAGGAAAGGAAGACCCAGAGTCACCTCTGCTGCAAAGGATAAGTTCATTAGAGTTACCAGCCTCAGAAATTGCAGCCCAAATAAATGCTTCACAGAGTTCACGTAACAGACACATCTCAACATCAACTGTTCAGAGGAGACTGCGTGGATCAGGTCTTCATGGTTGAATTGTTGCAAATAAACCACTACTAAAGGACACCAATAAGAAGAAGAGAATGCTTGGGCCAAGAAACACAAGCAATAGACATTAGGTCGGTGTAAATCTGAGTCCAAATGAGACGCAGAGTAGGTGTTTCCCACTGTGAGGCATGGAATAGGAGGTGTGATGGTGTGGGGTGCTTTGCTGGTGACACTGTCTGTGATTTATTTAGAATACAAGGCACACTTAACCAACATGGCTACCACAGGATTCTGCAGCAATACGCCATCCCATCTGGTTTGTGCTTAGTGGGACTATAATTTGTTCTTCAACAGGATAATTACACAATACACCTCCAGGCTGTGTAAGGGCTATTTGACCCCGAAGGAGAGTGATGGAGTGCTGCATCACCTGACCTCAACCCAATTGAGATGGTTTGGAATGAGTTGGACCTCAGAGTGAAGGAAAAGCAGCCAACAAGTGCTCAGCATATGTGGGAACTCCATCAAAACTGTTGGAAAAGCATTCCAGGTGAAGCTGGTTGAGAGAATGCCAAGAGTGTGCAAAGCTGTTTTCAAGGCAACGGGTGGCTATTTTGAAGAATCTAAAATCTATTTTGATTTGTTTAACACTTCTTTGGTTACTACACGATTCCATATGTGTTATTTCATAGTTTTGATGTCTTCACTATTATTCTTCAATGTAGAATATAGTAAAAATGAAGAAAAACCCTTGAATGAGTAGGTTTGTCCAAACGTCTGACTGCTACTGTAGATTGCAACTAGTCTTTATGAAGTCTATGTCTTCTTCTAAATATGTGAAGGACTAATAGAAAAAAAACCTGAGTGTACTGCCCTATGCAGCACAGTACACTATGTTCATAGAATGTTTCATGGAGGAAAATCTGACTTCATTTTATTATTGATATCTAATGACTGACTTTACTGAATTACAGTAATGGAATTGTAAGACAAAACAACAAGAGAATCATGTAAAGCCTTTGCCACTACACAATCTAGAAAACGTACTGAGGAAACAAAATAACCATTATATGCTGTATGTATTTTACATGACATTATGCTTTCCAATCCATACCTCATAAAATGTAGTACATTTTACAATGCAAAATAATTTGAAGAACAATTGCATGTGTTTGACGTCAGTGCCGGGCACTATTAGCATGTCTTTTTAAAGAACTTGCAGTAGCTTTTTCCCTATCCTCCACCAATTTAGGAAAAAGTATTCAACGGGGAGCAAATAAACGCCCAGAGGCCGTTATGTAAGCAAAGAGAAGGCCAGCTGCCCAGTAAAAACCAACATCTGGCCTCAGCAAGGCTGACTCGACAAAACGCAGCAAAATGAGATGCATACCGCATAAAAAGCTATACAATTACACCAAAAGCAGGTAAATACCAGTCTTAGTGACAGTAATGTGTTGTATGTGCATATGATTTAATATAGATTTGGTTTGTTCTTTTGAGTTTGTGGACATCAAACATGCAAGTGGCAATGTGCAAAAGTTGGGCTTGACACCCCTCTGCTGGTGAATATTGGAAAACGTCAAGGCTTCAATCACTGACTAGCAAATGAAAAATCAACATATTATGAGGAACTACAGGATTATATAAGGAAATCTTATAACAACAAAGCATACATTTGATGGCAATTGCAGAATATTCATTTGGGAGTTCATCAAAAAATATAAAGAAAAGCATGTCATGCCACGTGAACTGTATCGCTCCTCTCCATCTCTCTTCCTAGACAGCTAACAAACTACTGCTAGCCTGGTATCCTTGAATCTTCCTGTTCAATAAAAAAACATTAAAAGCTGCCATCACCAGGAGATCGTCATCAGCAGTGTTGGGCTCCCTGTGTGTGACATCTATGGGCAGCTTTTACCAGGGTGTGAGGTGATGATGGCTGTAACGGCACCTCTGAGACCTGGCTGCAGCTCAGTCTCATATCACCTTGGCTGCAGCCATACTGTTATAACAAGACTGGTGGCAGGGTGAGACTCTGGGACTGTATGGAATGTGAGCCTGGTTGATTATTTCACACGCATGTGACGCACGAGGATTTCTTTAGACCCCAGGCATCAATAGTGCAATGTACGTACTGTGACTCACATCATTACAAGTACATTATTTATGAGTATTGCATGTGTTCCTGTACATTTAGCTATAAGTAGGAACAATGGCATATTGCAGTTAACACAGTGTATATAACATCTTAGTCTAGCAACCATACATCACCCACTAGGCACAGACGTCAATTCAACGTCTATTCTACGTTGGTTCAACGTCACTTCATTGAAATGACGTAGAAACAACATTGATTCAACCAGTGTTTGCCCAGTGGACCATATTCATATACAGATCAACACTAAACCCTTCAGAGACCATGTAAAGCTTTCTAAAACAGTCCAGTACTCTCATAAGCATCACATCCATTCATTTGATTATATACATTATTATTATTGAAAAGCGCAGTACTTTGCAAGTAAACAAATGTTACTTTCCCATGGTTTATTACCACTGCAAGCAATATTATTGTACTTGTGAAGAGTGCAGTGTGATTGGGAAAGAATGTCAGTGAGAGAGGGTAACTAAGAGAGCTGAGTCACAGCTTGTGTCGTGTACATACAGGCATGACCTGCTGCAGGTCGTCCAGGGTGAGGGTCGCCATGCCAACGGGGGTATCGGGGTCACACGGCACCACGGGCGGGGTCAGAAGCTTCTTGTAGACACAGGGAGGGAAGCGGATGTCCAGAGTGATGCTGTTGTACACGGCCAGGCCCATGAGCTGACACATATACAGTTAAGTGTGTAACAAAGTACAGATCCTTTACAATTGAAAGCAAGTATCTTCAACACCAAAATAACTCACGGTTATAATCATATAAACCACTAGAACAGATTTGAAATGTGTCTAGTTATATTAATTTAATGTAGCATAGCATTCAGATGAAAACCTTTTCACTTCATTGTTAAAGTATTCGGCTTCTGAGCTCTTCATACTTTGTAACAATGACACCATGTTATACCCGCTTCAAAGACCCCGCAGCATGTGCTAATGATCCCAATCATTACTCTATTATCACTGCATTTTGCCATGTACTTTATATTGGCTTGTAGCAGATCTGAACAGGGAATATAAACAGCAGGTGTATTACGCATTTAGAATGAAATTGTAGGGAGCCTGAACTCCTAAAGTGCTACCAGCTGCTTCTGGCAGATCTCCCTCCACGTGTCGTCCATATGGAACTTCTGTGGGAGAGGTTGAGCTGCAGAGCCCTCTCTCTACGAGCTCCCTAGCTTGCTAAATAGAGTTTGGAAAAATGCTTAAAGTTATATTGGCGCAGGCTTGGGGAAAATTCCATGAGAACTGACAGGCGGAGGATGAAACGCAGTCCGCTCCAGAACAGACTTGCAGATCACAAAATAGGACACAACAAAACCTTCTGTTTCTATTACATCTCTCTCTTTCTCTCTCGCACCGTTGTGACATGGGATTTTTTTTGTCACCCTGCCCTCCCTGTTGTGTTCGCTTCAGATAGAGACACATAGCCACTTCAGTGTGCTGTAATTCTAACCGAGTGGCAGACAGACTGGTGAGGTGGAAGGGGTGCGAGTGTATGTGGGTGGACTGACTCAGACTCTCAGTCCACCCACATAACATACAGTGCATTTGGAAAGTATTCAGACCCTTTGACTTTTTCCACATTTTGTTAAGTTACAGCCTTACTCTAAAATGTATTAAATTGTTGTTTTCCCCCTCATGAATCTACACACAATATCCCATAATGACAAAGCAAAAACAGTTTTTTTTATATATATATTTTTGCAAATATATTACAAATTTAAAAATGAAATATCACATTTACATAGTATTCAGAACCTTTACCCAGTACTTTGTTGAAGCACCTTTGGCAGCGAATACAGCCTTCGAGTCTTCTTGGATATGATGCTACAATCTTGGCACAGATGTATTTGGGGAGTTTCTCCCATTCTTCTCTACAGATCCTTTCAAGCTATGTAAGGTTGGATGGGGAGCATTAATGCACAGCTATTTTCAGGTCTCTCCAGAGATGTTCGATCGGGTTCAAGTCCGGGCTCTGGCTGGGCCACTAAGGACATTCAGAGACTTGTCCCGAAGCAACTCATGAGTTGTCTTGACTGTGAGCTTAGGGTCGTTGTCCTGTTGGAAGGTGAACATTCGCCCCAGTCTGAGGTCCCGAGCGCACTGGAGCATGCGTTCATCAAGGGCCTCTCTGTACTTTGCTCCATTCATCTTTCCCTCGATCCTGACTAGTCTCCCAGTCCCTGCCGCTGAAAAACATCCCCACAGCATGATGCTGCCACCACCATGCTTCACCATAGGGATGGTGCAAGGTTTCCTCCAAAAGTGACGCTTTGCTTTCAGGCCCAAGAGTTCAATCTTGGTTTCATCCGACCTGAGAATCTTGTTTTTCATGGTCTGAGAGTCCTTTAGGTGCATTTTGGCAAACTCCAAAAGGGCTGTCATGTGCCTGTTATTGAGGAGTGGCTTCCATCTGGCCACTCTACCATAAAGGCCTGATTGGTGGAGTGCTGCAGAGATGGGAGAACCTTCCAGAAGGACAACCATCTCCACAGAAGAACTCTAGAGCTCTGTCAGAGTGACCATCGGGTTCTTGGTCACCTCCCTGACCAAGGCCCTTCTCCCCTGATTGCTCAGTTTCGCCGGGCGGCCAACTCTAGGAAGAGTCTTGTGGTTCCAAACTTCTCCATTTAAGAATGATGGAGGCCACTGTATTCTTGGAGACCTTCAATGCTGCGGACATGTTTTGGTACTCTTCCCTAGATCTGTGCCTCAACACAACCCTGTCTCGGAGCTCTAGGACAATTCCTTCGACCTCATGGCTTGGTTTTTGCTCTGACATGCACTTTCAACTGTGGACCTTATATAGACAGGTGTGTGTCTTTCCATATCATATCCAATGAATTTACCACAGGTGGACTCAAATCAAGTTGTAGGGATGATCAATGGAAACAGGATGCACCTGAGCTGAACTGCGAGTCTCATAGCAAAGGGTCTGAACAGTTATGTAAACAAGGTATTTCAGGTTTTTATTTTTAATACATTTGCAAAATTTCTAAAAACCTGTTTTTGCTTTGTCACTATGGGTTATTGTATGTAGATTAATGAAGAAATGTTTTTATTTAATCTATTTTAGAATAAGGCAGAACGTAACAAAATGTGGAAAAGGGGAAGGGGTCTGAATACTTTCCGAAGCACTGTAACTACCCACTGGGAACAAAGTGGTTAAATTAACGTTGTTTCATTGTCATTTGTCAATGTATTGTGATGTGGAACCTACTTGGAAAAAATATTGGATTCAAAGAAAGTCATCAACGTAGTAAACGGTTGTTTTGATGGTCAAATTACCATAGGATTATGTCATCATAACCAATTTTCAACATAGACAAACCTTGTATAAAATATGTTGAATTTGTACATTTGAAACATTTTACTGGAGATTTGATATATCTACATCTATTCATTTGGTCTCCAATCCAGAGTTTTAACCAAGCCCAGTGCTGCTTAGCTTTGATATTTGTCACTGGCTATTACCAATGTACGGTACTATCATGACAAAAAATTGGGAGAAATCTCTACTTAATAGATTCACTGTTGCTATTGAAGTCATTCCAAAGAGTAGGTTCAACAGTGCAAACGAAATGGAACCCTACTTAATCATACATCAATGATGCTATTTAGGCCTTTCAAATGGAATCTACAAGTTAATAATAAATGTTGGATTCACGTCTCAATCTCAAACAAAAAAGTTAACGAATATGATTAAATCAAATTAAACTGTATTTAAAGTTTGCTTTTATTTGATTTAGTCTTATTCTTTAACTTCGCTTTTTGGTTGAAATGAAGACGTGAATCCAAAATAAAAATTAATTTGTAGACAGACTGGAATTAAAACCAGACTCAGTGGCACAGATGGAGCTATCCATGCAGAAGATGTATCTCCTTCGAAAGTTGATATTTGGTTGAGTTGACAACCAAACACAATTCCATATCACTTTTACAATATGGTAAAAATCCTATTAACTTGGGATTCTCTGCCTCTAACCCTATTTAAGGGGGCTGAATCACTGGCTGACTGGTGCTCGTCCATGCTGTCCCTAGGAGGGGTGCGTCACTTGAGTGGGTTGAGTCACTGACGTGATCTTCCTGTCCGGGTTGGCGCCCCCCTCGGGTTCGTGCCGTGGGGGAGATCTATACTATACTCGGCCTTGTCTCAGGGTAGTAAGTTGGTGGTTTGAAGATATCCCTCTAGTGGTGTGGGGGCTGTGCTTTGGCAAAGTGGGTGGGGTTATATCCTACTTGGTTGGTCCTGTCCGGGGGTATCGTCGGACGTGGCCACAGTGTCTCCCGACCCTTCTGTTCTTGGCATCCATTATTTATGCTGCAATAGTTTATGTGTCCTTGTCCCGGACCTGATATTTTCGACTCTCTCTCTACCCACCTGCTGTCTCCAACTCTGAATGATCGGCTATGAAAAGCCAACTGACTCCAATTTACTCCTGAGGTGCTGAATAATCACAACCACTGTGATTATTATATTTTAACCCTGTATAACACTTTGTGACATTGGCTGATGTAAAAAAGGGCTTTATAAAATTTTTATTGATTGATATGTTGGATTCACATCTCCATCTCAATCAAAAATCGAAGTTAAAGAATAGGACTACATTTTAAATAGGAGCTAATTTTAAATACAGTTTGATTTGATCCTATTCTTTAACTTTTATTTTTGGTTGAGATGTTAAATAATAGAATTAAGCCGTGGCTCAGATGGAACTATCCAAGCAGTAGATACCGTACACCTCCTTTAAAATGTTGATATTTGGTTGCGTTGTCAACCAAACACAATTCAATATTACTTTTACAAGACAGTAAATAGCCTAATGTTAAGGCTATCTTACAAACTAATGTAACAGTATTTCAACCATAAAATTAGTAACGCATCCATGGACACATTTTGAGGTTACTGTGACAATAAATGTATTCTTATGTAATCGTAGAAAGCATTCAGGGTCTCAGGTCTGTGGAAATATTCACAATTGCTATAATAATCTGCACAAAATCTCAAACGGCATTGATCACTTGCACCATGTACTTTAACGTAATCTCAACTAACTGCAATCCAGGTTATTTGGTTGTGCTATTAGATCAAGCACAGCGATAACACATTAAGATGTTGTATTTAAATCAACTAAATATCTGACATTGAATTCCCATTTGAACTTTGGTGTGCTTTTAAATGGTTGAAAGCGCAGTGATAACACATTTAGGTGACAACTAATCCAAAAATCCTATATATTTTCCATTGGAATTTGGTTGTGCTTCTAGATAGTTGAAAGCAGAGGGATAACACACTGGGAATCTCAATCTAGCCAGCTCTGGTCCAGCGTTAAGCTAACTCTCGGAAGTTCAGAGACATTCAAAGTTCCTTCATAGAAGCAGCTCATCCGTAGGTATAATTTTGTGGGCCTAATTCAGATAATGCATGTCATAAGAAGATGCATTTCAAGCCAAGCTTCCTCCTCCACCCTCTCTCCACCCGCAAAATGTCAGTCTCATCTCGCGCCCTACACTTGTCTGTCCAATTCATATAAATAACTATAGCTTGCCCCCGCCATAGAAAGCTGTTCTATTCGCAGTGATTGGTGAAGTCATTTAATGTTAAAAGAAAATTGATTTCAAAAGGAACAGAAAGGAACTATATAAAACGGTTACTTTTTTTGGTTCGAACAGTTCAGAACTGTATTTTGCTGGTCGAAACAGTGGAATGGAACCAAAAACGTGCTAATGGTGCACTAAAAATGGTGCACTAATAATGGTGCAGTAATAATGGTGCACGAATAATGGTGCTGTTCAGAAAAAAATGATTGGAAAATAATTTTGGTTCCAACCGCTGGTTAAAATAAGTCGGACAATCATGTGGGACATGCCAAAATTAGGGATTTTCCTCGGAAATAACTTCATGAAAACACACTACTATTGGAATTGTTTAACATAATTTACTTTAGTTAGAGTGTAAACGTATTGGATCCAACTGTTAAATTGAGTGTTTTATCAAAATGTACACGCATAATGTCAAAAGGATATAAAAGGCACTCTACTTGTGGAATGACCCGTTAACTTAACACAGTAATATTCTGCATACTTTAGTTATTCTATAAGATTACATCAGATTGCAATGTGTCAAATAGAAAAGCATTACAGTCTCCTCTGATTGGATCCAGTGTTTAGAAGATAACAAAATTCTAAACAAATCCCCACAAAATTATAGTTCTAAAACTTAAAGCTATCATCTGCAAAGCAGCAATTAACATGGCGTAGGGAGAGTGGAGAACCACATATGATAAATGTGCAAAGATCCCCTTAAGAGTAACGGCAGGAGTTTTAGTCAGCTAACTATGTGACCTGATTCAAACGCCAGTTTAAAGGGTACAATATGAGGACTTCTGCTGTACGTTGAGAATCTGTTTACAGTTCACCACAGGCTACACGGTACCATAAATCACGGTATGGTACAAAAGGATACGGCTCCGACCAATCGGAACTCGGAGTAGTTGTCACACTTCCAGCTGCTGAACCAGTGACAGTGGGAATCCTTGAAGAATGTAAACATGCCTTCAGAGAGGAGACACAAATAAACTCTGCTTAAACACAACTCTGGCCCAGACATGACATAGAACACAGGCCTCCAGTCAAAGAAAGATAACAAATGGTCAGAATAGAGTACATGGGAATTTCCTTTTTGGACTGCTAGGTCCCAGACTAAATGGGAGTTACTGTAATTGAATGGTTATCTATTATTGCAGTGGTATATGAACATCATACATTTGAGTTTTGTTCTTCATTTATGGCTATGTCAACATTCTTGTCTTGGTACTTGTTGAAACTTTAGGATGAGATATAGACAGCTAGGGCTAAATGTGAAGTAACTCCCATAATATTCTACTGTTATCTATGGAGAAAAATATTCTTGTTGCAAACAAAACAGCTGTAACATCTGTATCTTTATGGCTCAGGGCAACACATATGCCTGATCTTTTTGTCCCATATGTCTCACCGTAGTCTGTATGGAAGATCTGTCGGATGAGAAGGAGAAACCACTCCTTGGTCAGACCGCCCATGTCTAAACCAGCCTCCCCCACAAACGTCACTTTCAGCTTCTTCTTCAAGTCTGCTCGGTTTCTAGCAAGCTAAAAGCAAGAGAACAAGTTAAGCTGTGGCCAACTCTCTTGAACTCATCAGACCTAGGCATGCTGCATGTCTGAACTTATACATATCTTGGACGTTTCAGTTTTGAAATGCACTGCATTGAAAGCAGTGGAATAACTGCTTCAAATTAATTGGCTATTGAATGAACAGAAATAGCTATCAAGCTACTCTACCAGGGCTGGGCTGTCTTCTTAAGTAATGCTTGTGTGTCTGTGTGTACTGTGCCTAGATATAGATGGGAGATGGTATTACCTCATCCAGTGAGTCACTGACCAGCTGCAGCCGCCTGACTTTGATGTTGAGAAACAGCAGGCTCATGTCAACTCGCTGTCTGCGAGACACTTTGTCCACTAGGCTTTGCTGCAATAAATAACAAGTCACATTCTTTATTTGCAGTTGCTCCCACAGTACATGCTGTTAGCATTGGACCACTGCTTTGCTGTCAGAGTGGGAGAGTGTATGTTTTCAGGCTGATACACACTGTAAATATTGTATACTTATAGTTCAGGGTTATTCCTGATTTGAAGACTTGACCGGGAAATACTCTCGGTCCAACATACTTCAATTATGTAAAATACTAATAATACTAATCAGTACCAGTGGACACACCTACTCATTCAAGTTCTCTTTATTTGCATTATTTTCTACATTGTAAAATAATAGTGAAGACATCAAAACTATGAAATAACACATATGGAATCATGTAGTAACCAAAAAAGTGTTAAACAAATCAAAATATATTTTAGATTTGAGAGCCACCCTTTGCCTTGATGACAGCTTTGCACACTCTTCACATCAAATCCAATCTTATTTTATTGGCATTCTCTCAACCAGCTTCACCTGGAATGCTTTTCCAACAGTCTTGAAGGAGTTCCCACATATGCTGAGCACTTGTTGGCTGCTTTTCCTTCACTCTGAGCATGGGTGATTGTGGAGGCCAGGTAATCTGATGCAACACTTCATCACTCTCCTTCTTGGTCAAATAGTCCTTTTACATAGCCTGGAGGTGTCGAACTAATCGCAAACCAGATTGGATGGCGTATCGCTGCAGAATGATGGCTAAGTGTGCCTTGAATTCTAAATAAATCACAGACAGTGTCACCAGCAAAGCACCCCCACACCATCACACCTCCTCCTTCATGCTTCACGGTGGGAACCACACATGCAGAGATCATCCATTCACCTACTCTGCATCTCACAGGGACACGGCGTTTGGAACCAAAAACTCAAATTTGGACTCATCAGATCAAAGGACAGATTTCCACCGTCCTAATGTCTATTGCTCATGTTTCTTGGCCCAAGCAAATCTCTTCTTCTTATAGGTGTCCATTAGTAGTGGTTTCTTTGCAGCAATGCGACCATGAAAGCCTGATTCACGCAGTCTCCTCTGAACAGTTGATGTTGAGATGTGTCTGTTACATGAATTTTGTGAAGCATTTATTTGTGCTGCAATTTCTGAGGCTGATAACTCTGCAGCAGAGATAACTCTGGGTCTTCCTTTCCCTTGGTGGGCCTCATGAGAGCCAGTTTCATCATAGCGCTTGATGGTTTTTGCAACTGCACTTGAAGAAACTTTCAAAGTTCTTGAAATTTTCTGGACTGACTGACCTTCATGTCTTAAAGTAATGATGGACTGTCATTTCTGTTTGCTTATTTGAGCTGTTCTTAACATAATCTGGACAGTCTTTTACCAAATAGGGCTATCTTCTGTATCACAACCCTACCTTGTCATACAATTGATTGGCTCAAATGCATTAAGAAGGAAAGAAATTCTTTAACAAGGCACACCTGTTAATTGAAATGCATTTCAGGTGACTACCTTAATGCTATTTGCCTCATGACTCTGGCATGCTTTGTTGACTATGAACTTGCTTGTTTACTCAACCATGGGACAGTCTGTTTGTTCCCACACTCTGGACTCTTACTCCAAAATTCCATAAATTAACTTTAAACAAGACACACCTGTTAATTGAAATGCATTCCAGGTGACTACCTTATGAAGCTGGTTGAGAGAATGTCAAAGCTGTCATCAAGGCAAAGGGTGGCTACTTTGAAGAATCTCAAATATATTTTAATTTGTTTAACACTTTTTTGGTTACCACATGATTCCATATGTGTTATTTCATAGTGTTGCTGTCTTCACTATTATTCGATAATGTAGAAAATAATACAAATAAAGAAAAACCCTAGAATGAGTAGGTGTACAAACCTTTGACTGGCACTGTATATATATATATATATATATGTCTGAGACTGTGAGGCACAGTCTGTGCTATACAATGACACTGTCATAGATGGATGACAATGTGAGCAGTGACCTCTGTCTCACCCTGGCCATGCTGATCATCTGCTGCTCCGAGTCCTTCTGGATGATTGCTTTCTTCACCACCGTGGATAGAATGAAGGGGAACTGGCAGAATGTAAACCTGCGGGTGGGGAAGAACAGGTAGGAACGGGGATGTTTGGTTTTCACAATTTATCACATAGAAAGAATGTTTTGGTTTAATCAGGGATTGTGTTCTCTTGGTGTATGATGCTCATTGGAGATTGTATCATAGCTGGATATTATGATATGTCTGGGTTTAACTGTAAATTATATATACACAACAAGACTGAAAGTATGTGGACACCTGCTTGTCGAACATCTCATTCCAAAATCCTGGGCATTAATATGGAGTTGGTCCCCCCTTTTGCTGCTATAACAGCCTCCACTCTTCTGGGAAGGAATTTCACTAGATGTTGGAACATTGCTGCGGGGATCGGCTTCCATTCAGTCACAAGAGCATAAGTGAGGTTGGGCACTGATGTTGGGCGATTAGGCCTGTCTCACAGTCAGCGCTCCAATTCATTGCAAAGGTGTTCAACCAGGTTGAGGTCAGGGCTCTGTGCAAGCCAATCAAGTTATTCTACACCGATCTCGACAAACCATTTCTATATGGACCTCACTTTGTGCATGGGGTAATTGCCATGCAGAAACAGGAAAGGGCCTTCCCCAAACTGTTGCCACAAAGTTGGAAGCACAGAATTGTCTAGAACCGTAAAAAACTGCCTCAGACCATTATTCTTCCTCCACCAACCTTTACAGTTGGCAGTATGCATTTGGGCAGGTAGCATCTGGCATCTGCCAAACCCAGATTAGTTCATCGGACTGCCAGATGGTGAATTGTAATTCCTCACACTAGAGAACTCGTTTCCACTGAGTCCAATGGCGGCGAGCTTTACTCCACTCCAGCCGACGCCTGGCATTCCGCATGGTGATCTTAGGCTTGTGTAAGGGCAGACGATTTTTACGCCTTACTTTCTTCAGCACTCGGCGGTCCCGTTCTGTGAGCTGGTGAATCCTACCACTTCGCAGCTGAGCCGTTGTTGACCTAGATGTTTCCACTTCACAATACCAGCACTTACAGTTGACCGGGGCAACTCTAGCAGGGCAGAAATTTGACTGACTAACTTGTTGGAAAGGTGGCATCCTATGACGGTGCCACGTTGAAAGTCACTGAACTCTTCAGAGAGGCCATTCTACTGACAATGTTTGACTATGGAGATTGCATGGCTGTGTGCTCGATTTCATACTTCTGCCAGCAACGGGTGTTCGTGAAATAGCCAAATCCACTAATTTGAAGGGATGTCCACATACTTTTGTATATATAGTGTATAAACAATAAAGCTGCTGTTCTAAAGCTGAAAGCTGGCACAAGAGGGAGTTCCATTTATTTACAGGGAAACACAGGTACCATAACAACAAGGGTTGTGGGCAGAATTGAACAGTACTGGTCAACATAAGTTTTGCTCTGCTTTTGTCCTGCCTCACCTGGTAGAGTTTCCATGAGTCTGCCATGTGTGATAATCCTCCATGAAGTCAGTGTGGTCCAGTGTGAGGTTGTAGAAGTCAACAAAGGGCATGAAGGGAGTGCAAGAAATGCTATTGGCTGCATCTACAATGAAGAAAACGTAGAAAAATACAAATGTATCAAGGTCTCTTGGAGACAGATGTTTGCTTGAACCTTGACACCTCCTGACCCTCAAACTATGTGTACCCAAGACAAATATGGATAGGAGATCCAGACATACAGTGCATTCGGAAAGTATTCAGACCGCTTGACTTTATCCACATTTTGTTACGCTACAGCCTTATCTTAAAATGTTTATATGGTTGCTTTTTTTCTCATCAATCTACACACAATACACCACAATAACAAAGCAGAAACAGGTTTAGACATTTTAGCACATTTATCACATCTGGTTCAAGTCCGGGCTCTGGGTGGGCAACTCAAGGACATTCAGCATCCCGAAGCCACTCCAGCGTTGTCTTGTCTGTGTGCTTACGGTCGTTTTCCTGTTGGAAAGTGAACCTTCACCCCAGTCTGAGGTTCTGAGCACTCTGGAGCAGGTTTTCATCAAGGATCTCTCTGTACTTTGCTCCATTCATCTTTCCCTCTATCCTGACTAGTCTCCCAGCATGATGCTGCCACCACCATGCTTCACCGTAGGGATGGTGCAAGGTTTCCTCCAAACATGACCTTTGGCTTTAAGGCCAAAGAGTTCAATCATGGTTTCATCAGACCAGAGAACCTTGTTTCTCATGTTCTGAGAGTCTTTTAGGTGCATTTTGGCAAACTCCAAAAGGGCTGTCATGTGCCTTTTACTGAGGTGTGGCTTCCGTCTGGCCACACTACCATAAAGGCCTGATTGGTGGAGTACTGCAGAGATGGTTGTCCTTCTGGATGGTTCTCCCATCTCCAGAGAGGAACTCTAGAGCTCTGTCAGAGTGACCATCGGGTCCTTGGTCACCTCCCTGACCAAGGCCCTTCTTCCCTGATTGCTCAGTTTGGCCGAGCGGCCAGCTCTCGGTAGAGTCTTGGTGGTTCCAAACTTCTTCTATTTAAAAATTATGGAGGCCACCGTGTTCTTGGGGACCTTCAATGCTGCAGAAATATTTTGGTACCCTTCCCCAGTTCTGTACCTCGACAGAATACTGTCTCGGAGCTCTATGGACAATTCCTTCGACCTCATGGCACCTGAGCTCAATTTCGAGTCTCATAGCAAAGGGTCTGAATAGTTATGTAAAGGTATTTCTGTGTTTTATTTTTAATAAATGTGCAAAAATGTCTAAAAACCTGTTTTCACTTTGTCATTATGGGGTATTGTGTGTAGATTGATGAGGGGGAAAAATATTTAATACATTTTGGAATAAGGCTGTAATGTAACAAAATGTGGAAAAAGGCAAGGGGTCTGAATACTTTACGAATGCACAGTGTATACGGTCAGGAGAATTCAATGTCTGTTGAAAGTATAGTTCAATCCATTATTGAAGATGTCCTACTCACTGAGGAGGGAGAGGACCTTGGTGGCGGAGGGGATCCACCAGTAGCACTTGGCCATGGGGGGCAGCTCCTCAGGCTTGGCTGGGAACAAACGGGTGGAGATGAAGAAGTGGAGCCGCTCCACTAGCTGTTTGAATCGCTTCTGGGACAGCCTGGGAGAGGAGGACACGAGTTAGATAATCATCATAAAAAAAATTCAGGCATTATCATGATCACCATCATCAGAATGATATAATGGAAAATAGATAATCTTTGTTTGAAAGCTACAGTATGACTGCTCAATACCTACCAACTGTTACTAAAGCAATTTCGAAAACATATTTTTAACATAATTTATTTAAATTTCCTGGATAAAGAATAACAACAATGGTTTCTTTCTTAGGACTGTGTTCACTTTGTGGATAGCAACTATACTGGCTTGAAAAAGCATTGGACTGCATAACACAGAGGAACAATTCAGACTCTTACTTCTTAAACCAGTGCATCAGGAAATTATGGTCTGCTTCAGCCAGCGCGGCTATTTGCCTCAGTAAGTGTGCATAGATGACATATGTGGCTGGGCTGGTGCACTGAGGATTCTGCAACAAAGAGGAGCTTTCTCAGCAGTGGCAGTGCATTTCAAAAAGGAAATATAGCTTTTCATTTGGAGCAGCAGCATAAGAAGTCTGGCTTTTAATAAAGACTGACATTACAGAGCAAACCAGACTTTTCCACTCCAAACATGACCTCATCCGTTCCCTTGGCAGAGAGCGCGAGAGAGAGAGAGAAAGTAATAACACTGGTATTACCAGGGGCTGACTGACATCAACCAAGTCAGACAGACACGTCTACTAAGGCTGCTTCCCAAATGGGGCCCTGGTCAAAAGTAGTGCACTATATAGGAAATAGGGTGCCAATTGGGATACAAAGCCAATAATTGCCTCGTGCCTTTCAATTTCACAGGATCCGCCACCGAAATATAGGTCAGAGAGCCTATCAACAGCGCAAAGACAAACGTATGTCATCATACACAAAATGTGGATGAAAGAGAGAACTGTAGAGGCTCAATAGCCACAAAAAGTTGTTGGTAAGAAAGGGATAGAAGACGTGCTTTTTAATTTACTGCCCCATAAACCCTGTAAAGCATATGAAACAATAAAAACTATGAATGGGATAGAAACCAGAAGTCTCCAACCAAAGAAACCCTTCCAGTTCTATTCAGCCATTTCCCAGTCTGCCCCCCAAGTCTTCACCAGACTCTGTGTCTAATGGTCGTGTCCATATTTGGCCAGTGCCAAGCCTGCCTCTAGTCTGTTGCTCATGTGTGAAGTAAACACTCTGCTCTCATTATATCCAGAGCCTGACTAACTGCCTGGGCTATGACTGGAGTCAATGGGCCATGTGGCGAGGTAGCAGATCGAGAGTTTCCTGTGTTTCCGATTCGCCTTTAGACGGAGGGCTGCTGTGTTTAACATAAGGAGGCCCCAAAACAAAAAGAGATTTTGTAAGATGTCTGTGGAGCACATGCGTGCGTGTGCTTAACGCACACATTTGTGTGCAGAAACTGTCTCACTTCTAACAGGGAAATTGCCGTTGTTACTGGAAAGTACACCATGTTCTCTTGTTACGTAATGAAATGGTTTGCTATATATAGCGTGGAATTAAGTATTAGCGGTCAAAAGAGCTCCTTGGCCAAATCTGTATGTCATTTCTACCAGCAGTATGTACATGTAGATAATGCATGAGGTCACCTGAACTAGAATGAAATACGCTCTCAGGTCATCCTTCGTCCGTCGACTGCAAAACAAAGCAGATAATGTGAAGTTCATTTAAGTTCTCATCCAGCATCTAACGTTTGCATTAATATTCAAGTCACAAAGTATAGAGCTTTACTATGTAGAAAGGAATTGCTTGATTTGAGTGAGAAATATAAGAGCACTAATGTAGGAGAGTGCCACTCACCCCTTCCATTCTCTTAACAAGCTGTTAATGATCCCCTTCAGCACTGCTCTCTGGGTATCAGGAGGCTGTTGAATCAATGTTGGATCAACGTAAGTGAAAGGTTTTCATTTCAGCATGAACATGGTTATGCGTTGCTCTATCATTCTACATACAGTGAGCAATAACGCGTCATAGACAGCATTGACGAATTTGGTATTGATTCCTGAGTCTTCAATCGTGTTGAACGGAGCGTTTGCTTCTTTCTGAAAAGAGAAATGAAGAACACGTTTAGATTAGGACCAACACATGAGCTAGTTAAGTCGACCATCACATGTGCTAAACATTTACCCAACTGTTCCTTGCCATATATGATCATACGCTTTCTTATAGGTTCTGCTCTCATGATTAATACTCTCTATGGAAACCACACACATGTGCTCTTTTTTTTTACAACCTTCTGAATGACTTCATTCATTCATTTACAGACTCAAAAACAACTCTCCAAATTCCCCTTTTCCTGGCTCCCAGAAAGACTCTATTCACCGACTTTAAACACCAAAACAATGGTCACCTTTTATTTGCATTGATCAGTCATATTTCAAAATGATCACTGTTGCTTTAGCAATTTTACCATCGCACTTATCCAGTCAAATGAATTGATATAGTTTAATAAGTCATTTAAGAACATGCTGTATAACTAGCACTGGCTTGACTGACGATGCAAATATGGAACCGCAGGATTGGATATGGCACAAACATAGGGATCCCCCACCTTAAAGGCAGCATTCAGTTCCAAAAAGGAGTCGAATGTGGTCAAGTAGAAGTCATGGACGTGTTTCCAATCGCCGGAGACCGTGGCCCTCTCAATGTCCTCCCTAGTGAAAGTTAGATGAACATTAACAGATGTTTCTGTTGGAGTATATTATTGATGATAATGATGACACAGGTGTGTGTGTGTGTGTGTGTGTGTGTGTGTGTGTGTGTGCTTACTGAAACTCTTTGGCTGTCTTGGTGCGGATGGGGATGACAGGATCGGAGGCAAAGCGAGCCCTGACCTCAGGAGACAGAATGTCAATGGTGATGCGATGTTGATGCTTTTGTCTGACATCAGGACAGATGGGGGGAAGATCTCTGCCTGCAGGGGGAATAACAACACATGTAACCACATAACCAATTCCTAACTAAAACGAAGGCGGTAATTCATATTATCAACCCTACTTACTGGCAATGAGAGCCCAGGTACCAGAGTATAAGGTGTATAAGACAGGTACTCTAATCCACAATCAATATTATAGTTTAACTATCTCAGTTAATGGTGATATAACAAGATGGACAGACTTGCAACCTTGGACTTTTTAAGCCATTAGATGAAACCTGCATAACATTTTTTTTTTGCATGGGTCAATGAACTCTCCATACTTACAAGTATAAGTGACAACAACATATTAACATCTTGTATTTTGAAAACACAACAGTAGTGCTCATTTTACCCAGAACAAGTTCTCCCTCTAAAGGATGAGCAGCTCTGAATGGCCCTTTGTCTCTCTCATCTGCATCAATCAATGATTTTCAAGTCTCTTCCAACATCTTTGACCTCAAGAATATGAAGCCATGACAACACATCTGCCTGGTGTATTGTTCATTATTTCAAAGCAGCCTGTTTGGGTCACTTTGAAATTGCAACAAGCCGTTCTTTTGTGAGCGCTGTGAAAACTATTTCCTTGTAAAATTCTCAGTGATATCTCTAAGTCTCAATGTGTTCCTCTTGAACACTTTGTTCATACTCAGCCAAGGTGCAGTCTATCCCAGGACAGTACTGTTTATCAATTAGAGATGATTGATGCCAGAGACGATATCTGTTTATCGAATCAGCTTTGTTAGACACCCTGTTCCTGAAGGTAAGAACATCAGAAATGTGCTAGGTAGCCATACTGATAGCTCACGTTGGATATGCCATTGGGATCAAACTGGAGTAAGTTCTTCATGTCTGCACTTTGATGTTGGTTCAGTATGAGCTTCACAATCTCCAGACGGACTCTTGAATGAAGTAATGTGTTCATTAGGGTTACCATGACGGGACCTACCATGCCGTATGCCAGGAAGAATAAACTGGGAGGAGAAGCTGTGGCTACCAGCCTCCTTTTTGTGGTTTGAGATTAAATTGAGGGAAGGATATGGCAGCTTTGGTCCACGATCAGTACCCTATGACAAAAAAAAACAGAATTCATATTATAGACATCATGGAGTCTCGGATGTTCAAATATTGACATTAAGTCCTGGATTTAATCATAATTATAATACTATAGATGAGAACTATGACAGCATAGAATACTGTTCATTCACAGCAAGTACTTAGGCACTTAGGCTACAGAAATAAAAGTGGAATAAATGAACAAAATGTACAGTATAATATGTGGGCTTTGTTTTAGTGATAATGTGTTGGGGATTAATGAACTACATGTAGTTCAGTTAGTAATGTAACAACATTTTGCAGTAGCTTGGTGGTAGTTGAACTAAATTCAAATCTTGGTAGTGTTTCAGTAGTTAATTATTTATTTAGCCATGTAGTGTTGTAGCTGACTACTGGAATTACATCCAACTTTTTTAAATGGAAAGAAAATATTGCCTAATTGAGTTTATTTTTCGACATCAGACCTGGCTAATTCTCAATTGAAATTTAATAAGCTAAATTACACATTCTGTTCACTCCAGGGTGATCTGTTCGTACAATTTGTAGTCGATGACATTTCAGATTTTTATGATAGGATCATTTTTCACGAAGTAGTTTGGATGTAGTGAACTACTTTTTCATAGCGCTACATCTGCATTTGCTTGCTGTTTGGGGTTTTAGGCTGGGTTTCTGTATAGCACGTTGTGACATCGGCTGATGTAAAAAGGGCTTAATAAATCATTTTGATTGATTGATTGATAGTAACTTGAATTAAGTAAACTATATTTTCGGGGTAGCTTTGGTATTTGAATATGTATTTATTATGGATCCCCATTAGCTGGTGCCAAGGCAGCAGCTTCTCTTCCTGGGGTTCAGCAAAATTAAGGCAGTTATACAATTGTCAAAACATTCACACACTGTGTACCCTCAGGCCCCATACTCCACCACTGCCACATAACGTTATCTACAACACAAAATCCATGCGTACGTGTGTATAGTGTGTACATTATCGCGTGTGTACGCATGTTTCTGTGCCTATGGTTGTGTTGCCTCACAGTCCCGTTGTTCCAGATGGTATATTTGTATCTGTTTTTTTAAATCTAATTTTACTGCTTGGTATAGCTTAACTTATTTCAGTGTAAAGTAATTGGTAGCTTGGTGAACTATATTTTCGGAGTAGCTTCCCCAACACTGCATATTATTAGCACTCATTACTCACAGAGTTGCGATGCTGTTTTATAGCATAATAGGGTAGGAAGAGCTGTCCAAAAGTTCCACCCTCAGTTTTAACATTAACACATTTCCCCAAAAGGACAAGCTCTGAGATCATTGAAATGCGTTAGTACGTTACTATTATGCATTGGAAAAACACATTTTTCTCAATCCAAACCTTTTTCTAAACGTTTGATTGTATTTTTACATGATGACATAATTAGTATGACATTGATCCCACATTATTTTTTTATATATTTTTTTACTTTTTAATTTTTATTTGATGTCTTTGTTAATTGAACATGAAAATATGTATTTGTCATATTTAATAATAAAAAAAATCATACTCACAGAGGAATGATTTGAAATTGGAGGGAGTCTATCTCTCTCCCTTTCCCCCTGGTGCAGTTGTGTGTTGTTTTCTCTCATAATGTTGAGTAGCATTTCTTCATCCGTTGAAGTCTGGTTAAGGTCGCAGTCACATAGCTTTTTTGTGCTTATTTCTTAACTAAAACAAGTTAAAATAACTCACAGTACCCGCATACACGGTACCCGCAGTAACAAAACATTCGATCTGAAACGAAGTAACGGTTCAGGACCTGAAAGGCTCTCTCGTCTTCATGGTAAACAGGTGAGCTCGCGCAAAGTTGTCAAAGCGCGCAGAGACTGATGCTGTTTGTCAAAGTAAACAGGCGCGAGCGTCTGCATCCGATCGTGTCGCCGAAGTCTATTTTAGGTGCTAGGTGAGCATAAATGACTCATTTCCCACCTAACTGGATGTATCGTCTATATTTGCAGCGCAGCTGTACACATGCGCCATGTTGTTTAAGAGGAGGTTCATAGTTACGAGCTTGGATACCATGGATGTCCTTACGTAAGTGCGCGGGTTTGCTGTGTGCACTGCACGGTAGTGCTGACTGATTTACTTCTCCCAGCCAGGGTCTGTTTAAACTTCGAGGAAACGGCTCGAGCGATTAATTTATTACTATGTACAGTAGGCTACTGATAGACCACATTTGAGTTTCTCTGTAGGCCTATTCAAGGAATCCAAGTGATGCGATATAGACTAGGTTTACTACCCTGCCCTACTGGCCTACTTTGTAAACTCAACACGTTATTATAACGGTGTTATTACACGTGGTGACTTGGCCCCGCTTTTGCCTTTTCTAATCATAATACAGTACTACAAAGTTGATTGTGAAGATAGACACTTTCAGCATCTCAGCAGGCTACTGGTAAGTTTCACTGGTAAGATAACCAGAGCAGAGGAGCCTTCTCCACCCTTTACCACAACTCTGTTTTTAGTGCCAACACAAACTTCAGATGAGCGCCAGGCACATCATGAGCATGAACTAAGCTTTAAATAATCTGTCAGATGAGTAATGAGGAGGATAATTACAGCCTCTTCATCACTGTAGATTGGGGTGATTGTTGCTGATGCAAACAAATTGCCATTATGGAACTTCTCGCTGACAGAGTGGGATCCTCACAGCTTCATCACTGGGCACTGAGTCAGAGTCCTATATGCTATAGCTATTCCCCCTATCCACATGTTCAAGCCACATGTTTGAGACGATTGTGGAGTGTTTTCCAACACAGCCAGAGTGGAGCCAGAGCCTGAATACAACCACTGGACTAGTGATCAGCACCACTTGGTGGTGAAGATCATGGACACTGGACAAAGCAATCAACTGCTGCTATCTGAGGAGGACCATGCTAGAAGATTATTGATTACATTACTGGTGCAAATTGCACTAGAGGCCAATTTGATTTACTATATGATTTTGGGGGGGCTATCGTTTCTAATTCTCTTTGGGATGCTGAATGACGTAGTGGAAGAGACAGAAATGTGTTTATAATTCCTGATGAAGATAGTTGATCAGTCAAATAACATATCACAAATGTACAGAATACAATCGCACTGTAGTGCCACATGCCACACATGCTATGGTGTAAGTGTCTGACTCAACCAGTAGGTGGTAGAATGGATCTGTTTTCAAATCGTTCCAGGCCTATTGTATTTGAACTAGGGTATTTTTCTATGTTGCAGTGCTATACATGACCTCATTCTATTCCTTGAACAGTTCTTCTGTAAGGACGACAAGGTCGAGCAGAAGCGTCACATCTAGTTTCTCCTCGCACTGTATTTGGTTTCCTGGATGGCTTTGTATTTACAACGGACTCTTCCAGATGTACCTTCTCACTGTAAGAGCTCCGTAGGCAGGGAAATGCAATCATTGTCCAGACAAGAGATGGATCATTCACTCTCAGTTGACCCCCCCTGCTGAAATACAGAAGGGAACATCTGGCTGTTCTTCCATAACATTACACATGGAACTGCAAGACCAGATTTCCATCTGTGAAATCTAGGAAATAAATCTAGGAAATCTATGTCACTCAGTCATTACAAACAAAGGAGTCATTGTTTGAATACTAGGTAAAGGACATAAGCTCACTTTATCCATCTTATCCAATTGTTGTCAAATGTCATCATTTGCGGTGAAGAACATACATGCTTCAGGTTACAGTAGCTGTTATATAATCATTACAATCACATCTAATATTTTAAGCTTATAACGTTTTTTTTGCATATTTATTCAAGCAAACCTACACCAAGGCTGACTCACACATCAGTAATAAAGAGGTGATAACATATCGCATGTTCCTCGTAAAGATGTGAATCACGCATGATGTTCCCGCATTGCCTCGACTGATACGTTAGCATACCTAAGTGATGTTCAGGCAGCTTCTGTAACCTGTACAGAGTGCTCCATGTGTGCACCTATCCCCGTTCCACCCTGACCAATACACATTACTGCCCACCTGTCGGTATCCAGTAAGTCAAACATTTCCCAACCGTAACATGACCGTGTGTGTACACAGCCAAGACCCTTGGTGCTTGCTGGCGCTGCGGCTCTGGCCCCATGCAGGGGAACATGACTCGGATGACACTGGCACCTTTTCTCAGCGCGATACAAATCCCTGTGGAATGACACCCGACTGTCACCATGACTTAAGCCTATCTGTAGGGTCCTAACACGGTACTTTACGGCTTGATATGTTTATGGCCTCAGATTACCATGTTTGAAAAACTTGGCTCTTAGGTAGTCAGACCCTGAAACTGGATCATTACATTTGAATTAACAAGACAGGCTTTATTGGTGCATTCCACAGAGACACCCGAGAGGTGGGGACTGGAGAGCCATGTTAGGGAACATACTTTTGTTTAGAGCCTGTATTAATGGGGCTAAATGCACATGCCGCCATTGACTATGGACTAAGATGGCATGTCCTGCGATTTTCTTGGCAGAGCTGGAATTTGAATGAAGTCTTAGCAGCAGCATTGACGAGGTTGGCTTTTGTGAGGCGCTGACTATTCAGAGTCATTGTGGGAAAGACGCCTGCAACTCACCACAAGCCACACTGAGACTGGTCATCTGAAGCACTGTCAATCTGTATTCCCTAAACTTCTGCATACTGTACACACTTTATGAGGTGTACAGGAAATATGACAACTCATATTAGTGACAACACCAAAGAAACTTCTATGTGGTTGAATGGTTTTACCATTACCTCTGCCCTGAGTCATTGAGTTGGCCTGAGACTGAAATCCACATCGGGTAAGGAATGTGCTATCAATGCATAAAAGTCAAACCAATTTCCAGGACAAAGAAAATAGAGCATGTTCAAATGTCAACATAGCTTTTGTTCTCCACATTCCAAATAAGCATTTTCAAGCCTCCTCTCTCACTCCGACCAAGGCCCTTATAGTTTCAGGAAACAGCAGAGGGAGCACCCCCCTATTCACAGAACTGACTCCTGCAGATGTTTCTTCTCATTGTAAGAGCTCCATAGGCAGGGAAATGCAATTACTGTCCAGCCAAGAGATTGGCTAAAAAGATCATCAAGGACAACTACTACCCATGCCACTGCCTGTTCAACCCGTTATCATCCAGAAGGAGAGGTCAGTACAGGTGCATCAAAGCTGGGACCACGAGACTGTAAAACAGCTTCTATCTCAAGGCCATCAGACTGTTAAATAGCAATCAAATCAAATGTTATTAGTCACATGCGCCAAATACAGTGAAATGCTTACTCACGAGCCGCTAACAATGAAATATGGATAGGAATAAGAAATAAAAGTAACAAGTAATTAAAGAGCAGCAGTAAAATAACAATAGCGAGACGATATACAGGGGGGTACCAGTACAGAGTCAATGTGCTGTGGCACCGGTTAGTTGAAGTAATATGTACATATAGGTATATTTCTTAAAGTGACTTTGCATAGATGATAACAGCAGAGTAGCAGCGGTGTAAAAGAGGTGGGGGCAATGCAAATACTGTAGTCTGGGTAGTCATTTGATTAGGTGTTCAGGAGTCTAATGGCTTGGGGGTAGAAGCTGTTTAGAAGCCTCTTGGACCTAGACTTGGCGCTCCGGTACCACTTGCCATGTGGTAGCAGAGAGAACAGTCTATGATGAGCAGGGCTGGAGTCTTTGACAATTTTTTGGGCCTTCCTCTGACACCGCCTGGTATAAATGTTCTGGATAGCAGGAAGCTTGGGCCCAGTGATGTACTGAGCCGTCCGCACTACCCTCTGTAGTGCCTGCGGTCGGAGGCCGAGCAGTTGCCATACCAGGCAGTGATACAACCAGTCAAGATACTCTCGATGCTGCAGTTGTAGAACCTTTTGAGAATCTGAGGACCCATGCCAAATGTTTTCAGTCTCGTGAAGGGGAAAAGGTGTTGTCGTGCCCTCTTCACGACTATCTTGGTGTGCTTGGACCATGGTATTTTGTTGATGATGTGGACACCAAGGAACTTGAAGCTCTCAACCTGCTCCACTGCAGCCCTGTCGATGAGAATGGGGGTGTGCTCTGTCCTCTTTTTCCTCTAGTCCACAATCTTCTCCTTTGTCTTGATCACGTTGAGGGAGAGGTTGTTGTCCTGGCAACACATGGCCAGGTCACTGACCTCCTCCCTATAGGCTGTCTCGTCAGTGTCGGTGATCAGGCTGTTGATACTGTTGTGTCATCGGCAAACTTAATGATGGTGTTGGAATCGGGCCTGGATGTGCAGTCATGAGTGAACAGGGAGTATAGGAGTGGACTGAGCACGCACCTCTGAGGGGCCCCTGTGTTGAGGATCAGCATGGCGGATGTGTTGTTACCTACCCTTACCACTTGAGGGTGGCCCGTCAGGAAATGCTTCCCTTTGTAGTCTGTAATGGTTTCCTGCCACATCCGAGGAGCATCAGAGCCAGTGTAGTATGATTCGATGTTAGTCCTGTATTGATGCTTTGCCTGTTTGATGGTTCGTCGGAGGGCATAGCAGGATTTCTTAGAAGAGTCCTGCTCCTTGAAAGCGGCAGCTCTGGCCTTTAGCTCAGTGCAGATGTTACCTGTGATCCAAGGCTTCTGGTTGGGATATGTACGTACGGTCACTGTGGGGACGACGTTATCGATGCACTTATTGATGAAGCCAATGACTGATGTGGTGTACTCCTCAATGCCATCGGAGGAATCCCGGAACATATTGCAGTCTGTGCTAGCAAAACAGTCCTGTAGCTTAGCATCTGCTTCATTTGACCACTTTTTTATTGATCTAGTCACTGGTGCTCCCTGCTTTAATTTTTGCTTGTAGGCAGGAATCAGTAGGATAGAATTATGGTCAGATTTGCCAAATGGAGGGCGAGGGAGAGCTTTGTATGCATCTTTGTGTGTGGAGTCCAGAGTTTTTTTTCCCCTCTGGTTGCACATTTAACATGCTGATAGAAATTTGGTAAAACGGATTTAAGTTTCCCTGCATTAAAGTCCCCAGCTACTAGGAGCGTCGCTTCTGTGAGCGTTTACTTGTTTGCTTATGGCGGAATACAGCTCATTCAATGCTGTCTTAGTGCCAGCCTCTGACTGTGGTGGTATGTAAACAGCTAAGACAAATACAGATGAAAACTCTCTAGGTAGATAGTGTGATCTACAGCTTACCATGAGATACATCAGGCAAGCAATAGCTCGAGACTTCCTTAGATAGTGTGCACCAGCTGTTATTTACAAAAATACATAGTCTGCCGCCCCTTGTCTTACCAGACGTCGCTGTTCTTTCCTGCTGGTACAGCGTATAACCAGACCGCTTGTAATGTTGATAGTGTCATCGTTCAGCCACGACTCCGTGAAGCATAAGATATTACAGTTTTGTTTAATCTTGCACGTAGGTCATCGATTTTATTCTCCAAAGATTGCACATTTGCTAGCAAAATGGAAGGAAGTGGGGGTTTATTCGATCACCTACAAATTCTCCGAAGGCAGCCCGCCCTCTGACCCCCATTTCTCTGCCTCCTCTTCACGCTCTTCACTCCTCTTATCTAGGCCTGTTCCCGTGAAAGCAGTATATCTGTAACGACTCTCGTTGGTAGAAGGAGACCAAGGCACAGCGTCGTAGGCGTACATCGTATTTTTATTGATGACACCAAACAAAATAACAAAGACAAAAAAAAAAAAAAACGAAAGCACACAGTTCTGTAAGGCAGCAGCAACTAAACAGAAAACAAGATCCCACAAACTCAGGTGGAAAACAGGCTGCCTAAGTATGACTCACAATCAGAGACAACGATAGACAGCTGCCTCTGATTGGGAACCACACTCGGCCAAAAACAAAGAAATAGAAAACATAGAATTTCCCACCCGAGTCACACCCTGACCTAACCAAACATAGAGAATAATAAGGATCTCCAAGGTCAGGGCGTGACAACATCGTTTGCGTCGGGATTCGTAAGACTCGTTAAAGGAAAAAAAGGATTCTCCCAGTTCGTGGTGAGTAATCGCAGTCCTGATGTCCAGAAGTTTTTTTTGGTCATAAGAGATGGTAGCGGCAACGTTATGTACGAAATAAGTTTAAGAAAGGTTATAAACGAACAGAAAAGCACAATCGGTTGGGGACACGTAAAATATCTGCCTTCTTCTCTGGTGGCATTTTATTGGCTGCTGCCCTATATACTGTACATAGACTTCAAATCACTGGCCACTTTAATAATGGAACACTAGTCACTTTAATCATGTTTACATATTTTCCATTACTCATCTCATAGGTATATACTGTATTCTGTTATATTCTACTGTATTTTTGTTATGGTGAGTGAATGAGGACCCAAAAGCGAACTAACTTAAACAGAGCTTCTTTAATAACCAAACATAGGTAGGCTCAGATAGACCGGCAGATTTCGACAGGACAGGACAAGGTTACAGCAAACATGACGATAGTCTGGCTCAGGCATGAAACACAACAAACAAGAATCCGACAAGGACAGGAACAGAAACAGAGAGAGATATAGGGACCTAATCAGAGGGAAAAAGGGAACAGGTGGGAAACGGGGTGAATGGGTAGTTAGAGGAGACAAGGAACAGCTGGGAGAAAGCGGGGGAGAAAAGGTAACCTAACAACGACCAGCAGAGGGAGACAGGGTGAAGGGAAAGGACAGAGACAAGACACAACATGACATTACATGACAGTACCCCCCCACTCACCGAGCGCCTCCTGGCGCACTCGAGGAGGAAACCTGGCGGCAACGGAGGAAATCCTCGATCAGCGCACGGTCCAGCACGTCCCGAGAGGGAACCCAACTCCTCTCCTCAGGACCGTACCCCTCCCAATCTACGAGGTACTGGTGACCACGGCCCCGAGGACGCATGTCCAAAATTCTACGGACCCTGTAGATGGGTGCGCCCTCGACAAGGATGGGGGGGGGGGGGAAGACGAGCGGGGGCGCGAAGGACGGGCTTGATGCAGGAGACATGGAAGACCGGGTGGACGCGACGAAGGTATCGCGGAAGAAGAAGTCGAACTGCGACAGGATTAATGACCCGAGAAATACGGAACGGACCAATGAACCGCGGGGTCAACTTGCGAGAAGCCGTCTTAAGGGGAAGGTTCTGAGTGGAGAGCCAAACTCTCTGACCGCGACAATATCTAGGACTCTTAGTTCTACGCTTATTAGCAGCCCTCACAGTCTGCGTCCTATAACGGCAAAGTGCAGACCTGACCCTCTTCCAGGTGCGCTCGCAACGTTGGACAAAAGCCTGAGCGGAGGGGACGCTGGACTCGGCGAACTGAGATGAGAACAGCGGAGGCTGGTACCCGAGGCTACTCTGAAAAGGAGATAGCCCGGTCGCAGACGAAGGAAGCGAGTTGTGGGCGTATTCTGCCCAGGGGAGCTGTTCTGACCAAGACGCAGGGTTACGAAAAGAAAGACTGCGTAAGATGCGACCAATAGTCTGATTGGCCCGTTCTGCTTGACCGTTAGACTGGGGGTGAAAGCCGGAAGAGAGACTGACGGAAGCCCCAATCAAACGGCAAAACTCCCTCCAAAATTGAGACGTGAATTGCGGACCTCTGTCCGAAACGACGTCTGACGGAAGGCCATGAATTCTGAAAACATTCTCGATGATGATTTGTGCCGTCTCTTTAGCAGAAGGAAGCTTAGCAAGGGGAATGAAATGAGCCGCCTTAGAGAACCTATCGACAACCGTAAGAATAACAGTCTTCCCCGCTGACGAAGGCAGTCCGGTGACAAAATCTAAGGCGATGTGAGACCACGGTCGAGAGGGAATAGGAAGCGGCTTGAGACGGCCGGCAGGAGGAGAGTTACCGGACTTAGTCTGCGCGCAGACCGAACAAGCAGCCACGAAACGACGCGTGTCATGCTCCCGGGTGGGCCACCAAAAACGCTGGCGAATGGAAGCAAGCGTACCCCGAACGCCAGGGTGGCCGGCTAACTTGGCAGAGTGAGCCCACTGAAGAACGGCCAGACGAGTAGGAACGGGAACGAAAAGAAGGTTCCTAGGACAAGCGCGCGGCGACGGAGTGTGAGTGAGCGCTTGTTTTACCTGCCTCTCAATTCCCCAGACAGTCAACCCGACAACACGCCCCTCAGGGAGAATCCCCTCGGGGTCAGTGGAGGCTACTGAAGAACTGAAGAGACGAGACAAAGCATCAGGCTTGGTGTTCTTAGAGCCCGGACGATAAGAAATCACGAACTCGAAACGAGCGAAAAACAGCGCCCAACGCGCCTGACGCGCATTAAGTCGTTTGGCAGAACGGATGTACTCAAGGTTCCTATGGTCAGTCCAAACGACAAAAGGAACGGTCGCCCCCTCCAACCACTGTCGCCATTCGCCTAGGGCTAACCGGATGGCGAGCAGTTCGCGGTTACCCACATCATAGTTACGTTCCGACGGCGACAGGCGATGAGAAAAATACGCGCATGGGTGGACCTTGTCGTCAGAGAGGGAGCGCTGAGAAAGGATGGCTCCCACGCCCACCTCTGACGCGTCAACCTCGACAACGAACTGTCTAGAGACGTCAGGTGTAACAAGGATAGGAGCGGATGTAAAACGATTCTTGAGGAGATCAAAAGCTCCCTGGGCGGAAACGGACCACTTAAAGCACGTCTTGACAGAAGTAAGGGCTGTGAGAGGAGCTGCCACCTGACCGAAATTACGGATGAAACGACGATAGAAGTTCGCGAAGCCGAGAAAGCGCTGCAGCTCGACGCGTGACTTAGGGACGGGCCAATCAATGACAGCTTGGACCTTAGCGGGATCCATCTTAATGCCTTCAGCGGAAATAACAGAACCGAGAAATGTGACGGAGGAGGCATGAAAAGTGCACTTCTCAGCCTTCACAAAAAGACAATTCTCTAAAAGGCGCTGGAGGACACGTCGAACGTGCTGAACATGAATCTGGAGTGACGGTGAAAAAATCAGGATATCGTCAAGGTAAACGAAAACAAAGATGTTCAGCATGTCTCTCAGGACATCATTGACTAATGCCTGAAAGACAGCTGGAGCGTTAGCGAGGCCGAAAGGAAGAACCCGGTATTCAAAGTGCCCTAACGGAGTGTTAAACGCCGTCTTCCACTCGTCCCCCTCCCTGATGCGCACGAGATGGTAAGCGTTACGAAGGTCCAACTTAGTGAAAAACCTGGCTCCCTGCAGGATCTCGAAGGCTGAAGACATAAGAGGAAGCGGATAACGATTCTTCACTGTTATGTCATTCAGCCCTCGATAATCTATGCAGGGGCGCAGAGACCCGTCCTTCTTCTTGACAAAAAAAAACCCCGCTCCGGCGGGAGAGGAGGAGGGGACTATGGTACCGGCGTCAAGAGCTACAGACAAATAATCTTCGAGAGCCTTACGTTCGGGAGCCGACAGAGAGTATAGTCTACCCCGGGGGGGGGTGGTTCCCGGAAGGAGATCAATACTACAATCATACGACCGGTGTGGAGGAAGAGAGGTGGCCCTGGACCGACTGAACACCGTGCGCAGATCGTGATATTCCTCCGGCACCCCTGTCAAATCACCAGGCTCCTCCTGTGAAGAAGAGACAGAGGAAACAGGAGGGATAGCAGACATTAAACATTTCACATGACAAGAGACGTTCCAGGAGAGGATAGAATTACTAGACCAATTAATGGAAGGATTATGACAAACTAGCCAGGGATGGCCCAAAACAACAGGTGTAAAAGGTGAACGAAAAATTAAAAAAGAAATGGTTTCACTATGATTACCAGAAACAGTGAGGGTTAAAGGTAGCGTCTCACGCTGAATCCTGGGGAGAGGACTACCATCCAGGGCGAACAAGGCCGTGGGCTCCTTTAACTGTCTGAGAGGAATGTCATGTTCCCGAGCCCAGGTCTCGTCCATAAAACAGCCCTCCGCCCCAGAGTCTATTAAGGCACTGCAGGAAGCTGACGAACCGGTCCAGCGTAGATGGACCGACAAGGTAGTGCAGGATCTTGAAGGAGAGACAGGAGTAGTAGCGCTCACCAGTAGCCCTCCGCTTACTGACGAGCTCTGGCCTTTTACTGGACATGAAGTGACAAAATGACCAGCGGAACCGCAATAGAGACAGAGGCGGTTGGTGATTCTCCGTTCCCTCTCCTTAGTCGAGATGCGGATACCTCCCAGCTGCATGGGCTCAGCACCCAAGCCGGCAGAGGAAGATGGTAGTGATGCGGAGAGGGAGGCGACGGAGAGCGCGAGCTCCTTTCCACGAGCTCGGTGACGAAGATCAACCCGTCGCTCAATGCGAATAGCGAGTTCAATCAAGGAATCCACGCTGGAAGGAACCTCCCGGGAGAGAATCTCATCCTTTACCTCTGCGCGGAAACCCTCCAGAAGACGAGCGAGCAAGGCCGGCTCGTTCCAGCCACTGGAGACAGCAAGAGTGCGAAACTCAATAGAGTAGTTTGTTATGGATCGATTGCCTTGACATAGGGAAGACAGGGCCCTGGAAGCCTCCTCCCCAAAAACAGATCGATCAAAAACCCGTATCATCTCCTCCTTAAAGTCTTGATACTGGTTAGTACACTCAGCCCTTGCCTCCCAGATTGCCGTGCCCCACTCACGAGCCCGTCCAATAAGGAGAGATATGACGTAGGCGACACGAGCAGTGCTCCTGGAGTAAGTGTTGGGCTGGAGAGAAAACACAATATCACACTGGGTGAGGAACGAGCGGCATTCAGTGGGCTCCCCAGAGTAACACGGCGGGTTATTGATTCTGGGCTCCGGAGATTCGAAAGCCCTGGAAGTGGCCGGTGGATCGAGGCGGAGATGGTGAACCTGTTCTGTGAGGTTGGAGACTTGGGTGGCCAGGGTCTCAACGGCATGTCGAGCAGCAGACACTTCCTGCTCGTGTCTGCCTAGCATCGCTCCCTGGATCCCGACGGCTGAGTGGAGAGGATCCGAAGTCGCTGGGTCCATTCTTGGTCGGATTCTTCTGTTATGGTGAGTGAATGAGGACCCAAAAGCGAACTAACTTAAACAGAGCTTCTTTAATAACCAAACATAGGTAGGCTCAGATAGACCGGCAGATTTCGACAGGACAGGACAAGGTTACAGCAAACATGACGATAGTCTGGCTCAGGCATGAAACACAACAAACAAGAATCCGACAAGGACAGGAACAGAAACAGAGAGAGATATAGGGACCTAATCAGAGGGAAAAAGGGAACAGGTGGGAAACGGGGTGAATGGGTAGTTAGAGGAGACAAGGAACAGCTGGGAGAAAGCGGGGGAGAAAAGGTAACCTAACAACGACCAGCAGAGGGAGACAGGGTGAAGGGAAAGGACAGAGACAAGACACAACATGACATTACATGACAATTTTAGTCGATGCCGCTTCGACATTGCTCGTTCAAATATTTATATATTCATAATTCCATTCCTTTACTTTAGATTTGTGTGTATTGTGTGTATTGTTGTGAAATTATTAGATATTACTTGTTAGATATTACTGCACTGTTGGAGCTAGAAATACAAACATTTCGCTACACCCGCAATAACATCTGCTAAACATGTGTATGTGACCAATACAATTTTGATTTGATTTGAGTTTATAAATAACTTGACATGTCCAAAAATGGAGAACTGAAGCTGAATGTGTAGTCTCATAGCAACAAGAAGTCTGTTTATCGCAGATTATAATTTCCTGTGTTAATATGAGTCTGTGGTTTGAATTGTGCATGAAAGTCTTGAAGGCAAAATTGATTTGAACAGTGTTTACTGTAACTATGGCAAGGGGTTTTTACAAAAGTGTGGACGGACCAGGAAAAAATCTGGGTCATAGTTTTCCAGTTAGGACCTGACCTGACGTTACATAACCATAGCTACTGTAAAACACAATACAGGATATGGATATGCATATCAAGTTCAACTCTGATAGGTGAGCTGTCTATGATTAGTTATTATAGGGATACCAGAAAGTAATTGAAAGGTATCACTTCTTCAGCTTGGTTTGAGTGCCTCTCTGTCCTGCTTTCTATCCCTACTCACATCCTTGATGCTTAGCAACGGCTTTGGAACATCACATGATGTATGAATCATTCTCTTCGCCTCCAAGAGGTGTGTGGTAATCTCCACCTGCATTTGGCAGCTCTATGTTTCAACATAATTGTCTGTTTTATTTTAACTCTGTGCTGTACTCTCTGTGCTGTTTCCCTAACAGTACAGAGAGGTACCACTCTAACTACTGTACTTCTGGTACATTTGATCAATACGGTCTAGCTTTAGCCAGCCTGTAGTTATATCTGTACTGTATCCATTACTTAAAGCAAAAAAAAATGGGAACATGTCTACTGAACATGTGCATGGGGTACATTGATCCAAGTCACCTGATTTCACATACCATTAACATGACACATAATAGTCACAGTGTCACTTACGCGCCACCAGTGTTAATAATGGGAAGGATCAACTTTACAGGCTGACCCTGTGGGGAATGTTGTCACCATATCGGACGGTACATGTATATCTGTCACTAGCATCCTCTCTGGTGGTGGCGTGTTGTACCAGGTCTTCTAGGCTGAAGTATAGCAGGTCTAACCAAGTTTTAAGGTACCGCCCTCTTCAATAGGCTACATTTTGGGAGTTGTTCCCAAACAGTGAGTGATGTCATGGCTGAGCGTGGATGGCTTTGAAAGAAATGACATTCTGTGACTAAGCGATGCTGGCTGAATGCTAATTTTAGCCCTCCCGGCTGGGATGCCATCATGGTTTCGTAATGAGATCTATTCGTCTGAATTCACTCTGAAGGTTTTGCTGATTTACAGTTGCAGTAGTCAGGTGACTTAGCACTGGATTCTTAGGTTAATGATAATATTTTCATAGGTTCAGCTCATAATTGGAAAGAGTGATTGCCTACAGCCTTAACTACAAGGCAATCCGATTATCAGCTATTTGACGTAATCAATTACTTTTTGAGTTCAGCACACCCTTACACACCCTCATGTGGATGGCTTACTTTCTAAGGCTTTTACTATGTCTGACTTAGGATGGGAAACCGCACATAAATTTGTGAAATTAAAGAGTGTGTGTCTGTCCATCCGTGTGTGTCTGTGTGTACACATTTATGTGTGTCTGTGCATGTGTGTGTGTGTGTATGTGTGTGCGTGTGTGTGCGTGTGTGTGCGTGTGTGTGCGTGTGCGTGTGTGTGTGTGTGTGCGTGTGTGTGTGCGTGTGTGTGTGTGTGTGTGTGTGTGTGTGTGTGTGTGGTGAGGGCCCAGGCACAAAGCTTTTATTTTCCTTGGCTGGCTCTCACACCGCTGAGAGCAGCTGAAAGGGAGGCAGAACAGAACTCTTTGACCAGTGGTATGGCCCGGACCCAATTCCTTCATTTATGCCCTTTCCGTTTTTCTGCCTTGTTCCTGAACAAAGGGTGATTGAGACAAAGTTTCACAGACTGGCCTCAATCCTGTTAGTGACAATAGTATGAAGAGTGAAAGGGCACAAGCACATTTTTTAAAATTCTATAATGGATTTTACGTGGACTTCCCACTAATATTACAGCCCAGCGCATTAAAGTGAAGGACAAATGATGACCCCTACATTATATTTGAAAAAAGTATCATCACAATTGAACTGTTGTTTTCAGCACTGTGGGAATAGGTGGGGACTACAATGCACAGCCTTCACTCTCAATTAATGTTACACACAAAAGAATGCTGGGCTAAAAACAACAGAATTTGGGTAATTTGGTAACCCAGCGCCAGGTAAATATTGGACAGAACACACGCTTTGTTATTTTGACCCAGCCAGTTGGATTGGGTGAAGAACCCAACATGTTGGGTTGTTTGGATTACCCAAACATGGATTAATTTAACCTGCATGTGTTTCTTTTAACTATCAGTTGGATTAACACAGCAGCTGGGTCTTAATTAATGTAATCCATTGGTTATTTTCAGGAGGTGTGGCCTACTGGGGGCGTGGCTTTCATATCGTAATTTTTGGCCACTCGTAACAATAAATATAATTTTTGTTCATCATGTTAAGAATGTACACTGCAGATTTAAATTTTCCTTGAATATTTTTGCGCAATACACTTTCTAATACAAAATTCATAACATTATCATTTACATGTCCCAAAATCGAGATACCATGTTGGGATATGTATTATTTACATATCCCAACATTGGGATATGCATAGGCTCTTGAAGAACTCATACACTTGCGTAAGCCTCATCAAAACTTCAATAGTGTCAGTATTCAATGTTAACATGTGATAACAATACAACAGGACAGATGAACTAGAATGACATTTACTCTCACGGGTGCCCAAAAAGAACTATCTGCAAGCCATGCCCCTACTAAGCCACATCTCCAGTCTTCTGACCTGACCCGCTGGGTCCTATCTCAATAACCCAACATCATTAACCCAGCAGTTTTCAAAGAAAACAACCCAACTAAGTGACCCAACACCTGCAACCCAGCAGATGGGTCAACCAAACAACCTAGCATTTTTTTGAGTGTAGGCATCATAACCTACATCATGATCTATAACAAGTAGTCAAGACTTCTCCACCTCTGTCTCTGGAAGGCATATACAGTCTGACACCCCATGATATCAATCTGTTCTCCCTGTAGTAAAAGAGCACATCTGTCCGGTGTATATGACAATAAACACACACACACACATATACACTCTATGTTTCAGCGGAATACTATATAAAGATGTGTTAACTTTAGAGGGAGTCCTAGCTTGAGTTGCATCTTGAGCTGCTGCTGAAACGCGCCATTGCAGTAAATTGTTGAGACGGGACTTAACCGCCAAACAGACAAAATACCTGTGCAGGACAGAACGTTATGTTCTTGTTAACCTGCAATGCATCCATCTACACTGAGTGTATAAATCATTAGAAACACCTTCCTAATATTGAGTTGCACCCCCTTTTGCCCTCAGAACAGCTTCAATTCGATTCTACAAGTGTTCCACAGGGATGCTGGCCCATGTTGACTCCAATGCTTTCCACAGTTGTGTCAAGTTGTCTGGATGTCCTTTGGGTAGTGGACCATTCTTCGTACACATGGAAAACTGTTGAGCATGAAAAACCCATCAGCGTTGCAGTTCTTGACACACTCAAACCGGTGCGCCTGGTACCTACTACCATACCCCGTTCAAAGGCACTTAATCTTTTGTCTTGCCAATTCACCATCTGAATGGCACACATACACAATCCATGTCTCAATTGTCTCGAGACTTAAAAATCCTGTTTTAACCTGTCTTCTTTCCTTCTTCTACAATGATTGAACTTGATTTAACAAGTGACATCAATAAGGGATCCTAGCTTTCACCTCAATTAACCGGGTCAGTCTATGTCACCGAAAGAGCCAAATGTGTTGTACAGTCAGTGTATATGACTGTTTTTCAGCATCACAGATCTGAATCCTAGTTGGCATTTCACCATGGTGACATTTCCTGAAGACGCTCCCATGGGACCAAGATGCACATGCAGTGATGTCTCCATTTTTCTAAATTAATTTTGAAGAATGAAACTGTGTTAAACTTGAGATTACATTAAATCCTGAGATATTAAACAGCTGATAGTTGTATTACTTAAATAGGACAGAGGCCCCTGTTATAACTATTATAACACAACACCGTTCTCACCTCCCCACTCTGTTTAAAAGTTTCCCAATCGTCTATTTGTCACAGTCTCGTTTCTCAGAGCCATAAACAATTCTACATTTCCCAGCTCCCACACAATATTACAGTTCATAAATTCTATCACTAATTACCCATTGAGGAGAAGGGGCAGCTGTATCGTGGGGCCTTGGCAGCATTTACTGTCTAACAGCACAGAGTTAATGAGGGAGCTAAGCAATATGATCTCAATATAGGCTACACAGATTCTCACCGGACTTTGCCTTCCCTGTACTCTCTATGTGGACAGGGACAGAGACGCACAAGCTGGATTTACAAGATAACATGCATTCAGGTCATGGGAAAACATTATGAAAGTGAGACTTCATAAAGAAAGAGAAACAGAAGGAAAAAACATTTCAATCATTACTCAGATCACATCTAAGAAAAGGGCAAGACCCTTTTTTTTATCACAAGACAGTGTTATTAACGTGTTACTAACATGTTATTAAGTGTTATTAACGGATGACTAACTGCAAACGGTCCTTATCTTAAAGATTACACTGTATTCAGTAGTTATGGGCTACTGTACGGACAGTTTATTTGTAGCCTCTGAGGCTCAAGCCTCACAGCATTCCCAGATTAAATGAAACAATTGATGGCAGAAAGACATGCTTTTGAGTGTCTGCCTATCGATGACAACCCAACCAGGCAACACAGATACTGTAGTCATGATCAAATGGAGCAAGGATTATGTTCTTATCTCATATTTCAAACTGGGCGGGGACATACTCATCGATCATTTCTCAGGCCATGTTGTAGGCTGTATGTTTGTCTATGTCCTCCTGTTGAATTGCAAATGTCCTAACCTTTGGCTGGCAAGCCTGATACTAATCTGTATTCACAACAAGGCAATAATATGCTAAATGCTAGCACTATGATCACTGACATAAGTGGGCTTGGGTCTCACCCTAAGGCAACGATTGAATAATATCACAGAACATATCTCAGAGATACACAGCGGCTTGCAAAAGTATTCCCCCCCCTTGGCATTTTTCCTATTTTGTTGCCTTACAACCTGGAATTAAAATAGATTTTTTGGGGGGGTTTGTATCATTTGATTTACACAACATGCCTACCACATTGAAGATGCAAAATATTTTATATTGTGAAACAAGCAAGAAATAAGACCCCCAAAAAAACAGAAAACGTGAGTGTGAATAACTATTCACCCCCCAAAAGTCAATACTTTGTAGAGCCACCTTTTGCAGCAATTACAGCTGCAAGTCTCTTGGGGTATGTCTATCAGCTTGACACATCTAGCCACTGGGATTTTTGACAATTCTTCAAGGCAAAACTGCTCCAGCTCCTTCAAGTTGGATGGGTTGCGCTGGTTTACAGCAATATTTAAGTCATACCACAGATTCTCAATTGGATTGAGGTCTGTGCTTTGACTAGGCCATTCCAAGACATTTAAATGTTTCCAAATAAACCACTAAAGTGTTGCTTCAGCAGAATGCTTAGGGTCATTGTCCTGCTGGAAGGTGAACCTTCGTAACAGTCTCAAATCGCTGGAAGACTGAAACAGGTTTCCCTCAAAAATGTCCCTGTATTTAGCGTCATCCATCATTCCTTGGCCTAAAGGCTCAATTTTAGTCTTATCTGACCAGAGTACTTTCTTCCATATGTTTGGGGTATCTCCCACATGCTTTTTGGCGAACACCAAACGTCTTTGCTTATTTTTTTCTTTAAGAAATTGCTTTTTTCTGGCCACTCTTCCGTAAGGCCCAGCTCTGTGGAGTGTACGGCTTAAAATGGTCCTATGGACAGATACTCCAATCTCCGCTGTGGAGCTTTGCAGGGTTATCATTGGTCTCTTTGTTGCCTCTCTGATTAATGCCCTCCTTGCCTTGTCTGTGAGTTTTGGTGGACGTCCCTCTCTTGGCAGGTTTGTTGTGGTGCAATGTTCTTTTCATTTTTTAATAATGGATTTAATGGTGCTCCGTGGGATGTTCAAAGTTTCTGATAGTTTTTTATAACCCAACCCTGATCTCTACTTCTCCAGAACTTTATCCCTGACCTGTTTGGAGAGCTCCTTGGTCTTCATGGTGCCACTTGCTTGGTGGTACCCCTTGCTTAGTGGTGTTGCATACTCTGGGGCAATTTCAGAACAGGTGTATATATACTAAGATCATGTGACAGATCATGTGACACTTAGATTGCCAACAGGTGGACTTTATTTAACTAATTATGTGACTTCTGAAGGTAGTTGGTTGCACCAGATCTTATTTCATAGCTTCATAGCAAAGGGGGTGAATACATACAGTTGAAGTCGGAAGTTTACATACACTTAGGTTGGAGTCATTAAAACTAGTTTTTCAACCTCTCCACAAATTACTTGTTAACAAACTATAGTTTTGTCAAGTCGGTTAGGACATGACACAAGTTATTTTTCCAGCAATTGTTTACAGACAGATTATTTCACTTATAATTCACTGTAGCACAATTCCAGTGGGTCAGAAGTTTACATACACTAAGTTGATTGTGCCTTTAAACAGCTTGGAAAATTCCAGAAAATGATGTCATGGCTTTAGAAGCTTCTGATAGGCAAATTGAAATCATTTGAGTCAATTGGAGGTGTACCTGTGGATGTATTTCAAGGCCCACCTTCAAACTCAGTGCCTCTTTGCTTGACATCATGGGAAAATCAAAAGAAATCAGCCAAGACCTCAGAAGAAAAAGTTGTAGACCTCCACAAGTCTGGTTCATCTTTGGGAGCAATTTCCAAACGCCTGAAGGTAGCACATTCATCTGTACGCAAGATAAACACCATGGGACCACGCAGCCGTCATACCCCTCAGTAAGGAGACGCGTTCTGTCTCCTAGAGATGAACGTACTTTGGTGCGAAAAGTGCAAATCAATCCCAGAACAACAGCAAAGGACCTTGTGAAGATGCTGGAGGAAACATGTACAAAATTATCTATATCCACAGTAAAATGAGTCTTATATCAACATAACCTGAAAGACCGCTCAGCAAGGAAGAAGACTGCCATAAAAAAAAAGCACGACTGCGGTTTGCAACTGCACATGGGGACAAACATTGTACTTTTTGGAGAAATGTCCTCTGGTCTATTGAAACAAAAATAGAACTGTTTGGCCATAATGACCATCGTTATGTTTGGAGGAAAAAGGGGGAGGCTTGCAAGCCGAAGAACACCATCCCTACCGTGAAGCATGGGGGTGGCAGCATCATGTTGTGGGGGTGCTTTGCTGCAGGCGGCACTTGTGCACTTCACAAAATAGATGGCTGGAATATTATGTGGATATATTGAAGCAACATTTCAATACATCAGTCAGGAAGTTAAAGCTTGGTCGCAAATTGTCACGTTCTGACCATAGTTCTTTTGTGTTTTCTTTGTTTTAGTGTTGGTCAGCACGTGAGCTGAGTGGGCATTCTATGTTGTGTGTCTAGTTTTCCCATTTCTATGTTTGGCCTGATATGGTTCTCAATCAGAGGCAGGTATTAGTCATTGTCTGTGATTGGGAACCATATTTAGGTAGCCTGTTTTGTGTTGGGTTTTTTGGGTGGTTGTTTTCTGTCTTTGTGTCTATGCACCAGATAGGACTGTTTCGGTTTTTCACATTTGTTGTTTTGGTATTTTGTAGTGTTCACGTTTATGGTCTTTATTAAACATGTTGAACTCTAACCACGCTGTTCTTTGGTCCGATCCTTCGTCCACAGAAGAAAGCCCTTACACAAATGGGTCTTCCAAATGGACAATGACCCCAATCATACTTCCAAAGTTGTGGCAAAATGGCTTAAGGACAACAAAGTCAAGGTATTTGAGTGGCCATCACAAAGCCCTGACCTCAATCCTATAGAAAATTTGTGGGCAGAACTGAAAAGGCGTGTGCGAGCAAGAAGGCCTACAAACCTGACTCAGTTCCACCAGCTCTGTCAGGAGGAATGGGCCAGAATTTACCCAACTTATTGTACGGAGCTTGTGGACAGCTACCTAAAACGTTTGACCCAAGTTAAACAATTTAAAGGCAATGCTATCAAATACTAATTGAGTGTATGTAAACTTCTGACCCACTGGGAATGTGATGAAAGAAATAAAATCTTAAATAAATCATTCTCTCTTCTATTATTCTGATATTTCACATTCTTAAAATAAAGTGTTGATCCTAACTGACCTAAGACAGGGAATTTTTATTTGGATTAAATGTCAGGAATTGTGAAAAACTGAGTTTAAATGTATTTGGCTAAGGTGTATGTAAACCTCCAACTTCTGTATGCAGTATGCATCAACCCCTTTTCTGTTTTTTATTCTTTTGAATTTTTTTAAACAAGTCTTTTTTTTTTCATTTCACTTCATCAATTTGGACTATTTTGTGTATGTCCATTACAACAAAATAGGAAAAAGGCAAAGGGGGATGAATACTTTTGAGAGGCACTGTAATTGCTGGCTGTTTTGATATAGTACCACACACTGCCCAGAGTGGATGGAATGAAGATTACTCACACAAACAAGCACTGTTTTTAAACAGTCCAATCTAAAGGTTTAGTGGCACTGGAGCTCTCTTTTTCAGAATTAGCAACAGACTGTTGTTTTTAAGTATGTCTAATGGCAATATGAGACATTGATATCAGTCTTTCCTCCCACAACCACTCCTGGCTAAAAACATGATTTCATAGTGTGTGTCTGTATGCAAGCACAACACCAGTAGTAAATGTGAAAACATTATGGGGACTTTGCATAGACATGTAAATGTTTGCAGCTGAGTAAACACTCCTCCAATTATAGCCAGTCAGTGGAGGAGCCAGTCGCTTGCAGAGGGAGACAAAAGTGTAAAAATGGACCCGAAGAGCATTGAGCTTAATTTAAACCCAGCTGGTGCATCAGAGCTACTGCTCCTCTCAAGCACAGATAAGAATGCCACAGCTTGCAGAACTTAAGCTGGGTTACAGCAGCTCCCTATTGTCCACAAGGAGGATAAACTTAACTCAGGTCAGCCAAGTTTTTTTTTTTTCGGCCTCACAATCATGACCATTTAGTAGTGGAAGTCTCCAGACAGAGAGAAGAAAGGAAGGGGGCCTGTGGAAAATGTGACAGTTTGGCTGAGGGGCTGAATGGAAATCCAGAGATAATATTTTGGGCCAATCCAAGGAAAGCAACCGTTTCTTTTCATAGGGATCAGGATTCAGACAGTGTTGGTCACCAGAGGGATGGTCCTTTCAGGGGATCATTCAAATAGCAACACTGACCCCAAAGTTAGCGTGCCTCTGTCTGGCAGTCAACAGCTTTTGTACTGTGTGCTGTGTGTGTATGTAACCAACCTTCACTTTCTTCAAGCAAATGCAAAATCTGGACTGGACAGCTGTGGTTGTCTCCTCGCCCTCCTCGCCCCACTCCAAAACAGCATGGGCACTTCTTCAGCACATGTTTTTTTTCCCTGCCAAAAGCAGTGTCCTAGTATTCAAGTAGTCAAAATGTTGATTGGTTTTAATATAGGAGAAACCTTGTCATTGGCAGATAAAGCACTGATGAAATCATGGTGAAAGTATGAGACTCTGTCTAAGGGCCCCTCTGGGGTTGCAAAGGGAGGGTATATTACTGGAAGCTTTCAAAGTTTAGCAGTAAACTGCCATCATTTTTTGTATCTTTCAAGGATTTTTTGTAGTCTATCACAAGACATCTAGTTTCCCTTTTAGGTACTTCAGATTATCACAGGTGTCTAATTATCTCTGGACCTTTGTGTGGTCTTATCACATGCAACATTTATAAAATAAATAATTAAGTTGATTTGAAAATAGAAACATTTCGTGAAAGCTGTTAAACATTATCCTAAATATAAACAATAAACTTAGTGAATACCATTGGTGTTTAATATGAGAGTTTCAGCATGAAATATCCTTACATTTTTTTTACACACTTTTATTCTACTATGTCAATATGTATTTGCTGTCAATGTTTTGGCGTCAAACTGGTGGCAGTTATGGCAAAAAAGTAAATAGTTGGAAGAGTTAATTGAAAATAATGTATATTCATATATATTTTTAAAGTTATTAAAGTATAAATTATCAAAGTTAGATTGACAAAGATTTTGTGTTAATTACCAAATGTGTAACGGCTCTCGTCGGAATGAGTGGACCAAAGCGCAGCGTGGAAAGTGTTCATGATTTTATTGATCAAAGAAACACTCGAACAAAGTAACAAAATGAAAGCGAACAGTTCTGTCAGGTAAACAGATACTAAACAGAAAATAACTACCCACAAAACACAGGTGGGAAAAAGGCTGCCTAAGTATGATACCTAATCAGAGACAATGATAGACAGCTGCCTCTGATTGGGAACCACACTCAGCCAAAACCAAATAAATAGAAAACGTAGAATGCCCACCCCAAATCACAACCTGACCTAACCAAATAGAGAAATAGAACGTCTCTCTAAGGTCAGGGCCTGACAGTACCCCCCCCCCCCCCAGGTGCGGACTCCCAAACCTGAACCTATAGGGGAGGGCCCGGGTGGGCATCTACCCTTGGTGGCACCTCCGGTTCGGGACGTAGCCCCCGTTCCCTAGGCTTCTGTGGAACCGGACCGTGGATCGTCGCCGGGGACTCTGGACTGGGAACCCCTGCTGAAGACTCCGGACTGCGGACCGTCACTGGAGGCTCCGGACTGGGGACCGTCGCTAGAGGCTCCGGACTGGGGGCCGTCGTTGGAGGCTTCGTGCCATGGATCATCACTGGAGGCTTTGTGCCATGGATCATCACTGCAGGCTCCGGGCCATGGATCATCACTGCAGGCTCTGGGCCATGGATCATCACTGCAGGCTTCGTGCCATGGATCATCACTGGAGGCTTCGTGCCATGGATCATCACTGGAGGCTTCGTACGTGGAGCCGGAACAGGTCTCATCAGACTGAGAAGACGTACTGGCAGCCTAGTGAGTGGAGCTGCCACAACATGTCCTGGCTGGATACCCACTCTAGCTCGGTGAGTGTGGAGAGCTGGCACAGGACGCACTGGGCTATGACGGCGCACTGGAGGCATAGTGCGCAGAGCCAACGCAGGACACACTGGACCGTGGAGGCGCACCGGAGGTCTGGAGCGCAGAGCTGGCACAACTCGTCCTGGTTGGATACCCCCGTAGCCCGGCAAGTGTGGGGAGCTGGAACAGGCCGCACTGGGTTATGCTGGCGAACTGGGGATACCGTGCATAGAGCTGGTGCAGGATAACCTGGGCCGAAGAGAGGCCAGGAACGCTGAGCGGCCAGGAATGCCGAAGAGAGGCCAGGAACGCTGAGCCGGCACAATCCCTCCTGGCTGAATGTCCACTCTAGCACGGCAACTGCGGGGAGATGGAATAGAGCATACCGGGCAATGAATGCATTCTGGAGACACCGTGCGCATCACTGCATAACACGGTGCCTGACCAGTCACACGCTCCCCACGATAAGCACGGGGAGTTGGCTCAGGTCTAAACCCTGACTCTGCCAATCTCCCCGTGTGCCCCCCTCAAAAAAGTTTTTGGGGCTTCCTCTCGTGCCTCGATGGTTTAACGCCTCATAACGTCGCCGTTCTGCTCTCGCTGCTTCTATCTCCTCCTTCGGACGGCGATACTCCCCAGCCTGCCTCCAGGGTCCTTTCCCGTCTAGGAAAGCCTGCCTCCCAGGTCCAGTCCTCCTGACCACGCTGCTTTGTCCTTTGGTGGTGCGTAGTTCTGTAACAGCTCTCGTCGGAATGAGTGGACCGAAGCTCAGCGTAGAAAGTGTTCATGATTTTACTGATCAAAGAAACACGTAACAACACGAAAGCGAACAGTTCTGTCAGGTAAACAGATACCAAACAGAAAATAACTACCCACAAAACACAAGTGGGAAAAAGGCTGCCGAAGAATGATTCCCAATCAGAGACAATGATAGACAGCTGCCTCTGATTGGGAACCACACTCGGCCAAAAACAAAGAAATAGAAAACATAGAATGCTCACCCCAAATCACACCCTGACCTAACCAAATAGAGAAATAAAACGGCTCTCTAAGGTCAGGGCGTGACAAAATTACTGAAGATTCTGGTAACTTTGGTAAATTACCGGTAGCTTTGCAATTCTAGGTGGAGCACTGAGGAGCCATGTTTGTCCAGGAGAAGCAGAAGGTTTAAGTCGCTCTTTGTCAGGATGAAAGATGGAACTGAAAGGAACTGGGATACCATTTGGGATCCTTGGATTTAGGAGTGAATCAGGAAGATCAACTTTGCCTCCATAAGAAAGAATAACATTTAGAGGGAGTCAGTGACAATCACAAAATGCAGACCATTCATATTATTAAGAAAAGTAGTCTTGAAACCAAATGTTTGAAACTTTAAAACTTTTTAAAAAATCACACTTTTGACAGATAAGTAACTTGTCAATTATGAAATGACACCAAGTTAATTCAATGTGTTCTGGATTTTTGTATTTTTGTTATTATGTCACATATAGAGCAGCTCTTGCATATGTACAGTTCTAATCTTTCTAGGAATGCTTGTAGGTGCATTGACATTGAAAAATATAATAGATTATTCCAGGCAGCATTTTAAGTTTGTTAAATGTACAACAAACAATGTCATTTTTAAAGATAAAATATCTACAAGTGCTTCTTGTTACAAAAATACATATTGTTCATTGCAGCACAGAGACGTTTCTAGGATTATTCGGTCTAAACATTTACTTTTCTAACATTTAAAACCACTAGAGCTGAGTTTTTAGGGAAAATAAGAGATACCATTTCAAACAGGAAAAAGCACATGTGTGAAACAGGAAAGTACACAAGAATGCTAAGTAAGCTTCAAAGTTTTACTTGCGGAGATTTGTAAAGACTTGAACTTGTAGGCCCTTCCAGAAAGTAGTGTCCAATCTGTCCATTGATTGGTTCGCACATAACTGCAAATGAACATCAACTTACTATTGACAGACATCTGCTGTATGGAAATTCCTATTACAGTGGCAAATTGCAAACGTTTTGTTTCCTACCAAGGAGACTTCAGTACTCTCAACGTTTGCCTACATTATGTTATAATTATTATGTCTCTGTTAAAATGTAACAGATAAAATACAACCACTGCTGTTTGTCTCTGCTCTTATTCTTTGGTGTTTCGATGAGAGTGAGAAAAAGATGAATGGTATACAGTGCCTTCAGAAAGTATTCATACCCCTTGACTTATTCCAAATGTTGGGTTACAGCCTGAATTCAAAATTGATAAAATTGATATTTTTTTCTCACCCATCTAAACACAATACCCCATAATGACAAAGTGAAAACATATTTTTTGACATTTTAGCAAATGTACTGAAAATGAAATACAGAAATATCTTGTTTACATAAGTATTTAAACCCCCGAGTCACTACATGTTAGAATCGCCATTGGCAGCGATTACAGCTGTGAGTGAGTCTCTAAGAGATTTTCACACCTGGATTGTACAATTTGCATATTATTATTTTCTAAATTCTTCAAGCTCTGCCAAGTTGGTTGCTGATCATTCCAAGACAGCCATTTTCATGTCTTGCCATTTTCAAGAAGATTTAAGTCAACACTGAAACTAGGCCACTCAGCAACATTCAATGTTGTCTTGGTGAGCAACTCCAGTGTATTTGGCCTTGTGTTTTAGGTTATTGTCCTGCTGAAAGGTGCATTTGTCTCCCAGTGTCTGTTGGAAACCAAACTGTACGAGGTTATCCTCTAGGATTTTGCCTGTGCTTAGCTCTATTCAATTTATTTTACTCCCTAGTCCTTGCCAATGACAAGCATACCTATAACATGATGCAGCCACCACCAAACTTGAAAATATGAAGAGTGGTACTCTTTGATTTGTTGGATTTGCCCCAAACATAATGCCCTGTATTTAGGAAGTAAAGTTAATTTATTTGCCCCATTTTTTGCAGTTTTACTTTAGTGCCTTATTGCAAACAGGATGCAGGTTTTATAGTATTTTTATTCTGTACAGGCTTCCTTCTTTTCACTCTGTCATTTAGGTTAGTATAGTCTAGTAACTACAAAGTTTTCAGCCATTGAACTCTGTGACTGTTTTAAAGTCACCATTGGCCTTATGGTAAAATCCCTGAGCGGTTTCCTTCCTCTTCGGCAACTGAGTTAGGACGGATGCCTGGATCTTTGTAGTGAATGGGTGTATCGATACACCATCCAAAGTATAATTAATAACTTCAGCATTCTCAAAGGGAAATTCCATGTCTGTTTTTTCCCCCCGCATCTGCAAATAGGTGCCCTCCCTGGTCTTTGTGGTTAAACCTGTGTTTGAAATGTACTGCTTGACTGAGGGACCTTACAGATAATTGTATGTGTGAGGTACAGAGGTGAGGTAGTCATTCAAAAAATCATGTTAAACACTATGCAAAGTCCATGCAACGAATTATCTGTCTTGTTATGCACATTTTTAATCCATCATTTATTTAGGCTTGCCATAACAAAAGGGCTGAATACTTATGGACTCAAGACATTTCAGCTTTTCATTTTTTATTAATCAGATTTTTTTTTTCTCGGGAAAACATAATTCCACTTTGACATTATGTGGTATTGTGTGTAGGCCAGGGACACAAAATCTAATTTTAATCTATTTTAAATTCAGGCTGTAACACAAAAACATTTTGAAAAAAGTCAAGGGGTGTGAATACTTTCTGAAGGCACTGTATGTGAAGAGGGAAAAAGCATTTAAAGCACTTGTGTACTGATCCACAATTAGATACAAATGGCAAGGGTTATCGGACCCTGTAACGACAGTCTGGGCAGTTTCTATACGGCAACAACAATAAATTAATGTTAAGCCATCCGGTAGGACATACAGCATAGTAGTAAACAGTCTATACAAATCTCTGCTATGTACAAGTCAACAATAATGCCCAATACGTTTACATAGTGCACAAACACACAGCTACACATTTCAGACAGTGTAGGTGATATTCAGCTCCTTCTAACCTTCTTCCGCCAAATCTAGTCTTACAGTACTTGTATTGCTTAATATGCGGTAATAACATCAAAATGGCATGGAATGGAAGAATATAGCTTATTGAGATAGGGATATGGTAGGTATGGTATCCATAGCTTCCTTGTAGTTGTATGTAGACTATATATTGGGGCTGTTGAATTCACTATTCGGGATTTCATATGAAAAGCAGTTTGAATTTCGGAGGGCACTGCACTGAAAGAGGCATGTGGGGAAAGGCACTACCGTAGTTAAAAACAGGAATAAGGGAGGGAGCCATGTAAGACACGAAATCCAGCATAGATAAGGTGGAATATTAGGAGCCGTTTGCCAGTGCGCACACCTGTCTTGTAATATCTCTGTTGTGTTGCGTAACAACAGACTACTAGTCATTTCACCTTGTATTATTAGGGACACTTCAATGTGCTGTAGAATTAAAGGGCATGTCTTCACTCTTCAGTCAATTACGTTTCGGTACTTAAAAAAAAAAAAGAATCAATACGTCATGATTACACAGGCATGCTCTCAAACCCTTGATGCGTTTTTGACAAATGAAACGCAGACAGTGAAACTGAAGGATAACGTAAGAGAACAGAATGAGATTAGAGGCAATCACGGATTACTGCATGCAGATGATAAGAAGATGTGTGGTCCTTGTCTCTTGTGCCAGGCACATCCATTCATTGTGTAGTCTGTCAATGGGCTGTTAGTGCAGGAGCAGTCCCACGTCTCCCTCCGTCAACCAAAGTCTATCCGTGGGCGATATTCTAGTACCATTGGGTAGTCCTGAAAGAGAGAGATGACATTGATCACCCTTGGACATAACCCATTATAATGGAGACAGTAATCAGAGACTAAGGAAGGTAGATGTTCTAGCATTGTAAGAATACAATATGTACAGTATACTTACAGGGGAACTTGCTAGTTAGAACACAAAAACAACACAATCTCTACAGATTGTAGCTTCGTAGCTACAGTAAGATGTTCTGCAGTGAGAGAAGAGCACTAATGCAGGTGAGTGCAGAGCGGTGGGAGTGTGATGAGGAGAGAACAAGTCTGATGCCAGAGCAGGTGAAAGTGAAAGACACAATCCACAGACATCACATGCAGCAGCCCTATTTTTAGACAGGCAGGCAGGCAGACAGCAGCGGTAGGCAGGAGACACTTATGTACAATCCCGAAGAGAACGGAAATGAGTCGGCCCACACTGACCCAGTTCCTGGTCATTTGGTCCAGGGGAGGACAGGAATTCATTCTTGGCATCACAGAGCTGTCACATATTCTGCACAGATAGAGAATTCCTAAGAGACCAGTCAGATTATCCCTGTCTGGTACAATCAAAGTGGGACGATCTGGCCCAGATGACAAATTTGGTCATGTGAGATCAGTAATACTGTCATGTGATTTTTTTCTTTTTTTTTAACATGGATCTCTTCACTGGATATAGTTCTTCTAAGCTAAAAGCGCTTTACTGATTCCTTCCTGGGACTCTGTTCTTGGCATCAGAATGTTCTGCATAAGGCCTGAGGACAAGGTTATTTTAAGCTTGCCAAAGCCTGTATTTAATGCAAGCCCAAATTAGGGATGGATCGACATTTACAGAATGGTTACCTGGAGGAAAATGGGGGAGGGTCATGCTTTTTACATTTCAGTCAAGGGGAGGTTTTATTTTATTTTTAATCTAGTCCAGCGGAGGGTCATGTAATTTGTAATTGATGAAATTCCAATATTTCTCAGTGTTTTAGAATTAGTTGCTTATTAGGCTATACAGTACATTTGGGATGTATTCAGACCCCTTGACTTTTTCCACATTTTGTAACGTTACAGCCTTACTCTAAAATTGAATAAAAAGTTTTTTCCTAATCAATCTTCACACAATACCCCCATAATGACGAAGCAAAAACAGGTTTTTAGAAATTGCAAAGGTATATAAAAAAAAATATTCAGAACCTTTACTCTACTTTGTTGAAGCACATTTGGCAGTGATTACAGCCTCAAGTCTTCTTGGGTATGACAATACAAGCTTGTCCCACCTGTATTTGGGGAGTTTCTCCCATTCTTCTCTGCAGATCCTCTCAAGCTCTATCAGCTATTTTCAGGTCTCTCCAGAGATGGTCGATCGGGTTCAAGTCTGGGCTCTGGCTGGGCCACTCAAGGGCATTCAGAGACTTGTCCCGAAGCCACTCCTGCATTGTTTTGGCTGTGTGCTTAGGTTCATTGTCCTGTTGGAAGGTGCACCTTCACCCCAGTCTGAGGTCCTGAGCACTCTGGAGCAGGTTTTCATCAAGGATCTCTCTGTACTTTGCTCCGTTCATCTTGCCCTCGATCCTGACTAGTCTCCCAGTCCCTTCCGCTGAAAATATCCCCACAGCATGATACTGCCACCACCACGCTTCACCATAGGGATGATGCCAGGTTTCCTCCAGATGTGACACTTGACATTCAGACCAAAGAGTATAATCTTGGTTTTATCAGACCAGAGAATCTTGTTTCTCATGGTTAGAGAGTTCTTTAGGTGCCTTATAGCCATTCTACCATAAAGGCCTGATTGGTAAAGTGCTACAGAGATGGTTATCTTTCTGGAAGGTTCTCCCACCTCCACAGAGGAACTCTGGAGCTCTGTCAGAGTGACCATCAGGTTCTTGGTCACCTCCCTTACCAAGGCCCTTAACCCCCGATTGCTCAGTTTGGCCGGGCGGCCAGCTCTAGGAAGATTCTTGGTGGTTCCAAACTTCTTCCATTTAAGAATGATTGAGGCCACTGTGTTCTTCCCCAGATCTGTGCATCGACACAATTCTGTCCTGGAGCTCTAAGGACAATTCCTTTGACCTCAAGGCTTGGTTTTTGCCTTGACATACACTGTCAACTTATATAGACAGGTGTGTGCCTTTCCAAATCATGTTCAATCAATTAAATTTACCACAGGTTGACTCCAATCAAGCTGTAGAAACAGGATGATCCATGGAAACAGGATGCACCTGAGCTCAATTTTGAGTCTCATAGCAAAGGGCCTGAATAAATACGGTATTTCTGTTTCAAATTTTTTATAGATTTGCAAACATTTCTAAAAACCTGTTTTCGCTTTGTCATTATAGGGTATTGTTTGTAGATCGATGAGGACATGTTTTTATTTAATCATTTTTTAATAAGGCTGTAACGTAACAAAATGTTGGAAAATGTAAGGGATCTGAAAACTTTCCAAATGCACTGTATATCGATGTGTGCCTGATTCCGGCCCTCATCTCTGAATCTCTGCTGGGCGCACAATATCAATTGTGTCTATAGGCTATTTAGTGATGTCTCAATCAAATTATCCATAGTCTTTAGGCTATAGGCTATGAAGTGCATGCTCTGAGAAGCCCAGAACAAACGTATATTTCTAAGATAGCTGCTAGGATTGTGTATATAAAACTAGGCTGCATTGCACACTGCAATGGATATTCCAACCCTGCTCTGCTCTTGCTGATCAAACTTTGATAGCTTGCTATTACTATAATTGATTTTTATTAAAAAAGAATATGTTTCTTGCCCATTATGTATTTATCAGAGCTCGAGTTCAATCAATCAGATTCGAGTAACTTACATTGTGGTGCTGAAACTTGAAGCAGCAGCCGCAGCACAATCTATCCGAAATGGACAGCTCATGGTGCTGAAAGTAGGCAAATTCGAGTAGGCATAATTCATTTCAATCGTCTTCATTTTGATTAGATTTTACTAACAACAAGAGGGCTTTGTGTTGGAGCCTATTTCTTCCTATTTTAGAAATAAGAGGTAGGCCTACCTGTTAGACAGATTAAATTAGGCTATAGGCTGCTATTTCCATAGATTTGTCAGGCAATTCCTCCACCCACTATGCACTCTTTAAATAGCCTCCCTCCGTATCAGTGAAGTTAAAACCAATAGTCGAATTAAGAGGGTATGAGAGGGTATGCCATAGGCCCACCTTTTATGAAAGAAAATGGCAAAAAGCACAGGCCTACCTTGTTAGCTTAAGATGTATTTTTTTTTTTTACAGATCCGATTATATAAAACTATCTATATCAGCCCTTTGGTCCGTGATGCATTATGCTAGAAACAAGCTTTAAAATACCTGGGAAAACCGTGACTCCGATGCATATAGGGATATCATTGTTTCATTTCTTTGACATTCAGAGGCTGACTTTGCTTGGGAAGTAATCCATGTTTGTCACTAGCAACTGATTAAGCTATTCACGTTCTGTACAATAAAATATGTTTAAACCCAGACGTCTTTTACAGAAACACTTGTGACCTCTCGTTGGGTTAAGCCACGGAAGAAGAGTATCTTAGCAGTTAAAGCTTAAATGTTTTTCTGCATTGGAAGGCCTACTCTGTCTGGGGTGGAAAGGTAGGCCTAACGTTTGAAAGTACCATGCTCAGATTCCTAATTTGCAAACAGGGACATTTTCGTTACACTGATTTGGCATTGGAGAAATATGATCAGATGATCACATGGTCCATCTCTCTGTCCATTCTTAGCTGGTAATTTAGTTGATTTGTATGGTAATAAATAAAGATTCCGCTAACATGTAAAATTACGTAGAATTGCATGAGATGTTTATAAAAAAAAAAAGGCTTTTTTTTTTCTCAGACCTGCAAAACAGATGCTTTACTATAACAGAGATCTTTCCACCCCTACTCTTGTCCACGGTGGTCTGCAATCCCACAACCTTCTGGCCCGCAGCCCTGTGTCCTATCAAAATTCCCATGTTGCCACGTAATGCTTATAAAACTGTTTCTCACTGCATATCTAAGGCTCTGCTATCCACTTTGTTTTAGTTATTCTTTTGGGTAATGGGGAAGGTCACTTTTGATATATTTTTTTGTTTTTAGGGAGGGTTTAGGTAAGATACATTTTGCTGAAGGGGGGGGGCATCCATTTTCATTTCAAAATGTTATTATAAATAACATTTCATCTCTTAGCAGAGTATCATTCAAAACAGTGGAATCAATTGAACTATTAAAACTGTACAGTTTACGAGGCCTTAGGTGCGTTGTACTGTATGTTGAAACCAAACTGGGACAGAAATGGTCTTTGCTGCTGCTAACAGGACGCCTTCATTAGAAGGCCCCTCTATTGAGCCAGTGGTAATGAGCTATGGCTGTGGAAGAGGAGTGTCAGGCAATGAGCCCAGGAACAGGCACCCTGCTAGGGCAGCTGTCAGGGGCCTTCACTGCTTTCCTCACCTGTCTCCCTGGACCAATACAGCGATTCATTGACCTGACCCCGTGTTGCCGGAGCCCCGATCAGCCCATCCAAAAGCGACAATCATCGGCAATGAAATTAGCAGCCAAGGCGCCTGGCCAGCAAAAGTGCTTTTGAGGTCAAGCTGAAGTGTGTTAGTTAGCCTAGCATACTGTGCAAAGGACTTGGGGTGCTTGGTTACGTTTATGCATGGTTGACTGAAGGTCCAGATGTAGCAACCACAACGTGCTTTTTTTGGGGGTGAAGTGAACAAAGTGGGTAAATTCTGAATTCATTGAGGAAGAGAGGTATAAATACACTATGTGCTGTATGTCAACTGCATTTTACCATGAGCTACCAATACCATACTAGCCTTGCAAATGTCTCCAATGGTGTTTCGTACCATTGCAATACAAGGAACCACCAATTTAACTCACCGTACTTTTGATGTGAACCTATAGTACCAGACACATTTTAAAGGTGACCTGTAATCAACTCTATTAACCGTGCCACTGGTACAGTGTAGGCCGTCATTGTAAATAAGACTTTGTTCTTAACTGACTTGCCTAGTTAAATAAAGGTTTAATTTTTTTTAAATCCTCCTTGCTGTGGCAGATTATACAGTAGAGTGGATGTGGACTTCAGACGTCTAACCAGCTAATCAGCTTTAAAGCCAAGCAAAGCAGTGACTCACATGGAGACTAGACTCCAGGACCGTCATTCAGCAGCCACAGTTTATCCCCATGGCTAGAAAGGTACAGGGCTTAGCATCTTTCAAAACGAGGGGAACAGGGGGTTGGGCATTGATATCATTTGGGGCTTACTTACGGTTTCACCGCGAAGTCTCCACCGCGTCATGTAGATGAACTCCATGGTGTGGTCTTTTCCCATGATCTCCCCGTTGCATAGGACGTCTAGCTGTGAGGGGACACGGAGGCTGGTGACTAAGAGGTAGACGGCGGGACATAGTGAGAGTATATGCTGTTTGAGAGGAAGACTAGAGCTAGACAAATCTTCCTTTCTTATACTGGTCCAACAAACAGAAAAGCTCTGGGGGCCCATGTGCCTGTCATCAATGTCAAAAAGATTTTATTGAATAAATCACTCTTACAGTAACCTTCAAAAAAGTCATTCCTGAACCTTTTTCATTTCCATATGTACTAGGAAGCTAAGTATTTGTTTCTTGGGCTTCAGGAATGTGTCTGAAAAAGTGCCTCAGGCCTTGAAAAAATGTTTTACTGATTGAAAGTAAGGGGAGATCTGTAAACGAATGGGCGCCACGGCAAGTTCTAGTAGATACCCATGGACTTCCAGTCATTGCGCTAACGCTAGTTATCATTGGCTCGTGAAACAACCTCTAACGTCCTTCATACTGGACAGAGAGACATAAAAATGGAATCCAGGAGTTCATCTGACACTGGGGAAGAAGTTAAAGGGCCTCATTGCCAAAATCCCAAAGTATCCCTTTAATAAGTTAGAAACAACAATACCATGCACCCACTAGCGGTCAAAAGGTTTTTTGCGCTCCAGAAATAATGTACGGTACTGTATTTTGTGGGATGGAATTACAGTACCATTCGAAATACAGAAATTCTTTCCCGCCCACATTTTCCCACAATGCACTAATATTTACAGTATGCCGCACACACAAAAATTCTCGAGGCAAGCCGAAGTTCGGAGCCGAAGTCTACGCCCCCTTGTCGATCATTGGTCAAGAATAGGGATTCTTGCATGTTTGTGTTGTGTGTGTTGTCATTCAACAAAATATGACTCCTTTTCATGCACATTTTCTCACTTGAGAAATATTGCACTAAACATCTCAGTTAGATGTAAAATTACGTGACTAAGATCTCCTCGGCAAAAACGTCAAAATGAATGACTGATTTCTGGAGTTATCTTAGAATAATTCTGACATTTTTGAGGAAGTGTATACTGGCTACGGCATCTCAAGATGGACAAACAGTACTATTGCCGCCTTTTCTCGTTTTTCAAGCACAGGTATTTTAAATCATCAGCAAAGGTGCCAGCCAAACCAAAGCATGCTGAAGCCTTAAGGACAGACTCAGTACAGCAGGGGGCCTGCAAACAAGGCCAGAACTTTTACCCACAACACCAAACACACAGGAGAGACTCTGCGGGAACAGCTACTGTATGTGAGGCCCAAACAAAACTGACATAAAAGGATAAATATTCAATAGCATATATGGCTTAATATCTGTCATACAGTAGATACATACGAAAGGGTATAGAGCACATACAAAAGCTTCATTTCTTACCTCATAAGAACTTGGAAGCTTTAACTTCAAGCTGAGAAACTTCTTGATTGTTCCGACTGTCACTCGAGTCGAGCAGCGTATAAATTTCTTCATTAAGCCCTAGAGGAGGTTCAGAAGATTACTTTAATGATTCAGGCACATCTCCCTTTTTTTTTTTTTTTTACTTATGTGAAGAGCATGCAAATCCAAACATTCAAACAGCCATTTTAAGGTAAAAATAAATAAATAAATCAACGAATGTGTAAATTAGGAATAGTTTGACACCTTTTGTACCTTTTGGTGCAGAGAAACTCCTTCTATACACACTAAAAACAACATATAGGACATTTTCTATGGAGAATTTATGGAGAATGGTTCTATAAATAACCTTTCTCACTCTCAAAGGTTCTATAAATAACCGTTCTCAGTCTCAGTCTTTGTAAAACCATATATGTTTTTTTTTATATTCTGGTTTAATAGCCATATTATGTTGCTAAAATTCCATAGCTTTTATTGTTGTGTTTACTAACAAGTTGAATCAGGTTGTGCTAGCTCTGGAACAGCCGAGGGTCCCTGAGCAGAGGGTTGAGAAGGACTGACTTAGTCAACCGTTCTCAATTGACACAAGGCCATATGTGAGTCTTTCACAAGACACCGTCACTGGCCATAGGCATATATATAATATGTAATAGATGAACACAACAGATTTGATCAACCGGAATGACTCTCACTCACGGTTGCACAAAAAGAGCTCTGCACAAACCACGCCCCAAAAATAATATAACGAGCCACTGCCCCTACATCTTAATTATCACAAAAAGAGGAAATAACCCTTTTTAAAAGTGCAAAGAACCATTGAAGGGTTCCAAGGGTTATTTTGGGTCAGTATGGTTCCACATAGAACCACCACCCTTCCCAAAGAACACTTGAGGAACCCCATTTTTTTTGTATGTAGTATGCCTCAATTTGAAACCAATTGTGAGCCTCTCCTCTCTCCACATATTCACTGTTCTGCCAACCAATTACGAACAGCAACACCACTGTTGCAACGAGGACCACTATTTTCATGAAAACAACTGCCTAATTAGTGATGGACTGTTTTAACACCTGCTGATAGAGAAGCGTGTCTGACTGAATGACCTGCTCTCAATGGCAGCCCAGGAAATAAAGGAAAACCACAGCGTCATCGCCTCTCTATATTCTACCAAACTCACATTCTGCGGTGTTAGACAGTTAGAGGGACGTAACGGAGTTAGCTTCGTAACACTGTACCTAACCAAATCAGCCTAAAAGAGCGGGAGGAATGAGGTTAGGGAGACAGGGAAGAGGGTGAACGTGGAGGAAAGAGCAGCAGACAGGCGCTCCAGATAGAGCTCTCCCCCGCGACTTACCCTCACAACGCTCTCTTCCACCAGACTGTTGTTGCGTAGACAATCCAGACAGATGGCTATCTGAGGGTCACTCCTGTGGTAGTCTCCATCTCCACCGTCATCATTCTCGGCATCCAGCCTAGACCTCTTTGATCGGGGGCCATCTTCTATGACAAAAGAAATGGATAAGCATGTTATACTTATGTGTGTGAACAAGAGCACGCACTGGACACAAGTTCAGCTTGCTTTATCTTGAATTTGTTTAAAACTGTGAAAAGACACTTCACAATAAGCATGGGTTTGATTGATCCTGATGTCTTTCGCTTTTCACTTCGAAATGCAAAATCATAAGGTAAGACCTTTGGGACAAATTGTCTATCATCACATTGTCATGGAGATGGCATTTAAGTCTGGCGGACTGAATCCATCCACCTTTAGTCGCCCTGTGGTTTCCATCTGATTTATTCCCCACCTGTATTATACCTCATCAACAGGCTAATCTTGTCGATGCCTTGTAGAGTGTGCTGTCCCTCCTCCTCTTGTTCCTTCTCTCCCTCTCAGCCTCATATGACTCACAGCCACCTACGGTCGTTCGCCACTGCAGCGATAGAACCTAAGTCGTACTGTAACTCCTTCTCTCTCTTTGTCGCCTTGCTGATCCGTCTCCCACATAGAGCCTCTTTACCTTTCACCTCAATAACCCATCACAGCCCACCTCTGCACACCCAAGCCCAAGGTTCATTCTGGTCCCCCCTGAGGGTCTTGGTCTTCATGGATACTAAATACAGATCTTTTACCTTCTCCGTTCTCCTTCGACTTTCGACTCCTCCAGAACTCAATCTCCTGCTGTTGTTCCTCTAGTCAATAAGCAAAAACAGAGAAGATATGTATACACAGGGCAGAGCTCTATGATAAAAAACAATTACAAGGAGAATGTGTGCTCCTAAGTTTAAAAATGTATGAGCGCACAAAGAAATTAAGTTTGTTATTATGTTGGTTAAGATGGTGTCTCATGGAGACATAACATGCGCAGTTTGAACTAGTCCAGTAAGTGACGTTGTAGGCTAGCTCAGTTCTGCCCCCTCTCAGGATACTTCTTCTATGTGCGATTTTTAAATAATCGGTTCAAGGACATACTGTACATCTGGTGTATTAGAAGCAATTATTGGTACCATGATTGTCTTCAAAAATATATATATATTTACACGAAGATTGACCACGAAAATTGCCATCTTTTCCATTCACCATAATGGGGATCCTGTTTTCTGCTAACAATGCCTGCAATACCACGGTTGGACTTGATCTACCGTGGCTTCAATGAGAAGGGGCAGTCGTTCTCCCCTGGGATGGAGAAATGTAACAACCCTCAAATTCATAGACAGAGCTAAGGATGCAAGGATTATAATTTTAACCATGTTTTGAGGCTATACAGTGTTACTTTGTTTACATTGACTTTGTTTACAAACAATGGGGGGGAAAAGCATATATTTTAGCTTCTGATGGGGTACAACAGTTTAACTAAGCTCATGTGGCCTTTAGAAGTTATACTCTTCAAGAATCAATGGATTTATATCATTTGTTTATGAGTCCAAATATGGATGTACTAACTGCAGATTGCCCCTTTAATGATACGAATTGCCAGCAATTACAAAATACAGGGTTTAGGAGCACCAGAACAATAGATTTTTAAGATTGAGATATAGCCTACTTTGGGCCTATATGAATCCTAGCTACGTTTGAAGCTCATCTCCCGAAAAAGCTCTCCTTTTTACTTTCCTTCTGTGCCACCACGTGTTTGTGTACTGCTGAGGCTGCGGGACAGCGAAGAAATCATTACAATAATTATTACCTGGGCAATTTATTTTCTAGGGGCACTAGTGCTCCCAAATAAGAATTCCAGGTAGCACAGCAAAGTATTTCTATTCCCCCAAAATGGTAGCACTGTAGAGTCCTGCAGGGCAGGAGTTATATCATTCAAGTCGAATGGAAAACAGCTTGAGTAACTCTTAGGCCTACTATCAAAGGCAAGATTATATATCTGATGTTGGTGGATACTAAAATGACTTCACTCACTTTCTCTCAGCCCAGGCACGAGTTTGAAAATGATTTCCTCTAAAGTGTTGTCCAACCTGGCGATAGAATGAGACGTCAAGGAAGAATAAAAGTAAGTACACTTACACACACACACACACACACACACAACCACAAACCCACATACACATTCCCAGACATTGCATCTGTGGGCTGGGTAGCTGGGTGGCTGAGCACTGGGTGAGGTCTTCAGCTGAGACCTTGGCTCCAGAATGGTGTCCAGCTGTTGCCTGGATCTCACCGCAGCCAAGCTCAAGTTCACTCTATCCTCCCCCAGCCCAGCCCAGCCCAGCCCACACCAGCCTTACAATCTCACAAGTCAAGTAGACAACTGAAAAAAAACTGCCAAAATCCGGCTAGGGCCAGTTCAGAAGCGCAAAGGCCAGCATGTTTATACTTTACTGATGGCTTTGATAAATTCATCTATTCAGTAGTATACATTACGATCCTGTGATTCTCAAAAGGAAAACATAAATGCAGATAAGACTCTGTCAAAGATGTCAAATTAGGTGTATTACCTTAACATCTCTAGAGGGTTGGTTTCGTGGACTTGAATGCCACATTTGGGGCAGTCGTTGCTGTCTTCAAAGTGTTGGACGATGCAGCTTTTACAAACTGTTGACAGAATAAAAGGAGATCGAGACAAAGACAAGTTGACCATCTCAAAATACGGACCTAAAGTAAATATGGATTTTTTTTTATCACACCATTCTGGTGTTAAATAAATGCCACGATGACGGCATATTCTCTTTCCTTATCCCTTTCGCTCAGGTAATCTCCACAATAAAATGATTCTCAATTGAAAGTAAAGTTTAAGACCCAAAAAGGAATAGCACTCTTAACATCTCATCTCTACAGTTTCAACTGGATAAACAGCAGAGTGTTTGTTGAGCCTTGAAACATGACTAAAAACTTGCGCTTGCAGTTGAAATCTAAACTGCGGACCGGGCAGGGAGATAAGGAAATAGTGGGTATAGCCTGGCCAGTTCTATCACACACGTCGATCACACAGCCAAGGTCAGCTGCAGCCAATACCACAGAGCGCACACACACACACGTGCATGTACACAGACTGTATGTGCAATAAGGCACACGGACACACGTACACCATCTATGAGGTGGTGCACGATGTACGGTCTGATCGTTCTTTTAAGAACACAAACCGATTCCATACAATACTGACCTGAGGATTAAGCCGACGTCCCACAACGGGATGTCGTCAAATCGTCAGATACAAATACAGATCAACAATTCTGCGGAAATACAGGGCACAGTCTCCCCTCTAGCAATTGCCATTGTCAACACGACGCATACTCTATGTACTTGTGCACTATGCACCGACCTATAGCCTACATAACAATCCTCGCAAACGTACAGAAGTGAGCTGCTGTCATTCTCAATCAACCATGACTGCCAAGGGAAACGATATGTCGGGACAACAGCTTACATGTTCTTTCAATAGCCAGCACCACCTATTGCGCATGACACATATGAGACAGACCTCACTGTGCACAGTAGTGTGTAATAGTGGCAGATGTTCTCTTCAGACGTTTCCTATACGTATACATGTAATTGCATGTAATTCACATGTAATTGCATTCTGAATACTGTACTTTATACATAGACTTGGAACCACGGGCCACTTTAATAATGGAACACTAGTGACTTTGATCATGTTTAAATAATGTTTACATGCTGCTTTACTCATGAAATCCTGTACAGTTGAAGTCGGATGTTTACATACACTTAGGTTGGAGTCTTTAAAACTTGTTTTTCAACCATTCCACATATTTCTTGTTAACAAACTATATTTTTGGCAAGTCGGTTAGGACATCTACTGTGTGCATGACACGTGTAATTTTTCCAACAATCGTTTACAGACAGATTATTTCACTTATAAGTCACTGTATCACAATTTCAGTGGGTCAGAAGTTAACATACACTGTGCCTTTAAACTGCTTGGAAAATTCCAGAAAATTATGTAATGGCTTTAGAATCTTCTGATAGGCTAATTGACATCATTTGAGTCAATTGGAGGTGTACCTGTGGATGTATTTCAAGCCGTCATATGGCTCATCTGTCTCCTAAAGATGAACGTACTTTGGTGCGAAAAGTGCAAATCAATCCCAGAACAACAGCAAAGGACCTTGTGAAGATGCTGGAGGAAACAGGTGCAAAAGTATCTATATCCACATAACCTGAAAGGCCGCTCAGCAAGGAAGAAGCCACTGCTCCAAAACCACCATAAAAAAAGCCTGACTACGGTTTGCAACTGTACATGGGGACAAAGACCGTACTTATTGGAGAAATGTCCTCTGGTCTGATGAAACAAAAATAGAACGGTTTGGCCATAATGACCATCGTTATGTTTGGAGGAATAAGGGGGAGGCTTGCAAGCCAAAGAACACCATCCCAACCGTGAAGCATGGCGGTGGCAGCATCAGGTTGTGGGGGTGCTTTGCTGCAGGAGGGACTGGTGCACTTCACAAAATATATGGCATCATGAAGCAGGAAAATTATGTAGATATATTGAAGCAACATCTCAAGACATCAGACATAAAGTTTGGTCGCAAATGGGTCTTCTAAAGATGTGGAAAAATAGCTTAAGGACAACAAAGTCAAGGTATTTGATTGGCCATCACAAAGCCCTGATCTCAATCCTATAGGAAATATGTGGGCAGAACTGAAAAAGCATGTGCGAGCAAGGAGGCCTACAAACCTGACTCAGTTACACCAGCTCTGTCAGGAGGAATGGGCCAAAATTCACCGAACTTATTGTGGGAAGCTTGTGGAAGGCTACCCGAAACGTTTGACCCAGGATAAACAATTTAAAGGCAATGCTACCAAATACTAATTGAGTGTATGTAAACTTCTGACCCACTGGGAATGTGATGAAAGAAATAAAAGCTGAAATAAATCAATCTCTCTTCTATTATTCTGACATTCACATTCTTAAAATAAAGTGGTGATCCTAACTGACATAAGACAGGGATTTTTTACTCTGATTAAATGTCAGGAATTGTTTAAAACTGAGTTTAAATGTATTTGGCTAGGGTGTATGTAAACTTCCGACTTCAACTGTATATACTGTATTCTATTCTGCTGTATTTTAGTCAATGCCACTCCGACATTGCTCGATCTAATATTTATATATTTCTTAATTCCATGATTTTACGTTTAGATTTGTGTGGATTGTTGTGAATCGTTTTTAGATACTACTGCACTGTTAGATACTACTGCAATGTTGGAGCTAGGAACACAAGCATTTCGCCACACCCACAATGACATCTGCTCAATGTGTGTATGTGACCGATACAATTCGATTTGATTTATAGTAGATGTTACAACAAAAACAGTTGAGACTAATGTCAAATGTATATTTTGCTGGAGATCTCTGAAATTCACTGGCATTCACACTGAAAGAGATCATGCAACAGCAAAAACGTACTGTACTAGGCAGCGGCTGATATTTTTCATTATTGAGATTATGGCTAGGGGTCAATACAACTTATATGACTGTAAAGAAGTGACTTTGCCCTCAAACAAACAAATACATTGGACACAAACAGCTTATCCTGTGTGGAGGATATTTGTTGTCATGGTGACTGAACCTACAGATGACTGTGTTTTACCCTGATCACTTGAGATGTGTCATTCATGGGAGTGAGATCTGCCGTTCTCCTCCAATAAAACATTCAGTTCAGATGGAGAGGGCAGAAATGGAGAAGGATGCCATGTAATATGATCTGTAAATCATGCAGGATATGACATCGATGAGATCAACAGAGGGCTTTTTAAAAATGCATTGATGTGACTGTGCAAGGCTGTGGCATAAAACAAATAAGACAGCCAATTGATTCTGTGAGCTCTGAATTCCAGCTACTCTAGCACTTTTTAGTGGTGCAATAGATGTCTTTTTTTTAAGTCAAACTACACCCCCAAAAAAATCCTTAGGATATTTCTGCATAAAATCCTTGTTAGATATAATTTCTAGTAAGGGAAGTTAGGTATAATGCATATATATTAGGCAGAACTAATGTGTTGTTTTTCTGGTATAGCCACAGGCCTACATTACATGATGTCACATTACATGATGTCATTATGAATGAGGCACCTGAGAGAGAGAGAGAGAGAGAGAGAGAGAGAGAGAGAGAGAGAGAGAGAGAGAGAGAGAGAGAGAGAGAGAGAGAGAGAGAGAGAGAGAGAGAGAGAGAGAGAGAGAGAGAGAGAGAGAGAGAGAGAGAGAGAGAGAGAGAGAGAGAGAGAGAGAGAGAGAGAGAGAGAGAGAGAGAGAGAGAACAAGGGGGAGGGGGGGCTTACAGGTGTGCAGGCACTCAGTCACCGTGGTGGGCTTGATCAGGTATCCTTTACATACGTAGCATGTGATAAAGTGGTTGAAATCCTTGACCAGGTGCTTTCTCGGCGAGGTCATCTTGGACCAGAGCAGGAGTGTTGATGGATGGGAGTGCTGTGTATTTGGGGGAAAGGAATGATGGCAGATGGGGGCTGGAGGTCAGAGTTCACAGGATTTTCTGAAATGCTCCACACTTCTGGGTTTTCCCCTTCAGTCGCTTCATCTTAAATCAGGCTTCCCCTCCAGGGAGATATCAAGTGTGCTGCATGTTCATCTCTGTGGTGCTGTGGGTGTCTGTGAATGAAAGTAGAAAACAGCGTTGTTTGGGTATTTCCCAGGTTACATGCTTGATATTTGAAAATCTGTTACCACAAATGCAAATTGCAAAGTTGTATTATTTCATGAAATAGAATACATTTGACCAAAACAAATATCATGGATAAGCTACAGGCAGTGCTTGACTTGGACAGGAGCTAATTACCGGCACCTCAAATGTTCTACTGCTTGAGGTCATGTTCCTCTTATAGAATATTATCTCAAAAGTCTTGTGGAGCTCCTGCACCTAAATATGAACAGTACCGACACCTATTTCATTACAAGTCAAGGCTACAGGTGCATGTAACGTTTCACCTTTATGCCCCGCCCCCTTTATGCTTTTTTAAAATCGAAAGCAACTTCAGTTCCTTCCAAAGATTGTTATGACATAAATGTATAACCCCTTCATTGTCACAGTAATAGAATTGAAATAGTATTTTCAAATCCAAAGTTTGGAGAAAGGCTACTTCGGTTCGCCCACTCAAGCGGAACGACACAAAAAATCGAGATCTCTGCTTTCGCTATTAGCTAGCTATGGTCATTATGCTGTTGCATGATCCCAGAGTTCAATACCAGGTAAACCTATGACTGGTATATTCTGAGAAGAAATGTCATATGATATAATTGTCACAAATTTGATTGCTGAAAATCCTCAATTGGCAGTAAGGAAATCGAGGATGGTCCCCTTTACAGTGACAAAATTGGGGCTTATGTCCCTCATCATCACCAGGAAACCATACGCGTCATTCTGTCAACCACGGTATTGCGCGAATTACATTATGGTGAGTTTATCATACCCTGAAAAACTGACTTAAGATTCAGCCTAACTGTGGGGACCATACAAAGATAATTCAATCACTAAGATAATAAATAAACTAGCGCCACGGCACACATTTGACTATGACCAAAAAGCACATGTCTAGAACTTGATAGCCCGTATGACACATGATCGCATTCCCAACCCACCCCAAACTTTACTATCACAGCACCTACGGAAAAAAGATACGCACAAGCATCGTTTTCTCGGCTTCTGAGTAGCGAGTAGTAAACGCATCTCTTACATTCCAGTTCAAGGCTCCATGGTCGAGATGGTGTGATCTTATCCGACAATTCTATCTATATACGCTGTATGATGTGGGCGCCGATGTTACATTAATGTAGGCTAGCACTGAATACGGAACTGGTTTCAGAATAGATGATAGGAAAGGAGCGGAGGAGGATCCAGCGCTTGTTTACGCATTGCTGCTTTATTCATTCCACGGCAGATACCCTCTGATTGGACACAAACTAGGGCGCAGCCTTCAATTACCAACTACTCTAGTCCAGTAACGCGTAGTCTATATAATATGATAAACACAAAGCTCCTGAAACCTGTTCATCAACCCGAGCAGAGGCATGGTATTGATTGATGGACTTGTGGGCCTATAGATCTGAAGTAGCCTGGGCTACCTAGCCTATAAACATTAAAACAGTATTCACCAACATATAAAACAGATTTACCCTACATATCCACTTGTCTTCATAGCGTCATAAAGTGTTAGTGTTGATAAGTAGCCTGATATGACCATGTTATTGCATCGTTTTAGTCCACTAGATATAAAATAGGACTGGCCAGTATCCAGTTATACAACATATGTCAAAATAAAAACATTTAAAAACATATAATTTGCTATATTTCAGGAGTAACTCTTCTTCCTAGTGAATTCATTTTTGTAGGTATCAATAAATAGGTTGATATGTGTCAGCCACCTTTCAGCCCTTTATGAAAATAAGAATTTGTTCTTAACTGACTTGACTAGTTAAATAAAGTTAAAAAAAAAAAAAAAAAAATGTAATGTCTTAATTGAAAGGACATGCCCGCCATTCTGTCTAGGGGTGTGTTAGGCTACATGTGGGCGGATCATGCCTTCATAAGGAACCCAAAACAACTGCTGAGGTTGGAAACAGAGATATAATTACTCGCTAGCAGCTGTGCTAAGGGCACATTTCACATACTAGAACTCACATTTCTTTATCCCTTTAACCCTATTCTCAACCGTCTGATAGTGCATGTTTTGACGAAAAAAAAATCTTCACTTGAACTTGGTTAACTCCCCCAGCCTTCCTGCATCAATTAACATAATTTGTATCCCTTTGGGTTGCTGCAGTTCAGTTTTGTGGCACTCTTAACTTTTCCCACTCAGAGGGCTGTAAGAAAACTCACAATCAGTCACCAAAGATATGGGATAAAATTCAGGAATGCAGTTGGTGAGGTATTAACATGACACCATTCCTGTTAGTAGAGACCTTGGAAAAGTAGGAATATGAAAATAAATAGCTCAAATGTAAACAGATGAAAAAGCAAGAATTTTGGAAAGATGTGCTCCAACCAGGTGGTTGATATGTCAGCAAAAAGTATAGTGGACTAAGAATATGGTAAAACATTTTTTAAAATTAAATCAAATTATTTTGATTGAATTGTTGACAACCCACTTTATCAGGCAACATACATTGGTTAAACCGCATTTCATGAACCATAGGCTCAATTAATCAATATTCAAACTTAAGGTTGCCTATAATAGTAAGAAAAACTGCACTGTCATATATTATCTCAGAATGTAGTCTGAGAACATGTAGTAGGACAAATGGTGGTTGAACCTGGATCATTTGAAATGTAAGAACCATTTTGAGGGACCTTGCACTATACACCACCTGAAAATGCATTCATTTCAATTTAATTTAATATTACCATTCATTTGTTAACATTTGCCATTAGTCCTCATTTAACAATGCTAGCCTGTAAAAGCCATTGAAGCAGACCTAAAGTAATTTTTATAATATTGTTGAGATAAGTGAAATGATATAAATTATACAACAGGTGGTTTGGAATTCCCATTGTTATAGCCTATCCTACCAATATTATACTAGACAACCTAGGCCTACATATGGCCAGTACATTAACAGAAAGTGCCATTGTTTACATCGTTAACTTGCAACGCCCTACTACTACTTGGCTACTACTTTCACAGATCCACTGCCCAGCCATGCAATTTATAAACTTGTTATTGGAAAAGTTTCTGGTTTGAATCCCTGAGCCGACTAGGTGAAAAATCTGTTGATGTGCCCTTGAGCACTTAACCCTATTTGCTCCTCCTGTAAGTCACTCTGGATAAGAGTGTCTGCTAAATGACTAACATTTTAATGTGTAGGGTGTCTATGGAAAGCCACTGGGGCACTGCGGGTGTGTAAGGCAGTGGCGGTCGGTGCCGTTTAAGAGGGAGGATGATTCTTTTTTTTCATGAGCATGGCCTTATTTCTATTACAGCATATTGGATGACTGGCATTCATATTCACCCAGTTCAATGTAACAGAGATAGGTTTAAGCTACTACATGATACTCAAATATTCCCCATACCCATCATGAGGTTGCTACAACCTAGCCTATGATCGGAGGTTTACAACATTGGTGCACACAGGTCGAAGAGAAAGATTTGAGGTGACAGACAGGGACACTTTCCATATCACCTTGCACACTCTTGCATGCATCTAGCTGATCTAGAGTGTAATCTTTAGTCCAACAGTTGCAAACAATCATTTCTATTGGACAAATTCAGGCATGTTTATCCCGGTTCATTCAATTTGCTTCCGTTTTTCAACAAAATCGGTGAAATAAATACAGCCCAGATCACACGTAAACACAGTTCATTTTCATAGCAGCCTCATTGTATTCCTTCTCGCATTTATGCGCTCTCCTCCTCTCACCTTTTCCCTTCGCTTGTGGACTTCAATGCACAACTTATTAGCTGTATGTGACCAGGTCGAAACAACCTTTCCAAGCCAAACCATATCATAACTGCTACACACAGCCTACATCATTGTCACCATATTACCTAAAGTAACATCATAGTCAACATAGCTAATATAACTAACTTGTTAGTAAACCCGCTACAATCATGCAGTAACGTTACAGTGTACATTCAATAAGCAGTTTAGCACTTACAACGGCGAGCCCAAGTGGCAATACATTTGTAAAACCAAAAGCTTACCTTGACTTGGAAGAGTTCCAGTGTTGTGTTGGATAGTCATCGCCAGCTAGCTAACAAATCATCCCTCTGTTTGAGCAGGGTGGTTGAGTAGGCTAAACTAGCTAGCTGCATTTTCTAGCTAAGTAAGTGAAATTGGAAGTGAAAAGAATTATGAAATCTCTCTCTCTGTCACTCTCTTGTTTCTCTTTCCTTTTGGAAGAAATTAATTTGTTCAAAACTGTTCAACTATTGTCTTTCTCTCTCTTTGAGTCAATTACTCACCACATGTTATACACTGCAGTGCTAGCTAGCTATAGCTTATCAAATAAAATCTAAGTTTAATTATCACGTGTGCCGAATACAACAGGTGAAATGCTTACTTACAGGCTCTAACCAATGGTGCGGGGAAAAATGTGTGTGTGTGTGTGTGTGTGTGTGTGTGTGTAGGTAAGTAAAGAAATAAAACAACAGTAGAAAGACATTTGAAAAAAGAGTAGCAAGGCTATATACAGACACCTGTTAGTCAGGCTTATTGAGGTAGTATGTACATGAATGTATAGTTAAAGTGACTATGCATATAAGATAAACAGAGAGTAGCAGCAGCGTAAAAGGGGTTGGGGGGGAAAACAAGACTTGGGACTCCGGTACCGCTTGCCATGCGATAGTAGAGAGAACAGTCTATGACTGGGGTAGCTGGGGTCTTTGACAATTTTTAGGGCCTTCCTCTGACACAGCCTGGTGTAGAGGTCCTGGATGGCAGTCAGCTTTGCCCCAGTGATGTACTGGGCCGTACGCACTACCCTCTGAAGTGCCTTGCAGTCGTAGGCCGAGCAATTGCCATATCAGGCAGCGATGCAACCGGTCAGGATGCTCTCGATGTTCCAGCTGTAGAACATTTTGAGGATCTCAGGACCCATGCCAAATCTTTTCAGTCTCCTGATCGGAAATAGGTTTTGTCGCGCCCTCTTCACAACTGTCTTGGTGTGCTTGAACCATGTCAGTTTGTTGGTGATGTGGACCCCAAGGAACTTGAAGCTCTCAATCTGCTCCACTACAGCCCCATCGATGAGAATGGGGACGTGCTCGGTCCTCCTTTTCCTGTAGTCCACAATCATCTCCTTTGTCTTGATTACGTTGAGGGAGAAGTTGTCGTCTTTGCACCACAAGGTCAGGTCTCTGACCTCCTCCCTATTGGCTGTCTCATCGTTGTCGGTGATCAGGCCTACCACCTACAGATTTTGTTTTAAAATCTTCTTTTTTTTTCATGAGTCCTCGTGATAGTCTGAGAGGAGGAAAGATGTGCAAGGAGGTAGAACTTGACCCCTGACCAGCACATCATTCAGTAGCACTGGTCTCTGACCTTTGACTTTTTATGTCCACTGTTTTATTTATGGTTCTATTGTACTATACAACACTCCTGATCCAAAAGTATGCCAACCATGCCAGAGATAGGATTGCCACTTCACCTAAATTTGAATGAACATTACCTCATGATAAATGTCTGGACAATGTGGGACTTTTCATTTCTGAAAACCCAGATGAAAACCTTTTTCAATGGAGATTCTCTATTTGAAGTGCTTGTTAGTCCACGTCGAGTAGGCTTCATCTAGGTCTAAGAAACAAGGCCTGTACATTCTAAATACCATTATCACTACGATGTACCTGTTTAAGCTGGAAGACAGAGGACTGTTATCTTTTATTTAAAAACAACGAAACCTTTAGAATGATTAAATTCCCTAAAGAGGGGAAGATTTTACAGCTGCACAATTTTTTTACTATAAATTATTTTTGCTGCAGTCTCAGAGCAAGAGATCTAACTAACCTGGATAAATAAAGGTTGAATAAAGAAAATTAGCTTCTTTTTTTTTGTTACAGCTTAGTTACCTTTTTGTCATCATGAGAGGCTGGATCGGGGTTTTTGTTTCTGTTCGGCTGCTTGTATTCTATTCATGCTGTGGCTCATGCATTTTACAACATGAAAACATGAAAATATGTTATTCACTTGTATGTTGTCCTGAAACTGTATCTCAGTCCTTGTGGACATAGATGTCCTGTCGTCCTTTTATGTTGATAGCTCACTCCCGCCCTGTTAATTTCTTCAGCTACCTTCAGATTAAATTCCTCAAAGATATGTTTCTTCAAGTCCTTTTTTTGCTGTAACAAAAACAGTATGTCACTGCGTTTAAAAAGTGAATAAAATTATAAAAAATAAAAAAAGATTGAAGGTAATGTGAGAAATGCTAAAAATAGAACAACATGCCCCATAAAATGTTATCCTATGATACCACGGTATACCGCGGTATGAACTAAGCTGAGGATGGAGGTAAGCAGGAGTGACGTATATCACGGTTGTTCTAGCGTTAGAGATACAGTGATGAGGGAGGGATGTGATTGGGTGGAGGTAGCAGACAAGTTGTAAAGCAGTGTTTTAAAGAGGGCCAACCTCCCCGCAGGCGTAAGATATTGACCTGAGCACAAGAGATCCAACCCCCCCACCTGTCAATATTGGGATGAACTGAGAAAATACAATCAGGTAGAGACCCTGGTATGGACGACTAGAGGCCATGGATCCTGCCACTGCAGACAATGTAAATATACTGTATTCATATATCCTCATATATCATGTTGAATAATAACGATGTGCAATGTTGGTTTTGATACAATGATAAATTATGTAAAGGTGCTCAACAGTAGCCATGCAGGGTTTGGTATACACATGCATTTGGCCACTTAAGAATATCTACTGTATTCCAACTGTAATCAAAGATTGATACTGATAATATCCATGGTACTCATTGAAAGCATGTTGAACTTTAACCTTTTGGATGTTTTAATACATGCTTTTTAGTGTTTTGTTGGTCTTTGTTGTTTTCTAGCTTGGTGAAATATTATGGTAAAAGCGGCAATCAGGCTGGTTCCACCAGGCTAGTTTTTTTTCATCATCCTGTGTGCAAATAAACTACAAAATAGTGCAGATATTTCTTAAGTTCCATTTGTTTTGAAATAATGTGCTTTGTGAAACAAGCAGGAGTTTGAAAAAAAATATATTTCCACTCTCTGAACATTTATGGAATGGATGTTTTATTTATGAATTGAAACCATTATCATGATTATTATAATAGTAATCCAATTGGTTCGTCTTCCACAGTATATTACATTTTGTTGCATTGTGAAGTATGGTATGTTTAATGCTCAGAGAGCAATTGAGGTGCAACCATGGATGCTGTGTAAACACGTGTAGTTAAACAATGCTCTCACAACAGGATAGACTACTCAACAGCCACTTTTTTTCTCTCATCGTTTTCACTATGAATGATTACGATTCACTACGATTTTTAGAATAAAAAAGTTCCCAATCATGGAATCTCACTTCTGTGAAAAGTGAAATCATTATACGCCTACTGCACCAAGTTTAAGGAAATAAAATGTCGTGTATTTTTGGGAGCAGGCAAATAAAAATGGAAAAAGGTGATAAAGATCTGTCTGTCTTTCTAAATGAATGTGATACGTAAGTGGAATGGTATGGCCTTTGCAGACATCGTCAAGGTCTTAATAAAGTAAGCTCTTCGATGTCAGGGCGAGAGACAACATATCAATATAGGTGTAATGGTTACATCTTAATGTCCTGTGTCATTGAAATATTACTCAAGACATGCCCGAACACTGCGCCACCCACATTGCTAAAAATAGCATTTATGGTGTTATTTACCAATTGGACATGGAAATAAGGTGATTTGTCCTTTGTAACTATAAAAAATCTGCTGTTTCATTTGTTCATTTTGAGCTCTACAGCTTAGTGTGTACTCTTTAAAAAAAACAACAGCTGTCAAACATGTGAATCGTTAGGAAGATTATTTATCACCGGCTCCATTAAAAATAGTGTCAGATAGTAATGGTTTTATTGCCCAATGTAAGCAATGCAGAGACAGAAACCGAAGAAGATGAAAACAAGGCATAAAATGCAATCAGTCAGTACCCCAACTGAGGAACAAACAACCACTTATATCAGATGGTACATCATTTGTCACGGGTAGTAGAATACAGAACACAAGTCAATGATTTGTATAAATAGACATTTGGATGCTGTAAGCCTACTAAGTCATCTCTTCCTGTCCTGTCTGTGTCGCAGTTGAGGAATGTTGTTAGGTTCTATGCGGCAGAGGCTACAGGGCCCGGGGCCAGCTGTCGATGAGAAGTGTAGGAGAGGGGAGTGGAGGGCCATTACATGGCTGGAGCCTTTGGTCATCGTGCATGGCGGCATGGAGTCATAGAGTTAGTGCCACTCAGATTTCACCTACTGACTGACTGGAGGCGATGGCAGCCAAATGCATCTCACTCACTCCCATGGATTTCTCAGCTCACCCCTTCCTTCTTCCCTCACCCCTTCCTTCTCTGCCAGCCAGGCCATGACAGGAAACCTTGCCCTGTGGCGGGGGCAGGCGAGTCACCCAGGCTAGAACATGATCTCATTCCTTGCCGGCTCCAAACACATATAAAATGTTGAACCGAGGCCCGCAACCGTAGAGCACAGACAGTTGACACTGGTCATTGACTGGAGATTTGAGCTACCACATATACTTGACAAATGATGATGGGTATTCTACGAGTACAAGAGCTGGTAGGTCTTTACGTCTTTATCTCTTTTTCAGAATCCAGAGGCTTTCATTGTGGATTCCACAGAATAACCACAGTTGCAAAGAATATAGGGTTGAAATGAGGATTTCAGGTGTTGAACTATGTTCACAGCTTTCATGATGCTTAGCTGACACCTCAACAAACCTTTGAGATGAATATGAACTTCTACAGCCACAGTTTGAGAATGGTTATCACACTAAGACTGAAATTCTTCTTACACCCGCTGCTGCTTGTCTTGCACTTACTCCTTTTTAAATTGTATTTATTTAACTAGGCAAGTCAGTTAAGAACAAATTCTTATTTACAATGACGGCCTAGGAACAGTGGGTTAACTGCCTTGGGGGTGGGGGGGGGGCACAGGACAAACAGAATTGTCTCAGTTGCTCACATATTCCTAATAGTCTTGTTTTTCATATTCAAGGTTTCCAGCCAGAAATGTGAGGGCAAAGAATCCAGAGATGTGCAGTCTTCAGAGGAAAAATACAAGACATCCATCAACCAGGAGAAACAAGAGGACCTGAGATCTCACAAGGACAGCCTGGCTGACACCGATGCCCCCATGAATTTAAATGTAAGTCAAATACTCTCTTAGCGTCGTTAGTACAATGCCAGCGAACCTGTTAAGTGTTTCAGACCTAATGATTATGTGTTGAATAGACAGACATAAGGTTTTGCATTTGGAATCTTGGTTGGGCAACTGTCTGAATTTGCTGTAGTAGCTATGACACTAACTTCAAATAAATCTGAAATCAGAAAGTGTAATCACAGATTACAATCATGGCTCCAAGCGTTTTATCCTCAATTGGGAAGCCGTTTTATAGAAGTGCAAGATGTATAATATCTCTCTATTTGAAATGTTTGGTTGGCAGGTAGACAAATCTGGCCATCTGCGGTTAGAGACAATTGATGACCTCCAGATTATGCTGCAACTGAGGAAGTCGAGAAAGAGAGCGAGAAGAGTACAAGTTCGCAAGCCACCACCCGCACCCGAGACTGTGGTAAGACAGGCCTACTAGCTGAGTAGGGTGATAAGGTATCTAATTTGAGACATAGGAATAGAGGCAATTTACTTCAAGATTTGACCCTTCATAAGACAAATAATTACTAAGTAACTGCTACGTTCAGCTAAATCACCTTCTCTCTTTCCAGCCTTACTATGTGGATGAGGTGGACTTTTTAAAGGCCTGCGAGGAGAACAAACTGCCATTGATCGAGAGGTATCTGGAAAAATCAGGAGACGTCAATGCTTGTGACAATGTGAGTGTTTAGATAATACCAACCAACCTGAAGTTTGCCAACGCACCTCAGCTGGGTCATCACGTGTAGTGTGTGTTGTAATGTAATGTGTCCTGCTTCCTCTGCCTTTACAGTTCAGACGTACAGGCCTGCACAGAGCTTGCACACAGGGACATGTGGACGTTGTGAAGAGGCTACTGGAGGCTGGAGCTTTAATTGAGAACAAAGACAAGGTACTTTAAATAGAAGAACTCCAAATAACTGCAGGTCCACGGGAGCCAAGCTCTTGGCAATATATTGCACAGTCTTTGATCCTATACTGTAAAATCATTTGGAGTGTTGATGAGAAAGGAATAGATAAAAACAAGGGATTGCTTGTCTATCTTTAGCTGGATACCACTGCTGTCCATTGTGCCTGCCGAGGAGGAAGCATGCTTGTGTTAGAATTGCTGCTCAACCACGATGGTAGCTTCTCTGCCAGGGATAAGGTAAGCCTACAGAACACTCAGCTAGCAATCCGGACTCGGATCTGAGAATATGTTCAATGTGATTTATCCTTAAATGTTTCTGTGTCCCTAAGCTACGCAGCACTCCTCTTCACGTTGCAGTGAGAACCGGACACTATGAATGCGCTGAACATCTCATCCACTGTGGAGCGGACATCAATGCCAAAGACAGAGTGAGCTATTCTCATTCAGTATAGGAATTCATTTTTTATTTTACCTTTAACTAGGCAATTCAGTTAAGAATAAATGTTTATTTAAACCTTTGCTCTGATAGACAGTATAAACACCTTAACATCTAATCAGAAATATGAAACACCAATGGGTCTTTAACTATAAGAGGTTTTATATTCACACAGGAAGGAGATACCCCCATGCACGATGCAGTAAGACTGAACAGATTCAAAATCATCCAACTACTTCTGCTTCATGGAGCCAATACAAAACTCAAGAATTGCGTAAGTTCTTGACTAACATGAGCAGCAAACTTGTTTCCTCAATCTATCATAGAATGTGGTATTTTGTTTGAATAACACAATGATTTAAAAATGACTTATTTGCTCGTAAGGCTTACATGTATCATGTATTCAGAGAATCAAACTAGTGATAGCTGCAAAAATCTCTGAAGCTGGACTTACATCTCCCTCACTAGCTTTAAGCACCAGCTGTCAGAGCAGCTCACAGATCACTGCACCTGTACATAGCCCATCTATCTACCTACCTCATCCCCATACTGTATTTATTTATCTTGCTCCTTTGCACCCCAGTATCTCTACTTGCAAATTCATCTTCGGCACATCTACCATTCCAGTGTTTAATTGCTATATTGTAATTACTTCCCCACCATGGCCTATTTATTGCCTTAACTTACCTCATTTGCACTCACTGTATATATACTTTTTTTATTTTGTTCTACTGTATTATTGACTGTATGTTTTGTTTATTCCATGTGTAACTCTGTGTTGTTGTATGTGTCGAATTGCTATGCTTTTTCTTGGCCAGGTCGCAGTTGCAAATGAGAACTTGTTCTCAACTAGCCTACCTGGTTAAATAAAGGTGAAATAAATTAAAATACAAAAAAGGTGACAGGATTGATACATAACCACAGTGCCATCTTGTGGTGATACATAAGATTGCACTTGAGTACAGATTTTTTTTTAAATTGAACCTTTATTTAACTAGGCGAGTCAGTTAAGAACAAATTCTTATTTACAGTGACGGCCTATTCCAGCCAACGCTGGGACAATTGTGCTCCGCCCTACGGGACTCCCAATTACGGCCAGATGTGATGCAGCCTGGATTCAAACCAGGGACTGCAGTGACGCCTCTCGCACTGAGATGCAGTGCCTTAGACCGCTGCGCCACTCGGGAGCAAAATAAATAAGGCCCTTCACATTTTAGTCATCTAGCAGAAGCCCATACCTAGAGCAATTTAGGAAAACATACGATTGAAATATTTAATATATCTTTGTTTTTCTCCAACACAGGAGGGGAAGTCACCATTGGATAGCACTCTGGAGTGGCAGAGTGGGGCTAAATCCATTCTCAGCAACTTCAAGGATGATGCAAAAACTCCAGTCAAGTAAAGTCCAGTTCAATTGTATAAGTAGATACAAGCAAATGCTAACCCAGTTCCTTTGTGGAGAGACTAACTTTCACAACTGCTCAGTTGATTATGGCGATACAGCTTCCAAGGTTTCATTAAACGGAGGCTGACTTCAAGACCGAAAGTCATTTCTTGCTAACCAGCAGAAGTTTGGCCTGAAAAATTGCAGTAACTTTGCATTTGCTTCTAAGGATGTTTGTTTTTTTATAGGCAGCTTATTGGAGGTCGGAGATGCTCAAGAAGGTTGAAAAGGTTGACAAATAACTATATGGGGAAAGAGAAAGTTTGGAAATTGTAGTTGTGACTTGAATTATGACATCAGCATGACTATAATATGCATTCAGTTAAATACTAAATTGTAGTTTAATTGTTGAAAAAAATATTTTGAATCAATACATTCTTAATTTCTCTTTAATATAAAATGACAGTGAGCTGGTGGCTTCAAACTGATTTTGTGCTAGTCAGTGAGAACACAGGATTTTAAAATGCTTGTGTGATTCTAATGCACTTCCTGAAGTCATTTTAATTGTTCTACTACATGTTTACCGTTAGCATTTTGCTGGTCATTTTATATTACGTTATGAAATAAACAGTATTGCCGGTGTCATCCGAATTGGTTTGCTTTGTCTAAAAGGAACAAGCATCATCATTGTTGCTAATACATGACAAACTATACGACCACTGAGCAGTTACTAGAAAACGGTCACATTACCACAAATAAGGATATTCATAAAAGTACATTTACATAAACACATTCTCTATCCATAAAGAAAAAGTATTACAATTCAAACAAGTTATTACATTCTACTGCGCCATCTCAATCTTAGCCCTCTGACGCTGGAACATCCTCTTTCTCCTGTCTCTCAGTCAAAGGCTGCTCACTCTTCATAGAGTGTACTATCCCCAAGGCAGTCTTTCTCGTTTCTGTAATGACAACACTGTATATTCATTGATTTTTCTTGTGCCACAAACACAGCTTTGAGAATGATAAGACAAGTAATAAATGTAGTTCAATGACACTGTTACATGATAATAACACTCACATTCCATGGACAGGCTACTCTCACTTGGCCTTTTAACCAAGTGTACATACCTGCCTGGCATATAACATTTTACACAATGTATTCATTCAGCTGCTCGAGCAATGTGTAAATGGCAGTATATTTACCTCCATGTAAGTGGACAGCTCGACAGTTGGTTGAGATCGCAGCTTTGCCATCTTCTTCTGACAGGCCAAACAGTAGGCCCCTGGACACCATTCAGGATAATAGCAGTGACACAGTTTGGCCTCATCACACCTGCATATAGTCTATCTGTAATACTGTACCATATTAGAGTCGCATACATCAAGTACTGTACTAGGTAGGTAATGTTTTAAGAGAGGATACAAATTGGCAATGTCATAGGGTCCTCTCAACTCAAGGGGCTGATTGAACAAAACACACATTTACAGTGGTATGGTTAATTTCAGTAAGATGTTAAAACCGGTATGTTCAATGCTCATGGTATGAATGGTATCCAAGTGGGTAATATACCTTTTCTGCCCCACTGGTCACAATTACGTTCTGTTAAAAAACCAAAAAAACATTGCTGTTACACAGACTGTGTGAAAATGGCAGGTTGATTGACAGGTGAAGTGAAGTTGAACCATGTTGGGTCTATTTACCTTGCCTTTGCACGCCTCCATGAGATTTAGAGCATTTGCGATGGTGTGTCTTCTCATGGTGGAGTCTCGGATTGCAGGTGTGTAACGTACCTCAAAAAACACACCCCTTTCAATTGCCTGAAACAAGCACAACTTGCATTACCACCTGTACATTACTTGGAAATGGCCAAGCAATCTCTTCATTCAAATACACAGAGAGCAATGGTCTCACCCCATTGACTGAAGATCTTTTGAAAAAAAAGGGCTGTTTTTCTGTCGCTGCTACACAGATGATGTCAATAGTAAATTCCATGCAGGCTGCCTATTGAAACAAAGAGAAGACCGACACAAGCAGAATGTCATCCATACCTTGCCAGTGTAGTCAACAATAATACAGTACATATTGTTGACGGTGGTGAAAAAAAGTACTTACATGAAACAACTTCTCCGTTTTAGGATAGGCAGCCACTAAGTCATAGGCTTTGTACTCTCTTAATGGTTTCTGGGAAAGGATAAATTACATTAGTCCCATTTCACAAATTATGCAATATGAATACTGTCAGCAAAATGCTCAAACTTCTACTGTATATTGGACTTACAAAGTGTGCTGCCCTTGAGGCCACAACTGTCAGTCGGTTCAACACCTTGATTGGTCTGGATTTACCCTGTACAAAATCAGGGGGACATAATGCCTTCAGAAAAGTATTCGTACCCCTTGACTTATTCCAGTGTGTTATAGCCCGAAATCAAAATGGATTAAATCTTTTTTTTCTTCTCTCATCCATCTACACACAATAGCAGCCCGTAATGACAAGATGAAAACATGTTTCTATACATTTTTGCAAACAAATGTGCGTCTACACATTTACAAATGTGTAGACGCACATTGGGCAGCGATTACAGCTGTGCATCTTTCTGGGTAAGTCTCTAAGAGCTTTGCACACCTGGATAGTACAATATTTGAACATTATTCTTTTAAAAATTCTTCAAGCGCTGTCAAGTTGGTTGTTGATCATTGCTAGACAGCTATTTTCAAGTCTTGCCATTGATTTTCAAGACGATTTCAGTCAAAACTGTAACTAGGCCACTCAGGAACATTCAAAGTCGTCTTGATAAGCAACTCCAGTGTCTATTTGGCCATGTGTTTACAGTTATTGTCCTGCTGAAAGGTGAATTTGTCTCCCAGAGTCTGTTGGAAAGCAGACAATTAGGTTATCCTTTAAGATTTTGCATGTGCTTAGCTATATTCCTTTTATTTTTAATCGCAAAACACTCCCTAGTCCTTGCCGATGACAAGCATACCCATACCATGATGCAGCCACCATCATGCTTGAAAATATGAAGAGTGGTACTCAGTGATGTGTTGTTTGCACCAAACATAACGCGTTATATTCAGGACATAAAGTACAATTCTTGCAGTTATACTTTAGTGCCTTATTGCAAATAGGATGCATGTTTTGTAATATTTGTATTCCTTCTTTTCACTCTGTCATTTAGGTTAGTATTGTGGAGTCACTACAATGTTGATCCATCCTCAGTTTTCACCGATCACAGCCATTAAACTCAAATGGTGTTAAAGTCACCATTGGCCTCATGGTGAAATCTCTGAGAGGTTGCTTCCTCTCCGGCAAGTTAGGAAGGATACCTGTATCTTGTAGTGACTGGGTGATTGATACACCAGCCAAAATGTAATAGTAACTTCACCGTGCGCAACAGGATATTCAATGTCAGTTTAATTTTTTTTATATATATATATTTTTTAACTCATCTACCAATAGGTGCCCTTCTTTGCAAGGCATTAAAAAAGCCTCCCTGGTCTTAGTGGTTGAATCTGTTTGAAATTGCCTGCTCGACTGAGGAACTTTACAGATAAATGTGTGGGGTACAGCGATGAGGTAGTCATTCAAAAATCATGTTAAACGATATTATTGCAACTTGTGAATTGTTTAGCAAATGTTTACTCCTGAACTTATTTAGGCTTGCCATAAAAGGGTTGAATACTGAAGACATTTCCACTTTTCATGTTCTTTTTGTACAAATTGTGAAAAACAAATTCACTTTGACATTATGGGGAATTGTGTGTAGGCCAGTGACATCTCTTTAATCCGTTTCAAATTCAAGCAGCAAAACAACAAAATGTGTAAAAAGTCAACGGGTGTGAATACTTTCTGAACGCACTGTAAGTATCCCAAGGCATGGAGAAATGGGATAGCTAGCTTCAAGAATATTACATAATGTAGCAACATTATTACTACACCACATTACCTGCACTATAGGAAATGTTTCAAACAGCTCGGAGACACACTTCGGTTTGCCAATTGCCTGTAAACATACGCAAACAAAAAGGGTGACATTTCAATCAATGGGATATGTACAAGGAAAGCCCTCAACTTCATGATTAGCCATAACAGGGTACAATCAGTAGCCTACCTGCTTATTTTGTTCCAAATCAACCACATAATTGATGGCAACTGTGGAGTATCCAACTGAGACATGAAAATATCAATGGATTAGTACAAATCAATCAAGACATAGTTCAGCTAACTCCTGTCCATCGCAACAACAGCTGTTGTCAGTAATTCCATTGACCCGCCCTTGAAGTTAGCAACGAAAGACGATTTAAATATCTTTGAAGTTTGTGCTAGCTAAACAGTTTTGCAAATGTAACAAGATAAAATATAGTTACGATGAGCTGCTGTTTCAATAACACTCTGAAGTCGTTTCTTGTCGGTTGTGTAGCTAATATTGAAGTCCATGAACACAGCCATGTTTCCACGTGAGTTGACCCGAAATGCCTTATGGGGCAGGAAGCTGTTTTCTCTCGCATCTGGTTGTTGGATACAACAAGACAAGCTCTCTGATTGGTTCAGTTATATATCAGATTATAGTTTAAATGAACTTGAACAAATTGACTTTGAATCCAATACATTTCAAAATTCTCTTTAATATAAAAGAAAATGTCACAAAACAATTGTCTACAAATATGGAGCATGTATCCATAAAAGGCTAATTCCATAAACACATTCTCTTTCCATAAATAAACAGTTTCAAAATCAAAACAAGCCACCACTTTACACAGTATTAGCAATCTACACAGTCTCAATCTTAGCCCTCTTTGACACTGGAGCATGCTCTTCCTCCTGTCTCTCAGTCAACGGCTGGTCTTTCTTCATAGTGTGTACGATACCCAAGGCAGTCTTTCTTGTTTCTGTAATGACAACATGGAACATAAATTGGTTCTCTTGTGCCGCCCACAAATATTGATTTGAGACTGATACCCAAGTAATAAATGTAGGTAAATGACACCTTGTGTTACAATTGTGTTATGATCACAACATTCACATTCCATGGATGGGCTACTAACTTGCCCTTTAAACCATCGACTCCCTCAGCCGATAAGGTAAAAATCTGTAGTTCTGCCCCTGAACAAGGCAGTTAACCCACTGTTCCCCAGGTAGGCAGTCATTGTAAATAAGAATTTGTTCTTAACTGACTTGCCTAGTTAAATAAAAAAGATACATGGCATGACACAATGTATTAAATTGATTGACAAATGCGTAAAAGAATGCGGCCTATTTACCTCCATGTAAGTGGACAGCTCGACAGTTGGTTGAGATAGCAGCTTTGCCATCTCCTTCTGACAGCCCAAACAGAAGGCCTCTGGACATCATTCAGGATAATAGCAGTAACACGGGTTAACCTCATCACACCTGCATATAGTATGTCCCATATTCTAGTAGTCTACATCAAGTAGGTAGGTAATGTTTTATGAAAGGATACAAGTTGGCAATGTCGTAGGGTCCCCTCAACTCAAGGGGCTGAATGAGAGAAAAAAACTGGTTCAAGGTTCATTGCAGAAAGATATTAACATGATTGGTATCTAAGAGGGTAAGACAATATCTCATTTCTATCTTACCTTTTCTGCCCCACTGGTCACAATTACATTCTGTTTGAAAAAAATAAACATTGCTGTTACACGCACTGTTTGAAAATGGTAGGTGGATTAACAGGTGAACAATAAACCATGAGGAGTTGATATACCTTCCCTTTGCACGTCTCCATGAGACTGATGGCATTTGCGATGGTGTATCTTCTCATGGTGGAGTCTCGAATAGCAGGTGTGTAACTTATCTCAAAGAACACACCTCTTTCAATTGCCTTACACAAGCACAAGTAATATCACTTTTACTACATAAAAAGCATTCAGTCCAACCAAAAGAAACAGGTCGTAGGCAAGTCTTCAAATCAGTACAAAGTATGTTGTTAATTCAAATACTGAGAAGTATAGATAATTACCCCATTTATTGGAGATCTTTTGAAAAAGAAGGGTTGTTTTTCTATCACTGCTACACAAATGATGTCAACATCAAATGTCATGCAGGCTGCCTATTGAAACAAGTAGAAGGCCAAAATTAGCAGAAGGTCATCCTATTATCAACATACATTGTCAGTAGCGGATGGTAATACACAGTGATAATGATCCTGAACAAAAGTACTAACATGAAACAACTTCTCTGTTGTAGGATAGACAGCCACTAAGTCATAGGCTTTGTACTCTGCATTTGGTCTCTGGAAAGGGATAGATGTAACGTTAGTTATTTGAAAAATTGTGCAATATGAATACTGTCAGCAAATGCTCAAACTTCTACAGTATATCAGACTCACAAAGTGTGATGGGTCAGAGGCCACAACTGTCAATCGGTTTAACACCTTGATTGGTCTGGATTTACCCTGTGCAAAAGGAAGGGGATATTACCTATTATTTCGATTCCCAATGCATGGAGAAACGGGATAGGTAACATCATGAAAAAGTATTACATGATGTATCAACATTATTATTATGCCACATTACCTGCACTATGGGAAATGTATCAAACAGCTCTAAGACACACTTTGGTTTGCCAATTTCCTGTAAACATAAGCAAACAAACGTTAAGGGTGAGGAATAGTTCTCTTGACTTCATGAGTCATAAACTGGGAACACTGAGGAGCTTACCTGTTTCTTTTGTTGCAAATCAACAACATAATTGATGGCAACTGTAGAGTATCCAACTGAAACATGAAAACATTAGCTACTTGATAAGCAAATCAATCAAGATATATTGTAGCTTGGTCTGGTCCTGCTACATATATGGCTGCCTAGGCTAGAAGTTAGCAAAGACGATTCAGCGAATGTGAAGTTTGGGCTACAGTAGCTAAACAGTTTGCAAATATAAACAAGCTTAAACAGCTATTTGCGGTGAGCTGCTAGCCAGTTAGCCAAGTTGAGAGCCATGGTCTTCTTTACGAGGTTAGTAGAAGCCAGCTAAACAGTTTTGCAAATGTGAACAAGATAAACATAGTTACGGTGCGCTGCTGTTTCAATAACACTCCGAAGTCGTTTCTTGTCGGTTGTGTAGGTAATATTCAAGTCCATGAACACAGCCATGTTTCCGTGTGTAAAATGTTAAACGTGCATGTGGATGGTGCGTTAACAGAATGCCTTATGGGACATGTTGTAGCCAACAACCGTATGCGGACTACAAGTTCTCTGATTGGTCCAGTTTAAAAATTAGACCGCGGTCAGCTTGTTCAAAAACGAATGGAGAGGACTGTAGCTAGCTACATCAATGTGTCGATGAATAAAAACACACAAACGTGAGTTAGTACAGTAGGTAAACGATTTTTAAAAATCCGATTACCAAAGATAGATGCATAACTTTTTTTACTCTGTCTGTGTCAACGTGTTTGCTCTTCTCTCTTTCCAGCAAGACACGACGGTAACACAACGGCTAGCCTTGCCTCGGCTAATTTATTGTAGACTAGCTAAAGAGTAACGTTAAAGGACTTCATCATAAACAATGTGAAATGTCTCTTTTTATAGAGTGATGGATACGTGTTTGGACAAGAAACCAGAGAGAGTGGGGCCTATAGTTGTTGAGGATTTGAGAAAGGACTTGTTTGCTGATTTTTCTGCAATTGCATCTGCTCTGCCACAGGTTTGATTTTGAATCTTGTACTGTACTGGGATTTTTCTTGATGTGACAAGCTAACGTTAGCTAACTAGGGGCTAATGTTATCAGATGTTTTAATATTATCTATATAGCTAGCAAAATTAGCCAATTACTTTAACTAAAAAAAACACAATACCCCAAGCAATTCTGTATATTAATCTCTCCCTACAGGATTGTGTAGTATTTGAGAAAGAGCATCTGCGGGTCTACCTAAGGATACGTCCCTTTACCACAGTAGAGAATGAAAGTGGTGAATCTCAGGTATTGTCCCATGACACATACAGTACACTGAGATGAGGATCATGATTGATCTGCCGCAAAAGGACCTTGATATACTGTAAAGTCACATTCTTTATTATTTCCAGTTATTACAACCAATGAAAAGTACCCTTGGATTGGATGAATATGACTTAGAAAATCCTCAATATAATTGCACCTGTGTCAAGACACTTCCTGCAGTAGCAAGGGGCAGGATGGTCAGTCAGTGGTCCTTTGCTGATCAGAGTGCATTTGTTGACGTGCTCCTTTTCCTCTGTTTAAATCCAGGAATGTGTGTCCTTGGAGCCACCAGACACTGTTTTACTCAGGGCTCCTAGGAGCTCTTTATCAACCAGACGACAAACCAGTCACGCAGATGGTGACAAATCAGTCACTCAGACCACCCAAAGATTTCAGTTTTCTCAGGTAAGGCCTTTTCCAGCTGTTTAATTAGTAGCTATCTGTAAAGATTGGCTTATCAAAAAAATGGGTGTGAAGTGTAGCCATTTTTCCTAAACTGTTTACCCCCCCCCAGGTATATGGCCCTGACACTACACAGAGGCAAATGTTTGATGGCACAGTGAAACGTCTGGTCAGAGATGTTCTAGAAGGAGGAAATTCTATTGTCTTCACATATGGAGTCACCAACGCCGGGAAGACATTCACATTCCTTGGTCAGAATTCTTTTAGCATGTTTCAATTCGCATTTGACATTTTATTGTTGGGTTAAGTCATTTTTCATAAGCTGTCTTACGTTTTATATACAGACAAATTTGCCCTTTGGCCTCTCGGTTTCATAACAGATGCTCACCACAATAAAAAATAAATAAAAAAGTGACTGCTACGGGTTCATGTTAAACACTTTGTCTATTTTTACTTCCAGGCCCTGATAGTGATGGTGGAATTCTTCCAAGGTCTTTGAACGTGATCTTCAACAGCATCGAGGACCGGGTCTATGCACAGAACAACATCAAACCACATCGATGCAGAGACTTCACTAGGCTCACAAAGGACCAGCAGGATGAAGAGTCTACTAATAAGCGAAACCTCATGAGACTGTCAAAGGAGGTGAGGTTTAACAGTATAACCTCTCGCACAATTCCCCCCTGCTTTGCATTCTTAATGAAATGTAAATTAGTCTCATTCTACTTTCTTTCCCACTTTTCTTCAGAGTGATTTTCTGAAAAGCACGATGAGCTCCACTTGCAGGTCAACAATACTGGAGGGTAAGACACTTGTTGCAGGCCTAGAGTATGCAAAGTACAGTAGCTATGTATGTATTATGAGTTTCTTGATACTATGTGACACATTTTTCGTTGTTACAATTAAAGATGTAATGTAAGATCTGTTGTTTGACAGGTTCCTCCTTGAGCGACATCAGTGATCAGGGGGAAGGAGACAGTTTCTGTCTGGATGTGGACTCTCACACTAAATACTCTGTGTGGGTTTCCTTTTGTGAAATCTACAATGAGAATATCTACGACCTACTGGAGCCCATTCCTAATGGCTCACATAGGAGAACCGTCCTTCGGCTGTCCCAAGACATCAAGGGAAACACCTTTGTGAAAGGTAATGTCACTTTGATTGAATATGTGATGAATTCGCCTAGAAGCTATGGGATTTCAGTTCATACAGAACATACACATGGTTTCTCTTGTAGATTTAAAGTGGGTTCAAGTAAATAATTCAGAGGAGGCTTACAAAGTCCTGAAGATAGGAAAGAAGAACCAGAGTTTCTCCTGCACAAAGCTCAACAATGTCTCAAGCAGAAGCCATAGCATATTTTCCATTCGTATCTTGCGGATTGAAGATGTTGGTATACCCAGAGTCCACACAATTAGCGAGTAAGTGACCAAGTTATTCCATTTTTTTTCTCCTGCTTTTCTCATGATTGTCTTGTTTTAATTCATAGTTGCGTGTTATGTCTAAGGTTGTCGTTGTGTGATCTGGCTGGATCTGAGAGATGTGCAAAGACTCAGAATAAAGGAGTGCAGCTAAAAGAGGCTGGCAATATCAACACCTCATTGCTCACTCTGGGCAAATGCATCAATGCGTTGAGACTCAACCAACAAGCAAAGTGAGTATTTGACCTGTATACAGATTTAGTCTTTTACAAACACTGACTGCATGTTTGTTTCTAATGAACCAATATAATGCTCCTTTCATCCTATGTAAATATTTTCCAGGTTCCAACAACATGTCCCCTTCAGAGAGAGCAAGCTCACACACTACCTCCAGGGCTTTTTCTGTGGTAGAGGGAAAGCCTGCATGATTGTCAACATCAACCAGTGTGCCTCCATGTACGACGAGACGCTCAACGTCCTCAAATTCTCTGCCATCGCCCAAAAGGTCAGCCAGAGGAGCTTTTTGTAAGGAAAAGTAAGCTTGTGGTTCGTAATATATGTGGCCAAATTGCTCATTTATTTAATTTCTTTATGACTTCTCAGGTGGTGGTCCTCAACATCAAACCAGTCCCTGCCATTGCTCCAAAGAGATCTGCCAGGGATGTGTCCCTCATCATCAACAATGCTGGCCGCAAGAACCTGTGGAGTAGGAGGGAGAGCTCCATGGTGGCTTGGGAAACGACTCTAGAAGATGTGCAGGAAGATGGGGATGAAGAGGAGGATGATTATGAAGAAGAGGAAAGTTGCGATGAGAGCATGGCAGAGGAGACCATTCTGGAGGCGGGAGAAGAGGACAAGACGGTGCTTGAGGACTTCAATGTAGGTTATGTTCATATTCAGTATGTTGATATGCTGTTTTTTTTTCACTGACTTTACACGACTTTGAAAAATCCTCCTTTTTATAAGGAGGATGGGATCCACCTGAATAATTTGGGTTCCTGGATCCTTTCACAGCTTTATAAGGCTGCGTTGAGTGATTTATCAATGGCCCAGCTCAATTAATCCCTACCATTGTGTCGCTGAGTTGTCATAATGCTTCAGCAAATGTACATTATCCCAGGGGCGTTGGTAGACACAATGTAAGTAACCTAATTAATGTAGCTTAAGAAACAAGGTTCATGAAATCAATAACTTGCTAATAACATGACATCCATATTCTGATTATCTCTGAAACTCACTTAGATGATACCTTTTAATAGTAGTTGCAGTACATGGTTATAACTAGAGGTCGACCGATTAATCGGAATGGACGATTTAGTTAGGGACGTTTTCAAGTTTTCATAACAATCGGAAATCTGTATATTTGCCAGAATTTTACGTAATTATGACATAACATTGAAGGTTGTGCAATGTAACAAGAATATTTGCAGGAAAGTGCTGTTTAAATGAATGCTTACGAGCCTGCTGCTGCCTAACAACTCAGTCCGACTGCTATATCAAATCATAGACTTAATTATAATATAATAACACACAGAAATACAAGCCTTAGGTCATTAATATGGTCGAATCCGGAAACTATAATTTCGAAAACAAAAAGTTTATTCTTTCAGTGAAATACGGAACCGCTTTGGAGCACCTTAAATTAAATGTAGGGTAACAAGGCAAACTCCGCTCCATCATTCGTTGAATCAGATGGCTCATTCATCACACAACCCACTGATATTTTTTATTGGCAAGATTAGCAAACTTAGACATGACATGCCAGCAACACACACTGACCCTACACATCCAAGTAGAACTAAATCTATGCCTACTAGAAAGTGTGTGCCCTCAGACCTGGAGGGAAGCAAAAGTAATTATGCTACCTAAGAATAGTAAAGCCCCATTTACTGGCTCAAATAGTCGACCAGTCAGCCTTTTACATTAGTAAATTTTTGGAGAAAATTGTGTTTGACCAGATGTCAAAGTGGCGCAGCCATCTAAGGCACTGCATCTCGGTGCAAGAGGCGTCACTACAGTCCCTGGTTTGAATCCAGGCTGTATCACATCTGACCGTGATTGGAAGTCCCATAGGGCAACACCCAATTGGCTGGGGTAGGCCGTTATTGTAAATAGGAATTTGTTTTTAACTGACTTGCCTAGTTAAAAATAAATATTTTAAATCCTATTTTACTGTAAACAAATTGACTAGACTTTCAGCACGCTTATAGGGAAGGACATTCAACATGCACTGCATTTACAAAATGACTGACTGGCTGAGTGAAATTGACAAGATTTTTGGGAGCTGTTTTGTTAGACTTCAGTGCGGCTTTTGACATTATCGATCATAGTCTGTTGCTGGAAAAACATATGAGTTATGTCTTTACACCCCCTGTTATATTGTGGATAAAGAGTTGCCTGTCTAACCGAACACAGATGGTTTTCCTTTTAATGGAAGTCTCCAACATAATCCAGGTAGAATCAGGAATTCCCCAGGGCAGCTGTTTAGGCCCCTTACTTTTTTCAATCTTTATTTATGACATTCCACTTGCTTTGAGTAAAGCCAGTGTGTCTATGTATGCGTATGACCCAATATTATACATGTCACCTACTACAGAGAGTGAAATCACTGCAACACTTAACAAAGGGCTGCAGTTTCAGAATGGCTGGCAAAGAATAAATTAGTCCTAAATATTTCAAAAACTAAAAGCATGGTATTTGGGACAAATCATTCACTAAACCTCAACTAAATCTTGTAATCCTGTGCAACATGACTAAACTGCTCGGAGTAACCTTGGCTTGTAAACTGTCATGGTCAAAACATGTTGATACAACAGTAGCGAAGATGGGCAGAAGTCTGTCCATCATAAAGCGCTCCTCTGCCTTTTTAAAACCCCTATCAACTAGACAGGTCCTACATGCCCTAGTTTTGTTGCACCTGGACTACTGTTCAGTCATCTGGTCAGGTGCCACAAAGAGGGGCCTTAAATTAAAATTGGCTCAGAATGGAGCAGCGCGGCTGGCACTTAAATGTACACTGAGAGCTAACATTAATATGCATGTAAATCTCTCATGGCTAAAAGTGGAGGAGAGATTGACTTTATTACTTGTAAGAAGTGTTGACATGTTGAATGCACCGAGTTGTCTGTTTAAACGACTAGCACACAGCTCTGACACCCATGCATACCCCACGAGACATGCCACCTGAGGTCTCTTCATAATCCCCAAGTCAAGAACAGACTATTGGAGGCGCACAGTACTACGTAGAGCCATGGCTACATGGAACTCTATACCACATCAGGTAACTGATGCAAGCAGTAGAATCAGATAAAATATTAAAATCAACCTTTATGGAATGGCAGGGACTGTGACAGAGATTTTGTATTGCAGAGATGTGGTAGTTGTTTAGTGGCCTGAGGGAACACACTTATATGTTGTGAAAGGTGTTATGGAATATTTTAATTTGTGAATAACTGCCCTAATGTTGCTTGACCGCAGGAAGATTAGCTGCTGCCTTGGCCTTAATGGGGACCCTTAAGTACAAATATAAAATATGGATTTGATTGTGTATTGTAGGGCCAGTTTGCTCTGGTGGAGGAACTGAGGGAGAAACTTCTGAAGGAGGAAGCTGAGAAATTGGCTTTGGAGTCTCATATCCGTGAAGAGGTCACCGTCGAGTTCATGGAGCTATTCTCCAAAATGGAAAGTGATTACAAGTAAGTAGTCACATTTCTCTCTCTTTGAACGATCTGTCAATCTTGGCCGTTGTCTGTAGATGCATTGACTGAACAATGTTTTTGTTATGCAGTGAGCGTCTTTCCAAAGAGAGGGAGATCATCGAGGACAGAGCGGACAAGAGGTTGGAGATCCTGAAGAATTTAGTCAGCAAAAGTGTCAGAAAGTGTGCAAGTGTCACTGGTGACGAGGAAATGACAAAGGTAAGTCATATTCACATCACAGGTGTCATGTCTCTGACTTATCATTAAATGTGAAGACTTATTTTATCAAATCCATTCTCTGTAATTATTATCACGTGATTAAACTAATGTTAATTTAATTAACTAGGAAGTCAATGTACCATGGAAAATTTTGGTTTAGAGAGTCATAATTTTCAGACAAACACTTCAAATAATTTAATTTCTGATCAATTAGCCTTCTAATTATGAATTATTATTATTACCTTCCGTCAGCTTCATCTGAACCTCGTAAAATTATTGGTTATCTGCACAAACCCAGCCTTATAAATCATCCATTCACAAATTGGCTCAATTTATTTACTAACTAATTAAACAATTATAGAATATACATTCCATAATAAAATTATACAGTTAGTGGACTAAACAAAAACAGTTTGGTTATAACACGATTGATTCAGAGAGAAGATATGGGGGTTTTGGAAGGATGCTGGGACCTGGGAAGCTTTTCTCACAAATACATATGCCACTAACGATCGTTCATTCGGAAAAGCAATGCATTGTATTTACGTGAAGGTTGCTTCGATTGTTGAGCTGGTGATGTGAGGCTCTGGTTTGCACAGTCGATGTTGCCATTGTCCTTTGTAGATTCATCCGGGTTGTCGTGTGAGAGGTTCATGTGATCTGAGGTTTATCTCACTCTGGAGATGCTTCTACGTCGGTGTTCTCGTACTAGATTTGCGCATATGTTCAGCTGCAGTTTGATATATGATAGTTTAGTATGCACCTCTTTAGGTGATCAATAGTTCAGAGCTCATACCATTTAACGTGTGGAGCAAGCTCTCTCGTTTCCTGGTCTGTGGAGTTGAAATTATAATAAGACCTTTTAAACGTGAGTACAAGTCCTCACGGTATTTGGAACTGAGTTGACTTTTCGTCATGGAGGCCTTTATTCAAGAGTGGAAAGGGGGTTGGTTCATTTCCAACCAATGTCTATTCACTTGGGTGTGGCTACTGACTTATTTTAACTTTACATGTGAAGCCAATTCTCAAATTTTTAAAGATTAACATTACATAATTTTGCAAATAGTTTAATGTTTACTCATTAATTTTATTCAGTAATTAGATGCAAGCCTCATAACTGAGGAACCAGTATAAACAGAGTTAGATTAATGTTGTTGTATTGTCTGTCATGAGGTCACAAACATGAAACAAACTGGACCGGGTCAATGCTGGCTTCTCCACTGACCGTTTACACGTTCTTCAAAATAGGAATATTGGTAAATTGTCAAATTCTGGGATGTAGTAGAATTTGTTCTACTGTGACCCTCTCTCTCCTTTATGGCATGGTCAGGGAAACCAGATTCTCTGCAAGAAATGTACGAAGTGATTGTAAAGGGGGGTGTTCACATCTCTGCTAGCCAATTCACTGAAATGGCTAGTGTCGTGACACAGGTTATAATATCAGATCATGCAGAAAATACAACTTCACCACTAACATCCTTATCTGTCCTTGTTTACTGAGTTGAGTTCGGATGTCTTTGTTGTCCCTCGCAGGAGGATAAGGTAGAGCTCTTGGAGGGGATCATTGACGCAATGCGAGACGACCTGGCTAGAATCAGGAGGGATGCGGAGGCTGCACAGACCTGTTTAGTGGACCTGCCTGAGTCTTCTGGCACTGTAGCCAGCCCGAGGAAGCAAGTGGATGACTTATCAGAGGAGCTCCTCAAGACCCAGCAGCAACTCAACCTCAAAACAAATGGTGTGTGTATAGTATGTCTCAACTGTGATTTTTTTTTTTTTATGTCTGATAAATATTCAGGATTTAGCTTAAAGGGATGCTTTGGGATTTTGGCAATGATGCCCTTTATCTACTTCCCCAGAGTCAGATGAACTCATAGACATAAAAATGGTATCCATGTGTCCAGTATGAAGGAAGTTGGAGGTAGTTTTGCATGCCGATGCTAACTAGTGTTAGTGCAATGACTGGAAGTCCATGGGTATCTTCTAGCATCCTTCCTTCATACTGGACAGAGATCTGACTCTGGGGAAGTAGAGTGCCATAACGGCAAACTGAAATCAGGTTTTTAGAAATGTTTGCAAATGTATTAAAAATGTATAACTTATTTACATTAGTATTTAGACCCTTTAGACCCTGCTATGAGACTTGAAATTGAGGTCAGGTGCATCCTGTTTCCATTGACCATCCCTGAGATATTTCTTCAACTTGACTGGAGTCCACCAACCTCAATTGTTTGGACATGATTTGGAAAGGCACACACCTGTCTATAGAATATCCCACAGCTGTCAGAGCAAAAACCAAGCCATGATGTTGAAGGAATTGTCCGTAGATCTCTGAGACAGGATTGCGTCGAGGCACAGATCTGGGGAAGGGTACCACCATTTTTTGCAGTATTGAAGGTCCCCAAGAACAGTGGCCTCCATCATTCTTCAATGGAAGTAGTTTGGAACCACCAAGACTCTTCCTAGAGCTGGCTGCCTGGCAATACTGAGCTATCGAGGGAGAAGGGCCTTGTTCAGGGAGGTGACCAAGAACCCGATGGTAACTCTGACAGAGCTCTGGAGTTCTTCTGTGGAGATGGGAGAACCTTCCAGATGAACAACCATCTCTGCAGCACTCCACCAATCAGGCCTTTATGGTAGAGTGGCCAGACGGAAGCCACTCCTCAGTAAAAGGCACATGACAGCCCGCTTGGAGTTTGCCAAAAAGGAACCTTAAGACCTTAGTCTGATGAAACCAAGATTGAACTCTTTGGCCTGAATGTAAAGTGTCACATCTGGAGGAAACCAGGTACATCCATATGGTGAAGCATGGTTGTGGCAGCATCATGCTGTGGGGATGTTTTTCAGGGACTGGGAGACAAGTCAAGATCGAGGCAAAGATTAACGGAGAAAAATACAGAGATCCTTGATGAAAACCTGCTCCAGAGCGCTCAGGACCTCCGACTGGGGTGAACGTTCACCTTCTAACAGGACAACGACCCTAAGCGCACAGCCAAGACAAGGAGTGGCTTTGGGACAAGTCTCTGAATGTTCTTGAGTGGCCCAGCCAGATTCTGGACTTTAACCCGATCAAACAGCTCTGGAGAGACCTGAAAGTAGCTGTGCAGCGACTCTCCCCATCCAACCTGGCAGTTGAGAGAATCTGCAGAGAGGAATGAGAGAGACTCCACAAATACAGATGTGCCACGCTTGTAGCGTCATACCCAAGAAGACTCGAGGCTCTAGTCGCAGCCAAAGGTGCTTCCAACAAAGTACTGAGTAAATGGTCTGAATACTTAAGTAAATATGATTTAGATATGGGGGGAAAACGTGTTAATACATTTTTGAATAAGGTTGTAATGTCACAATGTGGATGCACTGTAGATATAGGGCCTTATTGCCAAAATTCCCAAGTATCCCTTTAAGTGTGTTTTCTCTCTGTTTACAGAAATGGACGAAATGAGCATGGAATTGAAACAATTGTGCGGGCAGCTAGAGGATGCGAAGGAGGTAAGCCTGGCTGATATTGAGGTGTGTTTTGTTCCATGTGAATACTGAAATGTTGGGTTAGAGTTAATTGTTCTCCACATTTTGGTTTTATGCAGAATTTGGAATCTCAGACACGGACGTTTGAGGCCTTAATGGAAATCTGCCATGAGAAAGATGACATGATTACCAAGCTGCAGGAAGCAATAGACCAGAATAGTGAGGCTGCAACTAGGGATGTAAGTAAATTACTTACTTGAACTAATGATTTCATACTTGTATTAATGGTGAATATGGGGGTGCTTTGTAATATGTCAATCACAGAACCTCTATATGATAATATGCGTTCCATTTCACTATTTTTGTCAACAGGTGGCCTTGGTTGACTCCATCAAGGAGGAGATTCTGAGCTTGAAACAGAATTGTAAGTGTATGAGTCGGGAAAGTCCCAGTGCTGAGGAGGGCAGGAACCTCCATGCTGATGTCCTGGAAAACCTTGATGATCAGCCTGCCCTGAAGAAAGGTAGTCATAAAAGATGAAAGGAGTAACATCTTGTATCGGGGCTAATGGTCCTTATTTACTTTGAGTTCTGTATGTGTCTGACCAGCCCCTCTCTCTCCAGGGAGTCTTGAGGATGAGCGTGTTATTCTAGCAGGCGAGTTGGAGAAACTCCAGGCGGAATGTCATCAAAAAGACATGACCATTTCACAGTTAAAAGAAGAACATGAGGCGATGGTTCAGAAGTTGGAGACAGTCAAAGGAGAGATAAAAAGAATGAACGAAGACTCCGATGAGCTCAAACGCGAAAAGGTTTCGTTCGAACAGACCTTACAGAAGCTCACCAACGATTTGGAGGAGCAGACGGATGACTGTGAAGCTGTGATGGCTTTGCTGGAGAAAGAGAGGAAAGAGACAGCCAGGCTCTCTAAAGACAACAAAGCACTGGTCAACGGCATCTTCCAGCTCCAGCAGACATCACAGAAAGCGGAGTCTTCAGTGAAAACTCTCCAAACAGAACTTATCGAACAGACTGAGAGGTCCGCCAATCTTTTAGAGGAGCTAGAGGCAGCCAGAGCACTCTTGAAGGAGCTCGAAGACAAATCTAACGAAACATCCAAAACTATTGAATCCTTGACTTTGGAAACTGAACGACTCCAGAAGGAAGCGGAGGAACTGAAGGTCTCTTCTGTGCAGAGGAACGACTCAAAGTTCCATGGCACCATAGATGCCATGAAAAGGGAGTGTGAGAGTGTGGTGGAACAGTTGCTCCAGAAGAGCCAGTGGATAGCTGACCTGGAGCAGGAGCTCAACCAGGTCAGAGAGCAGCTCTCTGGACAGGAAGAACTCTGCAGCCAGCTGAGACATGAGCTAGAGACACTGCGGTCAGAGGCACAATTCAACCTGCAGGACTACGAATTAGAGAAGGGGGCTTACAATGAAATTACGAAGAGTTACTCTGACCTCGAACAAATGGCAGGCCACCTGAAGGAGCGAATCGTGGACCTGGAGGTTCAGGTGCAGGCCTCTGGAGGCAGCTCTGAGAGGGTTGTGGAGTTGGAGAAGCAGCTGGCTGAGAGGGAGGCCCAGTGTGGCGCTCTGCAAGCGAGACTAGAGGTGGCTCAGCAGAAACTGTCCCAGGTGGAAGAAAGTCATGTAAATAAGTCCAAGGAGAAGGTGATTGAAGACATGCGTCTTGCACTGACAGAGCAGGAGAGGACACAAACAGAACAGGAGCAGATTCTGGAGGCTAAGATGAAAGAGATTGAGGCTTTAAGTCGAGGTGAGTGGTCACACGATTGAAAAAGAAAATACCCACTCATTTAACCATGTCTTCATTCCGAATTTTTTGGGGGAATTTGCACCAATGTCTACATTTTGCATTTCAGAGCTGATGAGTTTGAAGGACAGCTGCCTTCCAAAAACCGTGAACAGTGCCAAGTTTTCTCATGTGATCAACTGTCCTGGCGAGAACGTGAAGCAGGAACGTCAGCGGACTGAAGAGCGCTTGAAGGTAAGCCGTCGTTTGATCACAGATCCTCATACTTATTCTCAAAGTCTCTCTGAAACTCTAGCAATTTACGTTTCTGTTTGAAGCAGGACCCTGTATGCACACGTGGTGAGGGAAGTAATCATTCCTTTTGATGTCCTCCTAGCTGGTTAATGAGCAGCATGAGGTGGAGAACCAGAAATGCCTTGAAAAGAGGGCAATTCTGATGGAGGGAGCCGACAGGCCAGGGCAGGAGGAGAGTCGGTGCTTGGCTCCAGAGTTGATGAGGGAGTGTCAAAAGGAGCTCTGCCTTAGCACGCTGCAGACTGAAAAGGTAATGGGATCATCCTGACTCTGATTTAATAAACACATTAGAACTGCTGGCCTTTATGGCATCTCTGGGTGCGAGGAAGTACTCAATGGAGTTTCAGAGTGTAGGAAGCGGGAAGTTGCTAAATGACATTCAGAATATGGGTTTCTGTGACCTAATCCCTAGTTTCTGCATAATTTAGCGGGACATTGCTAATTTTTTACCTTTCTAATCTCTGAGGATCACATAAATTCTAATAGCATTAACGTTGATCCATACATCATTGAAGTTACCAGCCTGTGTCTTATCACTTTCCCTCTAAATTATATGTATGTAGTTGCAGGGAAAGTGGGTGCATTTCACACAGCAATTGACAGTATTTCTCACCATAAGTGTTGTCTGCCTTTTAAGCTAATGTCTGTTTTCCAGGTGAAATTGTCTAAACAACCTTCAGAAAAAGAAGAGGAGAGTGTCTCTATAGTTGAGGCTCTCAAATTAGAGATGCAGGAGAGAAACGCAGAGAAAGAGCACAAGCTCAGGGAGCTCCATGACCACTTCAATTTCCAAACACAAGATGTCAGTATACATCAGAGAATAATTTATACTGAACAAAAATATAAAAGCATCATGCAACAATTTTAAACGATTTGACTGAGTTACAGTTCATATAAGGAAATCATTCAATTGAAATAAATTCATTAGGCCCTAATCTATGGATTTCACATGACTGGGCAGGGGCGCAGCCATGGGTGGGCCTGGGAGGGCCACCCTCTGGGGAGCCAGGAGGTCTTGGGCTGGCGTGTTTACACGTGGTCTGCGGTTGAGGCTGGTTGGACTTACTTATTCTCTAAAATGACATTGGAGGCGAAGCGGCTTATGGTAGAGAAATGAACATTACATTCTCTGGCAATAGCTCATTCCTGAGACATTCCTGCAGTCAGCATGCCAATTGCACGCTCCCTCAACTTGAATTATCTTGGCAAAGGAGAAATGCTTACTAATAGGGATGTTAGCAAATTTTTGCACAACATTTGAAAGAAATAAGTGTATGGACAATTTCAGAGGTATTTCATTTCCGCTCATGAAACATGGGACCAACACTTTACATGTTGCGTTTTATAGTTTTGTTCAGTATAGCTGCTTCTCATGTTTGACTATTTTCTTGTCATTTTTTTTGCAATTTCAGCCACAAAATCAGGGATAGACTCATCCCGGTAAGGGTGTAAAGAAACATTCATATTTGATTAATTGGATAATAAATAGGGGTGTGTGATGTTGGTCTGTCTGGGCAGGTACTGGACTCCCCGCAGGTGTCCACAGACGGCAGGCGAGCGCTTTGCTTCCCCAAGCTGGAGAGCCAGCTCACCCCTCTGCACCCCAACAAGCTGAACGTCCGGAGGCAGGGAGAGAACAAGTCTGTGAACATCAAAATCACCCGCTCAGCCAGGAAGAGGAATAGCAACGAGATGGAGAAGGTACATTTCAAAGTGTGTGTGATAGGATAACTGATATGTCTAGAAAAGAAGGTCCAGAAGACATTTGACTGAAAACCATAAAAAAAATTTAAAATGTTATTGTCACATGCATGCATTGAGTTATTGAGCTTGTTTTGGTTGATTTCATGCGGCAACCTTCCATTTGGGCCTTATTCTATTGTACTGATCAACATTTGCATAGAAGAAACAATCATATTTTTTTAAGTGTGCGCTCTGTAAGACCATTCCTTCATTCTCTCACACAAACACTTAGTTTGAGGCTTGAGCAAAGATAGTCTTGACTGGGAGAGACGTAAGGCAGGCTGGGGGGAGATTTGAATTAATAACGTTTTTGGTGACGATCAGCTTTGAAATGAGCAATATTTTTGCATTATGGTTTGCATATCACAAACAAGGTACTAGGGTAGTTGAAATGTTACCTTCAGCTGTAAGCTAGCAAGGAAAGTTAGCCTACAACGCTGGAAGCTACCGGTATTTTCTTTCAATGTGAAGTGTTCTAGCCTGAATTGGACATTGTTTTGCGAACAGTAATTAACGTTTTCAACATTTCTACATGCCATGTTGCCTTATTCATGTATGTTAACTCCTCTGCTGCATGAGCGGTGATGCAGCCAAGACTCAGTGAGTGCAGTGGTTCCTCGGGACCGGCTAGAGCTGGCAATGAGTAAGTGGAGCAGGCACGGTGCTCTTGCACTATAAGGGGACATCGGCTGTGCTGATTGAGAGACTTGGTCCTCTCTCAATCAGTAGACAACGTGAAACACATTTGACAGAACTGCCGGTAGGAACAAATTCTAGTACCGAACCGTTTTTCAGGTTCTATTAAGAAAAAGTACAGAAGTTTTGGTATACCGTGCAACACTAATAGGTGCAGTGAAATGTGGTGTTTTACTGGGTCAGCCATAGTCATATGGCGCCCCTGGAGCAAATTAGGGTTAAGTGTCTTGCTCAAGGGCACATCAACAGATTATTCACCTTGTCAGTTTGGGTAACGCTCTAACCACTAGGCTAACATGGCATATCAAATTTATTTGTCACATGTGGCGAATACAACAGGTGTGGACTTTACCGTGAAATATAACTACATATCCATTCAATCTCATTATACTTCCTCCAAAATGTAGACATGGAGAGCCAGTTCTGTCACTGGGTTGCCTTGCATTTGATTTAGTTTGTGTTTGTGCATGCATGTGTGAGAGATTTGAGTTTGAGGTGGAGGGGATGAGAACATCTTAACGAACAGACTGGTTATTACCCAGCCCTTCCAGAGACCAAGCCGCATATAGACAACTATAAACACAACAGTGTCTGTCCTCTCTCTCTGCACTGACAAACTACCTCAAAGCAACCCTTCTATTTGTTCAGTAGGATTAAGGTCAGTGAACAATAATAACAACCCTACAGAAGCTGAATTGTATAGATAGTGGCTTTGCGTTAATGTTCAGTCCAGAGGACCTTTCCAAACATTCTTATTGTATTATCCTGCTAAATCAACCCCCCCGTATGGCTTTCACTAACAGACCTATGCCAAAGGAACAAGAGCAACGTCAACAGATGAGGCTTATAAACAGTTGTGGGAACCTGGAACTACAAGCACAATCCCTTCAGTCAGATTGGACAGTATTAAGGTCCTGGTTGCTTTTCCTCCTTTTTTTAGAAACTTTGGAAAAAGTGGTAACAGATTTAACCAGATCCCTTTGAAATTAGATCCCAATTATGCTATACATGAATTTATATGCTGAAGAATTGACCCCTTTATTGTAGTGGCAGCCCTGCTTCTAGCTCCTAAGCAATTTTGCAGTATTTTTTTTGTGTGTTATTTCTTACATTATTAGCCCAGAAACTTTTTTTGTGTTATTACATACAGCCGGAAATAACGTTTTGGATATCAGAGCAGCGGTAACCCACCAGCATTAAGAAATACAACTTTCACGAACTGGATCCTTTGTTTGTACCCCCAAGGGCAATTTAACTTATTCCAGAGGCTGCTCCAAAAAACCACTGGCGGAGAAGAGGAATTCGGAGTGGACTTCTGGTCCGACTCAGGAGGCGTACACACCATCCACCACTTCTGAGTATATATTACTCGCTAATGTTCAGTCTCTGGATAATAAAGTAGACTAGCTCAGGGCGAGGATCTCCTTCCAAAGAGTTTAACAGAATCTGTTAGAGTTCTGTTTAACAGAATCATGGCTCTTTCGGGATATACTATCCCCAGCCATTCAGCCATCTAGGTCCTCAGTACATCGTGCCGACAGGAATAAAGAACTCTCTGGGAAGAAGAGGCTGTGGTGTATGTTTCATGATTAACTACTCCTGGTGTGTTTGTGATAACATACAGAAACTCAGGTCCTTTGGTTCACCCAACCTAGAATACCTCACAATCAAATGCCGACCGTATTACCTCCCAAGAGGAGTCTCTTCGGTTATATTCCCCCTCAAGTCGATACCACGTCGGTCCTCAAAGGACTACACTGGACTTTATGCAAACTGGAAACCACATAGCTTAAGGCCGTGTTTATTGTAGATGTGGATTTTAACAAAGCAAATTTTGAGGAAAACACTTCCGAAGTTCTACCATCACATTGACTGTAGTACTCGCTCTGGTAAAGCATTGGACCATCATTAAGCTTGTGGCCCTGGGTCTGAACCCCGCCCTGTGCAACTGGGTCCTGGACTTCCTGACGAGCCGCCCCTAGGTGGTGAAGGTAGGAAACAACACCTCCACTTTGCTGATCCTCAACACGGGGCCCCCAGGGGTATGTGCTCAGCACCCTCCTGTACTCCCTGTTCACCCATGACTAGCCACGCACACTTCTAACTCAATCATCAAGATTGCAGACGACACAACAGTAGTAAGCCTGATTACCAACAATGACGACACAGCCTACAGGGAGGAGGTGAGGGCCCTGGGAGAGTGGTGCCAGGAAAATAACCTCCCACTCAATGTCAACAAAACAATGGAGCTGCTCGTGGACTTCAGGAAAAGGCAGAGGGAGCATGCCCCTATCCACACAGACGGAACTGCGGTGGAGAAGGTGGAAAGCTTCAAGTTCCCCGGCGTACACATCACTGACGATCTGAAATGGTCCAACCACACAGACGGTGCGGTGAAGAAGGCGCAACTGCACCTCTTCAACCTCAGCAGGATGAAGAAATTTGACGTTGTCCCCTAAAACCCACAAACGTTTACAGATTCATAATTGAGAGCATCCTGTCGGGCTGTATCACCGACTGGTACATCAACATCGTCCGCAACCGCAGGGCTCTCCCAGTGGTGGTGTGGTCTGCCCAACGCATCACCAGAGGCAAACTACCTGTCCACCAAGACACCTACATCACTCGTTGTCACAGGAAGGCCAAAAAGATCATCAATTTCTTAATTCCATTATTTTTCCTTTTAGATTTGTGTATTATTGTGAATCGTGTTTAGATACTACTGCATTGTTGGCGCTAGGAACACAAGCATTTTGCTACACCCGCAATAACATCTGATAAATATGTGTATGTGACCAGTAAAATTTGATTTGATACAACACTGTGTGTCACTAATTCTGAAATTGTCTCTGTCCCTTAGGGCCCTGTGGAAAGTGAGAACAAAAAGAATATCAAGTTGAGGGTGAACAACAGAGTGAACATGCAGGTGAGAAGAGAATCTAGACTTATAATCCTATTTGACTGTCACTAGTAAAGCTTATCCTGTGTATACATGTCATGTCAACAGTCGCCGACAGTGCTCAGTGTAAAAACAGACCAGAACAAGCAATGGACACCAATGGAAGCCAAAAAGGATGGAACAGTCCAGAAGATTGGGGACTTCATCCAGAGTTCCCCAACTCTGCTTGGGGGCGAAGGTTAGCAAGACCTGGCTGTTGTCCTTTACTGATGTCAATGTTCTGTACACACATCAGACATTCAGTCATATATATACACACACACACACACTACATGTCTGTCTCTATTCATAGCTAAGTCAATTATGGGGATTGTAAATGGAAGATCTACCAAGCGAGAGAGAGCCACATCAGTGAAACCGAAAAGGACCAAGAGGAAGCTGTACAAGACCGAGATATCCTCTCCTCTGGACATCCCATCTCTTCCGGTGAGTGGCAACTGGGTGGAACTTGGCCTCAGAAGCCCAGGCTTCTTATGTTCTCTTTGAAAGCCTGGGAAAATTCTCCTCGGGAAGCCAATAAAAAGGGGTAGTGTTTGCTGCCCTACAATGGCAAAAGCAGTAACTGTGCCAACAGTAAAGCCATTTCTCAGTTTCAATGTTTTGTTTTGTTAGCCAGCTATTATGTTGTTGTTGGATAAGTGATGTATCTTCATTATGAATTAATATTTTATGCATATCAACCATGACCGCTGATTTAATGTATGAACCCTAAAATGCAGACTGCACTCTGCCTTTGTATGACCTTAAACAACTATATGGGTAAGGCAAAGCGAGCTATCAACGATCTGTAAATGTTTGTCCAACTTTCGTGTAAATGTTTATGTTAGATGGAAACTATTTGAGTTCCAACTGCATTTAATGGTTTAATGTAGTTATGTCTTCATGTTTTGAATGTTGTATTGTAGTAACCCTCAAGCATTTTTCCGCCATAAGGTAAGGACTATTTCATCACGCAGAAAGTTTATACTTAAAAATATATATATATATATTTGACTGCAGTATCTACATTCTAAATGTGTTCATCTGTTTTTGCTTGTATGGTATTTATTTGACTTAGTGGTCGTGGTTGATATGCGTAAAAAAATGACTTCATAATAACATAAAGCATCAGTGCTTCATCACTTGTCTACCTACAACATACAGTTGAAGTCGGAAGTTTACATACACCTTACCCAAATACATTTAAACTCAGTCTTTCACATTTCCTGACATTTAATCCCTGTAAAAATTCCCTGTTTTAGATCAGTTAGGATCACCACTTTTATTTTAATAATGTGAAATATCAGAATAATAGTAGTTATTTCAGCTTTTATTTATTTCATCATATTCCCAGTGGGTCATACACTCAATTATTTGGTAGCCTTGCCTTTTTAAAATGTTTAACTTGGGTCAAATGTTTTGGGTAGCCTTCCATAAGCTTCCCACAAGAAGTTGGGTGAATTTTGGCCCATTTCTCCTGACAGAGCTGGTGTAACTGAGTTAGGTCTGTTGGACTCCTTGCTCGCACACGCTTTTTCAGTTCTGCCCACACATTTTCTATAGGATTGAGGTCAGGGCTTTGTGATGGCCACTCCAATACCTTGACTTTGTTGTCCTAAAGCCATTTTGTCACAACTTTGGAAGCATGCTTGGGGTCATTGTCCATTTGGAAGACCCATTTGCGACCAAGCTTTAACTTCCTGCCTGATGTCGAGATGTTGCTTCAATATATCCACATAATTTTCCAGCCTCATGATGCCATCTATTTTGTGAAGTGCACCAGTCCCTCCTGCAGTAAAGCACCCCCACAACATGATGCTGCCACCCCCGTTCTTCACGGTTGTGATGGTGTTCTTCGGCTTGCAAGCGTCCCTCTTTTTCCTCCAAACATAATGATGGTCATTTATGGCCAAACAGTTCTATTTTTGTTTCATCAGACCAGAGAACATTTCTCCAAAAAGTACGATCTTTGTCCCCATGTGCAGTTGCAATCCGTAGTCTGGCTTTTTCATGGCGGTTTTGGAGCAGTGGCTTCTTCCTTGCTGAGCGGCCTTTCAGGTTGTCAATATAGGACTCATTTTACTGTGGATATAGATACTTTTGTACCCGTTTCCTCCAGCATCTTCAAGGTCCTTTGCTGTTGTTCTGGGATTGATTTGCACTTTTCGTACCACAGTATGTTCATCTCTAGAAGACGGAACGCGTCTCCTTCCTGAGCAGTATGATGGCTGCGTGGTCCCATGGTGTTTATACTTGCGTACTATTGTTTGTACAGATGAACATGGTACCTTCAGGCATTTGGAAATCCCAAGGATGAACCAGATGTGGAGATCTACTGTTTTTTTTTTTTCCTGAGTTCTTGGCTGATTCCTTTTAGATTTTTTTCCTTCCCATGATGTCAAGCAAAGAGGCACTGAGTTTGAAGGGAGACCTTGAAATGCATCCACAGGTACACCTCCAATTGACTCAAATGATGTCAATTAGCCTGTCAGAAGCTTCTAAAATGTGATATTTTCTGGAATTTTCCAAGCTGTTTAAAGGCACAGTCAACTTAGTGTATGTAAACTTCTGAACCATTGGAATTGTGATACTGTGAAGTAATGTCTGTAAACAATTGTTGGGAAAATGACTTGTGTCGTGCACAAAGTAGATGTCCTAACTGACTTGCCAAAACTATAGTTTAACAAGAAATTTGTGGAGTGGTTGAAAAACGTGTTTTTAATGACTCCAACCTAAGTGTATGTAAACTTCCGACTTCAACTGTATTTGTCTGTACAGCAAATGAACTGTAAAGCCATTTTTCATAGTTTCACTGTTTGTGTCGATACTGTTCTTTGCCTTTGTGTGGCAGAGCTGGTAACTGCATTCAGAACACGATGGCCCAAAGCCAAAGTGTTTGCCTTGCTTTTTACTTTGTAGTTACTGCAGGTTTCACACAAAATAACTCTGCTACTTAAACTTTGTCTGACATGATAGGGTAATGGGCACAGGAAAACAAGGGAATTCCTCTCCTGGGGAGAAATGTAATTTCTAATTAGAGCTAATCAAATATGAGCGTTAACAGCCAGTGAGCGTTTCCAATGAAACAAAACAAAAATCCAATACTTAAGTTTTCCATACTTGCATTAACAAGATTTGGCGAGATGGTCCGATGTCTCATCAGGTGGTGGGACTTTGATGGTTTCTGTGTAAAAACTGGATCTTTTTAAAGAATCTATTTAGGTGGCATTAACAAACGACTGGTGCAAGCTAATATTGTTTTGTTCTTATGTTGCAGATCATTGGTCTTGATCAAGATGAGAAAGAAAGCGACCATCTAATTATCAGGAGGCAGCTTAGATCAAGAACAGCAAGGAAATGACTTCGTCAACAGTGGCCAGGAGTTGATATTGCTTACTTGATTTAAAAACTATTGTTAGAAAACTAGCCATGTACATATGTGAATATTTTCATATTTTGTTTCTCATTCTTTTACATTGTTTTAAACTCTTATTTTTTAAAATTGAAAATAGTATACACTATAGGAAACATGGCAAGTACCAAACCATTTTGTAAATGTACATTGGAGACCCAGCCTGTGATTGGAGCGCAGTAGACAAGGGACACATTGGAGGATGGAGTATTGTTTTGTCCTGCTCGAATGGGGCCAAAAGTGTAGAATGTCATGGTCATTTATTTTAGTGGCAGCCGTCAGGGGTGGTTGTCATCTGAAGAGAGTAAATAATACAGCTCATCTCTCACCCCTTCTCTGTGGTGGGCCCCTGAGAGGTCCCACTCTCACAGTCAGTCTCAAGTGGGCAATTTAATGGGACAGTTGCCAGTGTTTGTCTACGTCATTGCTGTTGTCATTGAAAACATGTCTCTGATTAAATGCTTTTTCTCTGCATTGCCTGGCTGTTTTTTGTAAATAATAGACAAAGCATTAGAATTCATAATAACCTACAGGAATTGAAGTCTGGTTAAAGCCACTTCAATAGAAAATGGGGGGCAAGGTTGTGCAGATAGACTTTCTGGCTCCTAAGCAACTTTGCAATATTTAATTTTTTTGTACATTACTGCACTGTTGGTGCTAGGAACACAAGTGTTTCCCTACACCCGCAATAACAGCTGCTAAATATGTGTAAGCGACCAATAAGATTTGGACCATCTGTTTAGCAGGGTATCAAGAGACCATTGATTTATCTTGTTTACTCCCATCAGCATTTTTTTTAAAGCAGTTGGATAGCAATCTGTGTCTCAGGATCCCGTGGGGAGAGACCAAGTAGAACATCCTGTTGAGGGTAAGCATGCAGGTGAGAAGAGAGTATGGAATCTACTCAACTATATCACTATGCTACAAATTGATGTATACCATCTCTGAACTTTGCTTGTTAAATTTCTACTGTATCTTGTCCCATGTCAACAGCCCCCTACAGTTGACAATGTATAAGGAGACCACAAAGAAGAAACCCCACTAAGTCTGTCTTAAGGTTTACATCTGTTTTGCCTGTCTTCTTTTAGTGTTCCCCAACTGCTCAGCAGTAAATGTTAGCAAGGTCATTGATTTATCTAGTTTACTACTATCAGCACTTTAGAAACAGTTGGATAACAATCAAATCAAAGTTTCTTTGTCATGTGTGCCGAATACAACTGGTGTCGACCTTACAGTGAAATGCAAGTAGTCTGGGTAGCCGTTTGATTACCTGTTCAGGAGTCTTATGGCTTGGGAGTAAAAGCTGTTGAGAAGCCTTTTGGTCCTAGACTTGGTGCTCCGGTACCGCTTGCCATGCGGTAGCAGAGGGAACAGTCTGGCTGGGGTCTCAGATTATTTTTTTGGGGGCATTCCTCTGACACCGCCTGGTGCAGAGCAGAGCGACGACCACAGCAACACAGTAAAGACACAACATGACGGGTGGGAGCATCTTTTTCTTACATAATTAGAGCGGGGTTGTTTTTCATAACACTTTTGCATTTAACATTGTGGTGGGCCAAGGCAGGAAGAGCTGCGTTATTTAGCGCCCTGCACATTTTTGTTTGTACAGGTTGCTTGTCTGTACATTATTGGTCTCGTGGGGCCATCCTTCCAATAGAAGGTGAGACACCTGGACTCCTGAAACTACTACATTATAATGCCGTATATATGCCAGTCCAATTTATTATGCCTAGGGCTGTGGCGATCACAACATTTCATCAGCTGGTGATTGTCAAGCAAATTACTGTCGGTCTCATGTTAATTGACCGTTAATTAACATAAACACAGCATCTCCTGGCTTCCACACACAGCCTACAAGCCACTGATGGAGACCTTTGGAACATTACATTTGAAAATGTCTAATAAATCCACCTTCTCAAAAAATCCATTGATTATTTTAGACAGGTCTAAAGAAACATGATAAGAAGAAAATGTAGTCTAGTTCAGAAGAACAGACCAGCATACTCTTGAGTTGTCCTGATCTGGCTATGGCTGTGGGCTACACTAGTTAATTTAGCAGACAAGATTTGGTTAGAATTCCATGGCATTATTTAATGTTCAATAGTATTCATCATACTAGAAAATAAAGGAATCAAATAGAAAGGATATTTTTGCAAAATGAGTTGACTGCGCACATTCTGTGATTTGACAAAGTCACACACAAAAAAGGCATTGTTTCTTGCTTTACGCTGGGCACAATTCACAAGTGATAGGCTAATATTGTCACCCATCAGACTGTTCTTGATTTAATCTTGTCTTTACATATGTTTAATAGAAGCCATCACACTGTTTTGTCTCGCAATTGCACAGCCTATAGAAATGTTGCGCAACATGAGCTCATGGGCTCTCATGAAGTGTTTGAATAGATTTTCGATTACATTTGCATTGATGTCAGAGTGCCTGGTACTCAGAGTGCTGAGTACCAGGCAGTTAGCAAGTTTGGTAGGCTGCTAATGACCATCAGAAGCATCAGAGCTTGGAGAAGCATAGTTACCGTGACTAAAGGGTCATGTGGAAGTCTCATCTTAGTTTGTGTGTTTGCTCCCTGATGAGTGGGGATTTTTTTGTTGTTGTTGTTAAAACATTCTAGTTAATACATTCAAATGCAGCGATGTTGTTTTAGTGTGTATTAGAAATTAATGAAAGTCCTTCTCAAAAGCCAAAAGAAGGGTGACACCAATTTGACTATCCTTCCCTGTCCCATCCAATTGTATGGATTTTTTTATTTATTTTACCTTTATTTAACCAGGCAAGTCAGTTAAGAACAAATTCTTATTTTCAATGATGGCCTGGGAACTGCCTGTTCAGGGGCAGAACGACAGATTTGTACCTTGTCAGCTCGGGGGTTTGAACTCGCAACCTTCCGGTTACTAGTCCAACGCTCTAACCACTAGGCTACCCTGTCGCCCCATTAAATAAATAGATTCCACGAAGCAACTCTGGTTCATGCGCAGGAATACAACAGGTGTAGACTTTGCCGTGAAATGCTTCCTTATGAGCCCTTTTCCAACAATGCAGAGTTAAAAAGTATGGAAAATATATATTTTTAAAGACGTAACACAATAACGAGGCTATATACAAGGAGTACCAGTATCGAATCAATGTGCAGGGGTACGAGGTAGTTGAGGTAATACAGTATGTACGTGTACTGTAAGTAAGGGTAAAAGTGACTAGGCAATCAGGATAGATAAACAGAGGAGCATTGGCTCTATGGACACTCACTAGACTCTACTTATGCATACTACACTGTGGTGTCAACATGCATTTGTGTGTGTGTCAGTGTAGTATGTGTGGGTAGAGTCTAGTGAGTGTGCATAGAGCCAATACAAGAGATTCAGTGCAAAAAATAAATAATAAAGGGTGTCAATGTAAATGGTCCTGGTAGCCATTTGATTAACTGTTCAGCAGATCAGGAGGCTTGAGGGTAGAAGCTGTTCAGGAGCCTTTTGGTCCCAGACTTGGCGCTCCAGTACCGCTTGCCGTGCGGTAGCAGAGAGAACAATCTATGATTTGGGGCTTTCAAATCAAAGTGTATTTGTCACGTCGCTGAATACAACAGGTAGATCTTACAGTGAAATGCTTACTAACTAATAGTGCAAAAAGGTATTACGTGAACAATTTTTTTATTTTTCCTTTATTTAACTAGGCAAGTCAGTTAAGAACAAATTCTTATTTTCAATGACGGCCTAGGAACAGTGGGTTAACTGCCTGTTCAGGGGCAGAATGACCTTGTCAGCTCGGGGGTTTGAACTTGCAACCTTCCGGTTACTAGTCCAACGCTCTAACCACTAGGCTACCCTGCCGCCCCAACAATAGGTAAGTAAAGAAATAAAACAGTGAAAAATAACAGTAGCGAGACTACATACAGACACCGGTTAGTCAGGCTGATTGAGGTAGTATGTATATGTAGATATGGTTAAAGTGACTACGCATAAATGATGAACAGAGAGTATCAGTAGCGTAAAAGAGGGGGTGGTGGGTGGCGGGACACAATGCAGATAGCCCAGTTAGCCAATGTGAGGGAGCACTGGTTGGTCGGGCCAATTGAGGTAGTATGTACATGAATGTATAGTTAAAGTGACTATGCATGCATACTGTATATGATGAACAGAGAGTAGCAGCAGCGTAAAAGAGGGGTTGGGGGACACACACAATGCAAATTGTCCGGGTAGCCACCTGTTCAGGAGTCTTATGGCTTGGGGGTAAAAACTGTTGAGAAGCCTTTTTGTCCTAGACTTGGCACTCTGGTATTGCTTGCCATGCGGTAGTAGAGAGAACAGTCTTTGACTGGGGTGGCTGGGGTCTTTGACCATTTTTAGGGCCTTCCTCTGACACTGCCTGGTGTAGAGGTCCTGGATGGCAGACAGCTCCGCACCAGTGATGTACTGGGCCGTACAAACTACCCTCTGTAGTGCCTTGCAGTCGGAGGCCGAGCAATTGCCTTACCAGGCAGTGATGCAACCAGTCAGGATGCTCTCGATGTTCCAGCTGTAGAACCTTTTGAGGGTTTCAGGACCCATGCCAAATCTTTTTAGTTTCCTGAGGGGGAATAGGCCATCTGTCACTTCATCATTATCAGGCATTTTGTCTAAATCCATCCCATGTCTTCCCAATGTGCTACTGCTCACCGATGACTCTTCACTGAACTTAACATACAGGCAGAGAAGGATTTGGTTTACCAGCCTAACAGTGGCCAAGATAATGGTTTCCTTATGATGGCAAGATCCCACACACTCTGCCACTTCATTTATTCATGAACATAGCTCAACTTGAACTGTCAATGTCTTGGCTGCATTGTGCAAAATCCGAAAATATGGACTACAACACTTCCCAGTATAAAATCATTACTTGAATATATGTACTTAAGTTAGCAGGCCTGGGGGCGTTTGAAGCAGTCACAGCACAGCACATCGGCGCTGTGTTGGGAATGACTGATCACCACTTTCATGTGTATAGGCAGTCACCCAGAAGAAAATATTTTCAACAGTCAGTTGTTGAAGAAAGCTAGTGCTTGTGGCCAATCAGTGGTCAGCTCTGAGGACAAGGGAGATAATGGAAAAGCTCTGTAGTTCACCAAGGTGATTAGTGATGGTATGTGGATTCTTATCAAGGACCAGTTTCTCTACTGAGTGCTCTTGATGTAAATGTTCCGCATTGCTTCATGACTACTGTATGGCTGTCAATTGAAATAAATAATCAGATCTAAACAAGCAGGGGAACATACACCCCCCCCCCCCAATCTATCTCAACATCGATTTTTACCTCTTCCAGCTACAGCAGCCTTTTGCTTTTGATTAAAGTCCTGAGTGTTTCCACTCTGGCCAATAGGTGTGAGAAATTACATACAGAGAGGTGTCATTGATATGGAGCCTTGGCAGGGGATGTGATTTGTTATTGGATATCTTTTGTTTCCAGTTTTAAAGGCCCGAAGCAGCCATTTTTGAATCATTTCTGGGTAACAATTTAAGTACCTTGCTGTGATTTTGTTTATTTTTTTACCATTTTGATTGAGAACAAATACCTTATACATTTTATTTGTCACATGTTTCGTAAACAACAGGTGTATTCTAACAGTGAAATGCTTACTTACAGTTTATCATCAAACAATGCAGAGTTAAAGATAAAAAAATAGAAACCGTATCACGAGGAATAAATACACAGTGAATAATTTATAACAATAACGAGTAAAAATAACATGTCTATATACAGGGAGTACCAGTACCGAGTTGATGTGCAGGGGACGAGGTAATTGAGGTAGCTGTGTACATATACACTGAGTGTACAAAAAAATGAGGAACACCTGCTCTTTCCATGATAGACTGACCAGGTAAAAGCTATGATCCCTTATTAATGCCACCTATTGAATCCACTTCAATCAGTGTAGATGAACGCGAGGAGACACGTTAAATAAAGATCATAAGCCTTGAGACGGATTGTGTATGTGCGCCATCCAGAGGGTGAATGGGAAAGACAAAATATTGAAGTTCCTTTGAACAGGGTATGGTTGTATGTGCCATGCGCACCGCTTTGAGTGTGTCAAGAACTGCAATGCTGCTGGGTTTCCCGTGTGTATCAAGAATGGTCCACCACCCAAAGGACATCCAGCCAACTTGACACAACTGGGTCAGGGTTACCCTAACTCTGGGCCAGCATCCCTGTGGAACGCTTTTGACACCTTAAAGAGGCCATGGCCTGACAAATTGAGGCTGTTCTGATGGCAAAAGGGGGTGCAACTCAAAAGGTGTTCCTAATGTTTTGTACACAGGGTTGGGTAGGTTACTTTCTAAATGTAATGTTAGTTACATGTACAAAACTGTACTCATCAAGGTAACTTTTGGATTAAACAAACTCGGTATCGTAATCTGATTACTTTCATTTATTTTTACGTTACTTTCACCTTAAGATGCATTGGAAGACTAAATTAATATGACCAATTAAACAACCTCTATTGCAGGATAAATCAGGCTTATTCTAACCCATTGTTATCTACTACAGATATAGGATATATCTTTACATTAAAAACCAAAGTCTGTCAGATTTCCAGTCATTCCAATTAATTTACACTTAACAAAAATGTAAACACAGTGTTGGTCCCATGTTTCATGAGCTGAAATAAAAGATTCCAGAAATGTTCCTAATCAGATTTATCTCCAGTTGTGTACACAAAAGTGTTTACGTCCCTGTTAGTGAGCATTTTTCCTTTGCCAGGATAATCCATCCACCTGACAGGTGTGGCATATCAAGAAGCTGATTAAACAGCATGACCAGGTGCACCTTGTGCTGGGGACAATAAATGGCCACTCTAAAATGTGCAGTTTTGTCCCACAACACAATGCCACAGATGTCTCAAGTGTTGAGTGAGCGTGCAATATGCATGCTGACTGCAGGAATATCCACCAGAGCTGTTGGCAGATAATGTAATGTTAATTTCTCTACCATAAGCCACCTCCAATATAATTTTAGTGAATTTGGCAGTGCGTGCAACCGGCCTCACAACCGCAGACCACGTGTAACCACGCAAGCCCGGGACCTCCACATCTGGCTTTTTCACCTACCGGATCATCTGAGACCAGCCACTAAGACAGCTGATGAAACTGTGGGTCTGCACAACCTAAGAACTGCTGAACAAACTGTCAGAAACTGTCTCAGGGAAGCTCATCTGCGTGCTCGTTGTCCTCACCAGGGTCTTGACCTGACTGCAGTTCGGTGTCGTAACCTTCAGTTGGCAAATGCTCTCTTTCGATGGCCTCTGGCTCACTCTAAAAATATGCTCTTCACAGATGAATCCCGGATTCAACTGTACCGGGCAGATGCCTGGGATGATGTCATGTGGCCTAGCGGTTTTCTGATGTCAACGTTGTGAACAGAGTGCCCTATGGTGGAGGTGGGGTTATGGTATGGACAGGCATAAGCTACGGACAACGAACACAATTGCTGTAAAATCGATAGCAATTTGAATGCACATAGATATTGTGACGAGATCCTGAGGCCCATTGTTGTGCCATTCATCTGCTGCCATCACCTCATCTTTCAGCATGATAATGCACAGCCCCATGTCGCAAAGATCTGTACACAATTCCTGGAAGCTGACAATGTCTCAGTTTTTCCATGACCTGCATAATCACCAGAGATGTCAACCATTGAGCATGTGTGGGATGCTCTGGATCGATGTGTACGACAGCATGTTCCAGTTCCCACCAATATCCAGCAACTTCGCACAGCCATTGAAGAGGAGTGGGACAACATTCCTCAGGCCACAATCAACAGCCTGATCAACACTATGTAAAGGAGATGTGTCGTGCTATATGAGGCAAATGGTGGTCACACCTGATACTGACTGGCTTTCTGATCAACTTCCCTAGCTTTTATTTAAGGTACCTGTGACCAATAGATGCATATCTGTATTCCCAGTCATGTCAAATCAATATATTACAGCCTAATGAATTTATTTCAATTGACTGATTTCCTTCCACTAACTGTAACTCAGCAAAATCTTCGACATTTTTGCTTGTTGCATTTGATATTTTTGTTCAGTGTACAAAAGTCTACACTAGATCTTCTATAATAAATCAAATCTTATTGGTCACAAACACATGGTTAGCAGATGTTACTGCAAGTGTAGTGAAATGCTTGTGCTTCTAGTTCCGACAGTGCAGCAATATCTAACAAGTAATCTAACAATTCCACAACAACTACCTAATACACACAAATCTAAGTAAAGGGATGGAATAAGAATATATGCATATAAATATATGGATGAGCAATGACCGAGCGGCATAGGCAAGATGCAATAGATGGTATAAATTATAGTATATTACATATGGGATGAGTAATGCAAGATATGTAAACATTATTATTAAAGTGGCATTATTAAAGTGACCAGTGGTCCATTTATTAAAGTGGCCAATGATTTAAAGTCTGTAAGTAGGCAGCAGCCTCTGAGTTAGTGATGGCTGTTTAACAGTCTGATGGCCTTGAGGTAGAAGCTATTTTTCAGTCTCTTGGTCCCAGCTTTGATGCACCTGTACTGACCTCACCTTCTGGATAGTAGCGGGGTGAACAGGCAGTGGCTCGGGTGGTTGTTGTCCTTGATTATCTTTTTGGCCTTCCTGTGACATTGGGTGCTGTAGGTGTCCTGGAGAGTAGGTAGTTTGCCCCCAGTGATGCGTTGTGCAAACCGCATCACCCTCTTGAGAGCCCTTCTCCACTGCTGTCCCTTCGATGTGGATAGGGGGGTGCTCCCTCTGCTTTTTCCTGAAGTCCACGATCATCTCCTTTGTTTTGTTGACGTTGAGTGAGATGTTGTTTTCCTGACACCACACTCCGAGTACCCTCACCTCCTCCCTGTAGGCTGTCTCGTCGTAGTTGGTAATCAAGCCCACTACTGTTGTCCTCTGCAAACTTGATGATTGAGTTGGAGGCGTGCATGGCCACGCAGTCGTGGGTGAACAGGGTGTACAGGAGGGGGCTGATAACGCACCCTTGTGGGGCCCCAGTGTTGAGGGTCAGTGAAGTGGAGATGTTTCCTACCTTCACCACCTGGGGGTGGCCCGTCAGAAAGTCCAGGAGCCAATTGCACAGGGCGGGGTTGAGTCCCAGGGCCTCCAGCTTGATGATGAGCTTGGAGCTCATCATTCTCAGCATTCTTACATTTTTCACCGCCTGGGGACGGCCCGTCAGGAAGTCCAGGATCCAGTTGCAGAGGGAGGTGTTCAGTACCAGGGTCCTGAGTTTGAAGGAGACTGTGGTGCAAGAGTAATTTCTCCTGAAATAATTTTGTTCTGACTTTCTGGGAGTGGGGAGGGGAAAACTGAAAACTAGCTGTTATTGGCAGAGAGGTTTTGAACTCTCTTTCTTATTGGTCCATTGACTAATTAAACGCTTAGTGACAGGCCAAAACCCAATCCCACCAAAACAGGCTGAATTTCAGTCTTTTCAAAAAGCTCTAACACTTAAAGGGCATTATCATCATTTCCCAGTATTAATCCAACCTCATAGTAGCTGCATTTGCATTTGTTTAAGCTGATTTCCAGTGACATTTATACATCCATAACAATGAGCTAACGAGGCGAGATTTTACCTGGCATAGAAAATGTGGTCTCTTGTCAAGATACTGTTGTTCAGAGGAGCTAGCCAACAACACAAGCTAACACAATCACTTCAAACTGAATCTGGAAAGATTGCAAACTAGATGCACTTTGTTTCGTTTGACCTGTTTTCTATGGATATTTCTTTGTGTATATATCCATAAAAATATGACTGATTCATGATTTTTTTCTGGCTGAGAAAAACTACCTGCCTGTTTGTTTCGTCCCGACTCCCGACATGGTCATTACGATGTGACAGCTGGAGATTTGAATATTGAAACAATGTTGCAAATGTCAGAGAGACAGACAGCAAGGTTAATACAAATCTCCGCTGTTGAAAACGGAATGAAAGGATGTATTTATTTTTTAAATTGATTTAACCTTTATTTATCTAGTCAAGTCCGTTAAGAACAAATTCTTATTTACAATGATGGCCTACCGGGGAACAGAGAGTTAACTGCCTTGTTCAAGGGCAGAAAGACAGATTTTTACCTTGTCACCTCGGGGATTCGTAATGTCTATCTGCTTTTTATAGTGGAGATCAAATGTATAAATTGCCTGGCTGGGCTGATGAGACAGTGGATTGCGCAGTCAGATGGAACAGAGTAAATCAGCATTTTAACGTCATAGATTTAGTCTGTGGTAATTTGTGGAATAGACACAGGCTGGAATGCAGTTTTAACCAATCAGCATTCACGATTAGACCCACCTGTTGTATAATTTGGAATATTTGTATTGTATATACTTGTATTCTTCTTTTCACTCTGTCATTTAGGTCATTATTGTGGAGTCACTACAATGTTGATCCCATTCTCAGTTTTCTCCCATCACAGCCATTGAACTCTGTAGCTGTTTTAAAATCACCAATCGCCTCATGGTAACGTCCCTGAGCAGTTTCGTTCCTGTTCAGCAGCTCAGTTGAGAAGGAACACTATCTTTGATGTGTCTGGGTGGTTTAATATATAATCCACAGCATAATTATTAACTTGACCATGCTTAAAGAGATATTCAATATCTGATGTGTTATTGTTACCCATCTACTAGTCACTGCCCTTCTTTGAGGCTTTCGAAAAGCACCCTGGTCTTTGTAGTTAAATATGTGCTTGCAATTCAATACTTGACTGCAGGACCAAACAGATGTTGAATGTATTTTTATTTTTACCTTTATTTAACTAGGCAAGTCAGTTGAGAACAAATTCTTATTTTCAATGACGGCCTAGGAACAGTGGGTTAACTGCCTGTTCAGGGGCAGAACGACAGATTTGTACCTTGTCAGCTCGGGGATTCGAACTTGTATGTATGTATGTATGTATGGGGGACAGAGGAAGGGTTATTCATTCAAAAATCATGTCAACCCCTATTATTTCACACAGAGTGAGTCCATGTGATTGATTCAGCCAAATTTGACTCTTGAACTAATTTAGGCTTGCCTAAACAAAGGGGATGAATACTTATGCAAATACTATTTTAGTTATGAATTTTGTATATATATTAAATAATTGTATTTTGTGTAGATTGTCGACAAAAAAATGGCACATTTTAATCCCACTTTGTAACACAATAAAATGTGAAGAAATCCAAGGGGTGTGAAATTTCAGTCACAATTTCAGTCCCTTGATGAGCATTCCAGGGTAAATACATACACTACCAGTCAAAAGTTTTAGAACACCTACTCATTCAAGGGTTTTTCTTTATTTTTACTATTTTCTACATTGTAGAATAAAAGTGAAGGCATAAAAACTAGGAAATAACACATATGGAATCAGGTAGTAACCAAAATACTGTTAAACAAATCAAAATATATTTTATATTTGAGATTCTTCAAAGTAGCCACCCTTTGCCTTGATGACAGCTTTGCACATTCATGGCATTCTCTCAACCAACTTTATGAGGTAGTCACCTGGAATACATTTAAATTAGCAGATGTGCCTTCTAAAAAGATCATGTGTGGAATTTCTTTCCTTCTTAATGCATTTTCAGCCAATCAGTTGTGTTGTGACAAGGTAGGGAGGGTATACAGATGATAGGCCTATTTGGTAAAATACCAAGTCCATATTATGGCAAGAACAGCTCAAATAAGCAAAGAGAAATGACAGTCCATCCTTACTTTATGACATGAAGGTCAGTCAATCTGGAAAATGTCAAGAACTTTGAAAGTTTCTTCAAGTGTAGTCGCAAAAACCATCAAGCGCTATGATGAAACTGGCTCTCATGAGGACCGCCACAGGAATGGAAGACCCAGAGTTACCTCTGCTGCAGAGGATAAGTTCATTAGAGTCACCAGCCTCAGAAATCGCAGTCGAAATAAATGCTTCACAGAGTTCAAGTAGCAGCATATCTCAATATCAACTGTTCACAGGAGACTGTGTGAATCAGGGATTCATGGTCGAATTGCTGCAAAGAAACCACTACTAAAGGACACCAACAATAAGAAGAGACTTGCTTGGGCCAAGAAACACGAGCAATGGACATTAAACCGGTGGACATTTGTCCTTTGGTCTGGAGTCCAAATTGGAGATTTTTGGTTCCAACCACCGTGTCTTTGTGAGATGCGGTGTGGGTGAACAGATTATCTCTGCATGTGTATTTCCCACTATAAAGCATGGAGAAGGAGGTGTTATGGTGTGCTGGTGTATGGGCTATTTTACCATGAAGGAGAGTGATGGAGTGCTGCATCAGTTGACCTGGCCTCCACAATCCCCCGACCTCAACCAAATTGAGATGGTTTGGGATGAGTCTGACCGCAGAGTGAAGGAAAAGCAGCCAACAAGTGCTTAGCATATGTTGGAACTCCTTCAAGACTGTTGGAAAAACATTCCAGGTGAAGCTGGTTGAGAGAATGCCAAGTGTGTGCAAACCTGTCATCAAAGCAAAGCGTGGCTATATGAAGAATCTCAAATATAAAATATATTTTGATTTGTTTAACACTTTTTTGTTTGCTTCATGATTCCATATGTGTTATTTCATAGTATTGATGTATTCACTTGTATTCTACAATGTAGAAAATAGTAAAAATGAAAGAAAAACCCTTGTAGGAGTAGGTGTTCTAAAACTTTTGACCGGTAGTGTAGAAGGCCTGGTTTACTATGAATATTGGATTACAATAGCTGCAAACAGTATATTCTGTCTTCCATCCAATAAATAAATAAATAAGGTATTAAATTGGCCTTTCACATTCATCTGGGGAAAACATGCATTTGGAGTTGAGTCATATCCTCATCCTGAGTTCTGGGATGCAGTTTGATTCTCTCATCTTATTTGCCCAGTCATTCCATTTCGTAATTGAAAATGTTTCTGAATTCTATTACCATGTCACTCCCTGACACTTGAAAAAAATGGCTTTGCTTATTTCAACATGCAGAGGAAATGTTTGCTGATGCATTTGAAGTTGGGTTGAGGAAGCTTTGGAGACAAGCTTTCGTTTATGGACAGCTGAACTGAAACATTAAGATTGCTTATGGCATTAAGGATGTGCTAACCTTGTCATTAACATGATGGTCATCTGAGACTGAATTACCGCACCCTAATTCCATTTCCCAATTGACCTTGATTTAAAGTCACTCGGAGGACTTTATAAAAGTTTCTCTGTACTACCGTTCAAAAGTTTGGGGTCACTTAGAAATGTCCTTGTTTTTGATAGAAAAGCACATTTTTTATCCATCAAAATAACATAAAATTGATCAGCAATACAGTGTAGACACTGTTAATGTTGTAAATGATTATTGTAGCTGGAAACAGCAGATTATTTAATGGAATATCCACATAGGCGTACAGAGGTCCATTATCAGCAACCATCACTCCTGTGTTCCAATGGAAACGTGGATTTGTTTTTTACAAAAACAGATCTGGTTTCTCTCTAGTCAGCAGGAAGCAGATTGTGTCGTCAACCTTTCTACCTGTTCTTGATTATGGTGATACTATTGGGAAGAAAATGTTACTTTGTGCATCTTATCTTTGGTGTAATAAACTATTCTTGGTTCCTGCCTGTTTCTGGTAAAGATTACGAGGGAGGGCCGTCATGACCCCCTCCGTAGGACCATCTGGCAGAACGCCCAGAATATGTTCTTTAAGTTAAGGTAGGAGACTGAGCCAGTCACACGTAGGAACCAATCCAATGAGATCCTGTTTATGTAGGTTTTTATGTAGCCGTGTAAAGGCTCTATTTAAGGAACGCACTTTTAGATCTCACTTCAGACCGGTACTTTATACATCTAAGTTTGACTCTGACCTCTCCAGCTTGCTGACAATAAAGAGTAATTCATGTAATATTGCCTTTGAGTGTCCATTATAAGACATTCCACAACACTATTTATCAAAGTGCAGATGCCTCTACTCTTTAACCCTTGGATGCCATTTTTCATAGCGCCCTTTGCTTTATCACAGAAGACTCATCACTGTATTATTTACCTAAAGGCTGGCTAGACATCTTTTAAGTTACGTAGATTGTATTTATTTATTTTATTTCACCTTTATTTAACCAGGTAGGCCAGTTGAGAACAAGTTCTCATTTACAACTGTGACCTGGCCAGATCAATCAAATGTATTGATAAAGCCCTTCTTACATCCGCTGATGTCACAAAGTGCTGTATAGAAACCCAGCCTAAAATCCCATACAGCAAGCAATGCAGGTGTAGAAGCACGGTGGCTAGGAAAAACTCAGTAGAAAGGCCGGCACCTAGAGAGGAACCAGGCTTTGAGGGGTGGCCAGTTCTCTTCTGTCTGTGCCGGGTGGAGATTATAATAATAATAATTAAACACGGACAAGATGTTCAAATGTTCATAGATGACCAGCAGGGTCAAACAATAATCATCACAGTGGTTGTAGAGGGTGCAGCAAGTCAGCACCTCAGGTAAATGTCAGTTGGCTTTTCATAGCCGATCATTAAGAGTGTCTCCGCTCTTGCTGTCTCTAGAGAGTTGAAAACAGCAGGTCCGGGACAGGGTAGCACGTCCAGGGAACAGGTCAGGGTTCCATAGCTGCAGGCAGAACAGTTGAGAGAGAATTAGAGAGAGTATACTTAAATTCACACAGGACACCGGATAAGACAGGAGAAATACTCTAGACATAACAGACTGGCCCTAGCTCCCCGGCACAAACTATTGCAGCATAAATACTGGGGGCTGAGACAGGAGGGGTCGGGAGACACTGTGGCCCGTCCGACGATACCCCGGGACAGGGCCAAACAGGCAGGATATAACCCCACCCACTTTGCCAAAGGAGCCCCCATACCACTAGAGGGATATCTTCAACCACCAACTTGCTATCCTGAGTATAGCCCATGAAGATCTCCCCCAAGGCATAAACCCACATTATTACGGTCTTTTTGTTTACAAAGCCCTGCTCCACATACTTCCGACTTACCTAACATTGCTGTTAAGATTTAAAATGACAAGTTATCAAACCCGTTCCCTCTTTTGGTGTCTAGAGAGTTAGGTAAATTGGCCTTTCATTTCCTTTCACCTTACATATGGAATGATCGGAATTGGTGCCTCTATGGCATTTCAGCTGGTTGTTAGGGGACGTTTTAATCAGTAGTGTAAAGTACTTAAATAAAAATACTTTTAAGTACTACTTAAGTAGTTTTTTTTGGGTATCTGTACTTTACTTTACTATTTATATTTTTGACTACTTTTACTTCACTACATTCCTAAAGAAAATAGTATACTTTTTACTCCTTACATTTTCCGTAACACCCAAAAGTACTAGTTACATCTTAAATGCTTAAGCAGGACAGGAAAATTGTCTAATTCATGCACTTATCAAGAGAACATCCTTGGTCATCCCTACTGCTTCTGATCTGGCAGACTCACTAAGCGGGGTGTTTTGCTTTTGTCTGGCACTTCAGCAACTGTTTACAGTGTGTTGGTACAAGGTGTGGGGATGGGTTGCATGGAAGTTCCTTTGTATAATGTGGAACTCGAGTCTGATCTTATTTCTTGTTTCCGTGGTCGTTGGAGTGAGGCCTAGCCTACCGGTGAAGTGAGTATCTGTCATGTATTGTCATGTTGTGTCTTGTTTCTGTCCTTTCTCTTCACCCTGTCTCCCTCTGCTGGTCGTACTAGGTTACCTATTCTTCCCCTCTTTCCCCCAGCTGTTCCTTGTCTTCTCTGACTACCTCGTTCACCCCTTTTCCCACCTGTTCCCTTTTTCCCTCTGATTAGGTCTCTATATCTCTCTCTGTTTCTGCTCCTGTCTTTGTCGGATTCTCGTTTGTGTTACTCATGCCTGAACCAGACTATCGTCATGTTTGCTGCAACCTTGTCCTGTCCTGTCGGAATCTGCATGTTCATCTAACCTTGTCCTGTCCTGTCGGAATCTGCCTGTCCATCTGAGCCTACGTGTGTTTCGTCATTAAAGAAACTCTGTTTTGTTAATTCGCTTTTGGGTCCTCATTCACGCACCTGACAGAAGAATCCGACCAAGAATGGACCCAGCGACTTCGGATCCTCTCCACTCAGCCGTCGAGATCCAGGGAGCGATGCTAGGCAGACACGAGCAGGAATTGTCTGCTGCTCGACATGCCGTTGAGACCCTGGCCACCCAAGTCTCCAACCTCACAGAACAGGTTCACCATCTCCGCCTCGATCCACCGGCCACTTCCAGGGCTTTCGAATCTCCGGAGCCCAGAATCAATAACCCGCCGTGTTACTCTGGGGAGCCCACTGAATGCCGCTCGTTCCTCACCCAGTGTGATATTGTGTTTTCTCTCCAGCCCAACACTTACTCCAGGAGCACTGCTCGTATCGCCTACGTCATATCTCTCCTTACTGGACGGGCTCGTGAGTGGGGCACGGCAATCTGGGAGGCAAGGGCTGAGTGTACTAACCAGTATCAGGACTTTAAGGAGGAGATGATACGGGTTTTTGATCAATCTGTTTTTGGGGAGGAGGCTTCCAGGGTCCTGTCTTCCCTATGTCAAGGTAATCGATCCATAACAGACTACTCTATTGAGTTTCGCACTCTTGCTGCCTCCAGTGGCTGGAACGAGCCGGCTTTGCTCGCTCGTTTTCTGGAGGGTCTCCGCGCAGAGGTAAAGGATGAGATTCTCTCCCGGGAGGTTCCTTCCAGCGTGGATTCCTTGATTGAACTCGCTATTCGCATTGAGCGACGGGTTGATCTTCGTCACCGAGCTCGTGGAAAGGAGCTCGCGTTCTCCGTTGCCCCCCTCTCCGCATCACTACCATCTTCCTCTGCCGGCTCGGGTGCTGAGCCTATGCAGCTGGGAGGTATCCGCATCTCGACTAAAGAGAGGGAACGGAGAATCACCAACCGCCTCTGTCTCTATTGCGGTTCCGCTGGTCATTTTGTCACTTCATGTCCAGTAAAAGCCAGAGCTCATCAGTAAGCGGAGGGCTACTGGTGAGCGCTACTACTCCTGTCTCTCCTTCAAGATCCTGCACTACCTTGTCGGTCCATCTACGCTGGACCGGTTCGTCAGCTTCCTGCAGTGCCTTGATAGACTCTGGGGCGGAGGGCTGTTTTATGGACGAGACCTGGGCTCGGGAACATGACATTCCTCTCAGACAGTTAAGGGAGTCCACGGCCTTGTTCGCCTTGGATGGTAGTCCTCTCCCCAGGATTCAGCGTGAGACGCTACCTTTAACCCTCACTGTCTCTGGTAATCATAGCGAAACCATTTCTTTTTTAATTTTTCGTTCACCTTTTACACCTGTTGTTTTGGGCCATCCCTGGCTAGTTTGTCATAATCCTTCTATTAATTGGTCTAGTAATTCTATCCTCTCCTGGAACGTCTCTTGTCATGTGAAATGTTTAATGTCTGCTATCCCTCCTGTTTCCTCTGTCTCTTCTTCACAGGAGGAGCCTGGTGATTTGACAGAGGAATATCACGATCTGCGCACGGTGTTCAGTCGGTCCAGGGCCACCTCTCTTCCTCCACACCGGTCGTATGATTGTAGTATTGATCTCCTTCCGGGAACCACTCCCCCCCGGGGTAGACTATACTCTTTGTCGGCTCCCGAACGTAAGGCTCTCGAAGATTATTTGTCTGTAGCTCTTGCCGCCGGTACCATAGTCCCCTCCTCCTCTCCCGCCGGAGCGGGTTTTTTTTTTGTTAAGAAGAAGGACGGGTCCCTGCGCCCCTGCATAGATTATCGAGGGCTGAATGACATAACAGTGAAGAATCGTTATCCGCTTCCTCTTATGTCTTCAGCCTTCGAGATCCTGCAGGGAGCCAGGTTTTTCACTAAGTTGGACCTTCGTAACGCTTACCATCTCGTGCGCATCAGGGAGGGGGACGAGTGGAAGACGGCGTTTAACACTCCGTTAGGGCACTTTGAATACCGGGTTCTTCCTTTCGGCCTCGCTAACGCTCCAGCTGTCTTTCAGGCATTAGTCAATGATGTCCTGAGAGACATGCTGAACATCTTTGTTTTCGTTTACCTTGACGATATCCTGATTTTTTCACCGTCACTCCAGATTCATGTTCAGCACGTTCGACGTGTCCTCCAGCGCCTTTTAGAGAATTGTCTTTTTGTGAAGGCTGAGAAGTGCACTTTTCATGCCTCCTCCGTCACATTTCTCGGTTCTGTTATTTCCGCTGAAGGCATTAAGATGGATCCCGCTAAGGTCCAAGCTGTCATTGATTGGCCCGTCCCTAAGTCACGCGTCGAGCTGCAGCGCTTTCTCGGCTTCGCGAACTTCTATCGTCGTTTCATCCGTAATTTCGGTCAGGTGGCAGCTCCTCTCACAGCCCTTACTTCTGTCAAGACGTGCTTTAAGTGGTCCGTTTCCGCCCAGGGAGCTTTTGATCTCCTCAAGAATCGTTTTACATCCGCACCTATCCTTGTTACACCTGACGTCTCTAGACAGTTCGTTGTCGAGGTTGACGCGTCAGAGGTGGGCATGGGAGCCATTCTTTCTCAGCGCTCCCTCTCTGACGACAAGGTCCACCCTTGCGCGTATTTTTCTCATCGCCTGTCGCCGTCGGAACGTAACTATGATGTGGGAAACCGCGAACTGCTCGCCATCCGCTTAGCCCTAGGCGAATGGCGACAGTGGTTGGAGGGGGCGACCGTTCCTTTTGTCGTTTGGACCGACCATAGGAACCTTGAGTACATCCGTTCTGCCAAACGACTTAATGCGCGTCAGGCGCGCTGGGCGCTGTTTTTCGCTCGTTTCGAGTTTGTGATTTCTTATCGTCCGGGCTCTAAGAACACCAAGCCTGATGCTTTATCTCGTCTCTTCAGTTCTTCAGTAGCCTCCACTGACCCCGAGGGGATTCTCCCTGAGGGGCGTGTTGTCGGGTTGACTGTCTGGGGAATTGAGAGGCAGGTAAAGCAAGCACTCACTCACACTCCGTCGCCGCGCGCTTGTCCTAGGAACCTTCTTTTCGTTCCCGTTCCTACTCGTCTGGCCGTTCTTCAGTGGGCTCACTCTGCCAAGTTAGCCGGCCACCCTGGCGTTCGGGGTACGCTTGCTTCCATTCGCCAGCGTTTTTGGTGGCCCACCCGGGAGCATGACACGCGTCGTTTTGTGGCTGCTTGTTCGGTCTGCGCGCAGACTAAGTCCGGTAACTCCCCTCCTGCCGGCCGTCTCAGGCCGCTTCCTATTCCCTCTCGACCGTGGTCTCACATCGCCTTGGATTTTGTCACCGGACTGCCTTCGTCAGCGGGGAAGACTGTTATTCTTACGGTTGTCGATAGGTTCTCTAAGGCGGCTCATTTTATTCCCCTTGCTAAGCTTCCTTCTGCTAAAGAGACGGCACAAATCATCATCGAGAATGTTTTCAGAATTCATGGCCTTCCGTCAGACGTCGTTTCGGACAGAGGTCCGCAATTCACGTCTCAATTTTGGAGGGAGTTTTGCCGTTTGATTGGGGCTTCCGTCAGTCTCTCTTCCGGCTTTCACCCCCAGTCTAACGGTCAAGCAGAACGGGCCAATCAGACTATTGGTCGCATCTTACGCAGTCTTTCTTTTCGCAACCCTGCGTCTTGGTCAGAACAGCTCCCCTGGGCAGAATACGCCCACAACTCGCTTCCTTCGTCTGCGACCGGGCTATCTCCTTTTCAGAGTAGCCTCGGGTACCAGCCTCCGCTGTTCTCATCTCAGTTCGCCGAGTCCAGCGTCCCCTCCGCTCAGGCTTTTGTCCAACGTTGCGAGCGCACCTGGAAGAGGGTCAGGTCTGCACTTTGCCGTTATAGGGCGCAGACTGTGAGAGCTGCTAATAAGCGAAGAACTAAGAGTCCTAGATATTGTCGCGGTCAGAGAGTTTGGCTCTCCACTCAGAACCTTCCCCTTAAGACAGCTTCTCGCAAGTTGACCCCGCGGTTCATTGGTCCGTTCCGTATTTCTCAGATCATTAATCCTGTCGCAGTGCGACTTCTTCTTCCGCGATATCTTCGTCGCGTCCACCCGGTCTTCCATGTCTCCTGTGTTAAGCCCGTTCTTCGCGACCCCGCTCGTCTCCCCCCCCCCCCATCCTTGTCGAGGGCGCACCTATCTACAGGGTCCGCAAGATTTTGGACATGCGTTCTCGGGGCCGTGGTCATCAGTACCTAGTGGATTGGGAGGGGTACGGTCCTGAGGAGAGGAGTTGGGTTCCCTCTCGGGACGTGCTGGACCGTTCGCTGATCGATGATTTCCTCCGTTGCCACCAGGTTTCCTCCTCGAGTGCGCCAGGAGGCGCTCGGTGAGTGGGGGGGTACTGTCATGTATTGTCATGTTGTGTCTTGTTTCTGTCCTTTCTCTTCACCCTGTCTCCCTCTGCTGGTCGTACTAGGTTACCTTTTCTTCCCCTCTTTCCCCCAGCTGTTCCTTGTCTTCTCTGACTACCTCGTTCACCCCTTTTCCCACCTGTTCCCTTTTTCCCTCTGATTAGGTCTCTACATCTCTCTCTGTTTCTGCTCCTGTCTTTGTCGGATTCTCGTTTGTGTTACTCATGCCTGAACCAGACTATCGTCGTGTTTGCTGCAACCTTGTCCTGTCCTGTCGGAATCTGCATGTTCATCTAACCTTGTCCTGTCCTGTCGGAATCTGCCTGTCCATCTGAGCCTACGTGTGTTTCGTCATTAAAGAAACTCTGTTTTGTTAATTCGCTTTTGGGTCCTCATTCACGCACCTGACAGTATCATTCTTTTTGGGAAATGATTTGGCTGGAGGGAAGGTTGTGCCGAATCCTGCCATTTGTAAGGAACCAAGAGTAGAGAAACCTGATGGGTTATCAGAAAAGTACCCTAGATTGTTCCCAGCATGTGCTGTTACACGTGGTATGTCTAAGAAGGTCTAGTGTTCTGGAGGATGTCAGCGATTCCACCATGGTCGATCTGTCCGATACCTTTATGGGTGATCCTGATTTTGCTAAACCTCCTGAGTTGACTTCTCCTTTGAAAACCCCAAAGGAAGAGAGGTACCCTAAAGTTGACACTTCGATCTCAAGGAAGCAGCTGATTGTGGAACAGAGTAAATATTTTTCCCTCTACCCTCTTTTTGCTGAAATATGTCCGGAGGAGGAGTTTGAGGAAGTTTGTGAGGCTTACTTTGACAGAGATGGGGTTCTAATAAGGAAATTATGTTCTCGCGCTACTTCTGGGAAAGACGATTGGCCCAGTGTATCTCAAATTGTCTTTCCAGTTACACTTCAACAAGAGATACTGAGGTTGGCTCATGATGGTAGTATGGCAGGCCCTATTGGGGTCAACAAGACGTATGTTGCATAATTTCTTCTGGCCTGGTCTGAAACAGGATGTTGTGGCTTACTGTAAATTGTGTCACGTTTGTCAGTGGATGGGTAAACCAAATCAAGCTGTACTAGTTGCACCTTTGCAGCCTATTCCTGCTTTTGACCAACCTTTCAGCAGGGTTCTGGTGGATTGTATTGGTCCTTTGTCCAAAGCCAAGATTAGTAACCAGTTTCTCTTAACCATAACCGCTTGTTTTCCTGAGGCCATTCCAATGAGGAAAATCACAGCTCCCAGTATTGTTAAGGCCCTGGTGAAATTATTTTCAACATTTGGACTTTTGCAGCTAGTGCAGTCAGACCAAGGATATAATTACATGTCAAAGGTCTTCCAGCAAGTGCTACAACAGTTTAGTGTAACCCATTGTTAAGATATTTTATCAAGATTTAAGATAAATTATTAAATAATTTCTACCCAGAAACTTAACCATTAGGGATTAGCGTTTATGTAGCATGAACAAGGAGTAATTAAAAATAATAAACACAGCTCCAACTGGGTTGGAGGGGGGGGGGGGGGGGGAAGAGAGGAATGTATGTGTGTGCCTAACGAAAACAAAGAGGATCCTTAACCTATGTTTGAACCGACCCAGCTATAACTCTGGAGAGATAAGATAGGACAAGGAGTGCCCCTCCAGGTTTCCCGTATCTGGGGGGGCCTGGAACTGTCAGCTGAGTGGTAATAAACTGTGGTGAGACTTCAGTAGAAAAAGAGAGAATCCTAATGTTAGTGTGTATGTATGTGCGTAGGTTAGAATGGTATATAAACTAATGTACATGGTATTTTGAGCAGAGCTCTCGGGAATAAACACTATTGTATATTTTGAGACTGGTCTTTGTCTATTTTATGCAAATAAGAACCTTACAAATTCTTAGAAACGTCTTAGAAAGTGTTTTGCTTTGTTACAATTTAATTGGTCAATGAACATATAGGAATTAAATTCCTACAACACCCATTGACCCTCTATTGCCTACCACCTTGACTCTCAAGTTGCTCTTGAGAGATTTCATCAGACTTTGAAGTCTATGTTGAGAGTTTACTGTTTTGAGTTTGAGAAAGACTGGGATGAAGAGGTTCCTCTTGTGCTGTTTACAGCGCAGGAGGTTATTCAGGAATCTCTCGGTTTTTGTACGAATGAACTTGTGTTTGGACATCATGTCAGAGTTTGCTGAGAGAGAGCTTGTTGCAGGATGACACCTTAAACACAAAAACTAATCTGTTGGAGAACATTAGCACAGATTACACCACACCTGTGAGTTTGCCAGTGATAATCTGGAGAAGACGCAAATGAAAATTAAAGTTTGGTACGATCGAAAGGCCCGAGACCCAGAGACAATTCTGATGTGGCCAAGACCTGGTTTCGTTGCCCACCATTGCAGGCTCGCTTTTCAGGCCCTTACCCCATAGTAAAAAAAAATGGTAAACTGGATTACATCATTGCCACACCGGAGCGCAGGAAGAAAACCTGCCTGTGTCATGTCAACATGTTGAAACCATATGATTGGACGGAGAAGTCAGTGTAAACTGGTAGTGATGTTCTGCCTGTGGCTGCTGCTGTCACCGTTGACTATGGTCTTCCTCGAGACTATGAGGAAAGCTCAATTTACTGTTTTTAAATCTTTAATTTCACCTTTATTTAGCAAGGTAGGCATGTTGAGAACAAAATCTCATTTACAACTGCGACCTGGCCAAGATAAAGCAAAGCAGTGCGACAAAAACAACAACACAGAGTTACACATAAACAAACGTACAGTCAATAACACAATAGAAAAGAAAAATAGAAAAATCTATGTACAGTGTGTGCAAATGTAGAAGAGTAGGGAGGTAAGCAATAAATAGGCCATTGATGTGAAAATAATTACAATTTAGCAATAATACTGGAGTTATTAGATGTGCAGATGATAATGTGCAAATAGACATACTGGGGTACAAAAGAGCAAGAGGGTAAGTAATAATATGGGGATGAGGTAGTCAGTCGGGTGTGCTATTTACAGATTGGATGTGTACAGGTACAGTGATCGGTAAGCTGCTCTGACAGCTGATGCTTAAAGATAAAGAGGGAGATATAAGACTCCAGCTTCAGAGATTTTTGCAATTCGTTCCAGTCATTGGCAGCAGAGAATTGGAAGGAAAGGCGGCCAAAGGAAGTGTTGGCTTTGGGGATGACCAGTGCAATATACCTGCTGAAGCGCGTGCTACAGGTGGGTGTTGCTATGATGACCAGTGAGCTGAGATAAGGCAGGGCCTTACCTAGCAAAGACTTATAGACGAACTGGAGCCACTGGGTTTGGCGACGGATATGTAGTGAAGGCCAGCCAACGAGAGCATACAGGTTGCAGTGGTGAGTAGTATATGGGGCTTTGGTGACAAAACTGATGGCACTGTGATAGACTACATACAGTTTGCTGAGTAGAGTGTTGGGGGCTATTTTGTATCGCCGAAGTCAAGGATCGGTAGGATAGTCAGTTTTACGAGGGTATGTTAGGTGGCATGAGCGAAGGAGGCTTTGTTGCGAAATAGGAAGCCGATTCTAGATTTAGTCCGTATGTGCTACACCTTTGCTGGTTGTTATCTCATTGGTGGGAAGGTATTTCAGCTGGGCTGGCCTAGGTGCTATTTAAGAATGGCAAACAATCCTTTATCTGATTTTGTTTTGCTCCACCTTTTTGGTTTGCTTCCTGTCTTGAAGTTTGGTGTGTGTTTTTCTTTTGGTTGGCCTCAATTTAGGCAAATTTTGTGGGCGCTCATGGTGGGTGTCTTTTAGGTCCCAATTGTTGTTGCGATGCAACTTTCAGTGGACACCCTCATGAGCGTCTTTCAGAACCCCTCATAAAACCCCATCAGTTTGGTTTTGGTTGTTGTTCAGTGATTCTTTGTTTGTTCTCCCTTCTGTTTGAGCAACAATATTTGGATTTCTTGCTTGGGAACGTAACAAGTGTTTATTTGCGTTCTGCCCATTCGTTTTTATAGATTCAGAACTAGCCAAATGAACACTGAATTCAGCCAAGCAGCAAAGCGGGAGATACTTTTTAAAAGTCGATAGAAGCGCTGGCAATGTTAATTGTTCATAGGACACTAGCAACATGCCCTGTACATTTTTTGTCTAAATTAGGTCGCCTGATATTCAAACAAGACACTGCAGGCAGTGTAGCACAGACGTCCCACCACACTGATTAATGTTTTTGTTGACACGTTTGTTGCATTGGTTATGTCACACTGATTAATGTTTTTGTTGACACGTTTGTTGCATTGGTTATGTGATCATCATCTGAACTTGTAAGGTGGAATTGGACACTGGTGGGGCCTTGGGGGAGGGGGTCTGTAACCTTATCATGCTGTCTGGTCTGGGGTCTGCAGCAGCCTTGATGTCCTGATTAGGATTCCACAGGGCGTGTGTGAGAACCGGCTGGTGTGTGCTGTGTGGAGGTCCTCCTCTGATCGGCCCAGTTTGCTATGGCCTCATTAAAATGACACACTAGTGATGAAGACGTACTACTTTCCATGACATTGTTTTAATTTACTGTACAGATTTGATATGTACCTTTTATCGGCAATGTCAACGTGGTAAAAAAAAATCTTATTGGTAATGATATGAAAAACATGAGATAGTAGAGCTCGTCTTTGAAGATCTATATTTGAGCTTGGTGGCCTGCAGTGTCTCAGTTGATGGGGCTGTCCAAAGACCTCAATGAAATAAGAGTGTGGTAATATACACTGAAAAAAAATATAAACGCAACATGTAAAGTGTTGGTCCCATTTTTCATGAGCTGAAATAAAAGAGGCCAGAAATGTTCCATATGCACAAAAATATTATTTCTTGCAAATTTTGTGCACACATTTGTTTACATCCCTGTTTGTGAGCCAATATAATCCATCCATCCACCTGATAGGTGTGGCATATCAAAAACTGAAAAAACTGATTTACCCCATTGTGCTGGGAAAAATAAAAGACCACTCCAAAATGTGCAGTTTAGTCACACACTGATGTTTTGATGGCTGACTGCAGGAATGTTCACCAGGGCTGTCGCCAGAGAATGTAATGTTATTTTCTCTACCATAAACTGCCTCCAACCGCCGACCATGTGTAACCACGCCAGCCTAGGACCTCCACATTTGGCTTCATCAACTGCGGGATGATCTGAGACCAGCCACCCGGATAGCTGATGAAACTGTGGGTTTGCACAACCGAAGAATTTCTGCACAAACTGTCAGAAACCGTCTCAGGGAAGCTCATATATGTGTGCTCGTCATCCTCACCAGGGTCTTGACCTGACTGCAGTTCGGCGTTGTAACATACTTCAGTGTGCAAATGCTCACCTTCGATGGCCATTGGCAAGCTGGAGAAGTGTGCACTTAACAGATGAATCCCGGTTTCAACTGTACCGGGCAGATGGCAGACTGTGTGTGTGGCATCGTGTAGGCGAGCGGTTTGCTGATGTCAATGTTGTGAACAGTGCTCCGTGGTGGCGGTGGGGTTATGGTATGGACAGGCATAAGCTACGGACAATGAACACTATTGCATTTTATCGATGGCAATTTGAATGCACAGAGATACCGTGATGAGATCATGAGGCCCATTGTCGTGCCATTCATCCACTGCCATCACCTCATGTTTCAGCATGATAATGCACAGCCTCATGTCACAAGGATCTGTACACAATTCCTGAAAACCGAACATGTCCCAGTTCTTCCATGGCCTGCAAACTGACCAGACGTATCACCCGTTGAGCATGTGTGGAATGCTCTGGATCGACGCGTATGGTACCTGTGATCAACAAATGCATATGTGTATTCCCAGCCATGTCAAATCCATATATTAGGGCCTAATGAATTTATTTTAATCAACTGATATCCTTATATGAACTGTAACTCAGTAAAAATCTTAGAAATAGTTGCATGTTGAGTTTATATTTTTGTTCGGTGTACTTCCAACCAGGCATCTGCTAGGCAGGCGAGACAACATAATGGGACAATTAGGACTGTGATCTCTGCTATCCAACATGCATAGCAGGACCTTGAAATACACTGAAGTACCTAAAATGTAATTTGGTTCTCAGTTGATCATGCCATCTAAAATGGATTAGTGCCTGACTACCCACCATTGCTCAGCATTTGACATTGAATTTGCATGAAGTGCTATTGCCATGAGGAAATTATTATGTTGGAACAGTACATGTCATTGTTCTTTCTCTGTCTCTAAATAGGGTGAAATAACTTATTTGACTCATCACAATTCTGAAGTATTCAATCTTGTCTATCAGTCCCTTGTGTATTAAAATAAGTCATCCAATGAATCCTGTTTGCACCTACAAGAAAAAAGGTGATGGAAGTGTATAGATTTAATTCAATCTCATCTCCAGGTGTGATGAATTCAATACGGATGAATTACGGGTTTTCTGAGTGCATTACCTTCAGAGTTTTGCTGTCAGCTGTTTATCCCTGACTTTTGTCGTTTGGTATTAATCCCACACTTCCTCTCAATGTCCCCCAGAGTCCGCAGGGCAAAGGACAGAGGTCTGGGTGGCAGTGAGACACTGGACAGATGGACAGACACAGGGAGGCCTGGGAGGTTTCAGCCATGTTATATCATTTACAGAGATTTCTATCCATTTGAGTAGTGGTCAATTGAATATCTCAGTGGCAATGCATAAGCCCTACATGTGGTCCACAGTTCACAGAAGCTGCTGCTACCAGCCTGTCCCACCCACACTCATCCAATGGTAATGACGCCGATGACGGATTGCATGTACACCCTCTATCTGACGATCCCAACACCCAGTGTCACCTTCTTCATTCTCCACCTAATGAGAATCTTCAGCGAGCTTCATGTCCAATTTGTGTCAGAACTCCGCTAGTGGTGGTCTATTAATACACAAGTCTGCTTCTCTAAATGCATGGGGGAATATTCCACTGGACTGTATGATTTATTGGACCTGAGACTCCTTTGTCTCTGAGCACCACGGCCCTGCCCATGTTTACCTCACCATGGGTGGAGGGGTGTAGACACTGCTTCAAGACATGGCCCACGGGAGCACCATGCACCACGTGTCTGCAGGATTTTTACTTCAATTAAGCTCCAACTTCCCCCTCTACTTATTAAAAAAAAAAAGTCTAATTATAATAAGGTCTGATTTATTAGGATGTTTATTAGACTGAGAAATTAGAGCATAAAAGTCTACCCTAGAAGAGGATTTTGTGATGCTGCCTGCCCCGTGGACATTCCATCTCTGCCCTATAAAGTGGAAAGGTAAATTAAAAAGGATATTCCAGCAAGGATGCGAATATTCAAAAATCCACCTAAAAATGATATGCTCATTTTCCTACCAGAGATGTGTTTCCATCAAATTGACTCGTGGGATAAAAGGCTGTGCATGATGACGTAGTGAACATTAAAAAAAAACAAATTTGCGGTTAAATTTCCATGTACCAAAAAAAAACAAGTTAAATGGGTTTTCATCGCAACTTCAACTAAATATGGTTTTCTCCCCTAAAAAATTGTTATAGAGCGAGTATGCCCACTCTTGTATTGGCACATGCGCTCTAGCCAACAGCTCACAGATACAGTGCAGGTATAACATATATGAGATTATTGTGAACAAAAGAGCAATAATATTTTTATTTGTCAAACAGCAGCCAATCATCGATGATCATGTCAGCAGAATAAGACCCTCCATATTTATTGGAAAGGAGCGTCAGGCTCATCACCCTGCACTTTCACCACCACTCTGTGAACTTCTTCATAACTTCAAATCAAATTTTATTTGTCAAATGCGCCAAATGCAGAAGGGGTCGACCTTACTGTGAAATGCTTACTTACAAGCCCTTAACCAACAATGCAGTTTAAGAATTTGAGTTAAGAAAAATATTTGCTAAATAAACTAAGGTAAAAAATCCAATTAAAAAGTAACATAATAAGATTACATAACAATAATGAGGCTATCTACAGAGGGTACCGGTACAGAGTCAATGTGTGGGGGTACAGGTTAGTCAAGGTAATTTGCACATGCATGTAGGGGTAAAGTGACTATGCACAGATAATAAACAGCGAGTAGCAGCAGTGTAAAAAAAAGGGGAGGGGGGTCCATGTAAGTCCGGGTGGCCATTTGATTAATTGTTCCGCAGTCTTATGGCTTGGTGGTTGAAGCTGTTAAGGAGCCTTTTGGACCTAGACTTGACGCTCCGGTACTGCTTGCCGTGCGGTAGCAGAGAGAACAGTCTATGACTTGGGTGACTGGAGTCTTTGACAATTTTTTGGGCCTTCCTCTGGCACCTCCTAGTATATACAGTACCAGTCAAAAGTTTGGACACACCTACTCATTCAAGGATTTTTCTTCATTTTTACTATTTTCTACCTTGTAGAATAATAGTGAAGACATCAAAACTATGAAATAACACATATGGAATCATGTAGTGAGCAAGAAAGTGCTAAACAAATAAAAATATATTTTATATTTGAGATTCTTCTAAGTAGCCACCCTTTGCCATGACAGCTTTGCACACTCTTGGCATTCTCTCAACCAGCTTCATGAGGTAGTCACCTGGAATTCATTTCAATTATTAGGTGTGCCTTGTTAATTTGTGGAATTGATTTCCTTCTTAATGCGTTTTAGCCAATCAGTTGTGTTGTGACACGGTAGGGAGGTATACAGATGATAGCCATATTTGGTAAAAGACAAGTCCATATTACGGCAAGAACAGCTCAAATAAGCAAAGAGAAACGACAGTCCATCATTACTTTAAGACATGAAGGTCAGTCAATATGGAAAATATCAAGAACTTTCAAAGTTTCTTCAAGTGCAGTCGCAAAAATTATGAAACTGTCTCTCATGAGGACCGCATCAGGAAAGGAAGAGCCAGAGTTACCTCTGCTGCAGAGGATAAGTTCATTAAAGTTACCAGCCTTGGAAATTGCAGCCCAAATAAATGCTTCACAAAGTTCAAGTAACAGACACTTCTCAAAATCAACTGTTCAGAGGACTCTGCGTGAATCAGGCCTTCATGTTCTAATTTCTGCAAAGAAACCACTACTAAAGGACACCAATAAGAAGAGACTTGATTGGGCCAAGAAACACGAGCAATGGACATTAGACCAGTGGAAATCTGTCCTTTGGTCCGATGAGTCCAAATTTGAGATTTTTGGTTCCAACCGCCGTGTCTTTGTGAGAAGCAGAGTAGGTGAACGGATGATCTCCGCATGTGTGGTTCCCACCGTGAAGCATAGAGGAGGAGGTGTGATGGTGTGGGGGGTGCTTTGCTGGTGACACTGTCAGTGATTAATTTAGAAGGTAAAGCTGGTTGTGAGCATGCCAAGAGTCTGCAAAGCTTTCATTAGCAAAGGTTGGCTACTTTGAAGAATCTCAAATATAAAATATTTGTTAAACACTTTTTTTGTTACTACATGATTCCATATGTGTTATTTCATAGTTTTGATGTCTTCATTATTATTCTACAATGTAGAAAATATTAAAAATAAAGAAAAACCCTTCGATGAGTAGGTATGTGTCACCTCTGCTCCTGCTCTCTGCTCCCGCTCTCCCCCACCCCCTGGTGCTTGAGGGCGCCAGGCTGCCCTGCATCACTCCCTCCTATCATCTATTACGCACACCTGCATCCCCTCGTCACGCGCATCAGCGATATTGGACTCACCTGGACTCACTCATCATCTGTTTATTACCTCCCCTATATTTGTCAGTTCCCCAGCTCTGTACCTGCTGCTGCATTGATTGTCTTTTGTTTGTTTTACCTGTTTGCTGACGCTGTTCCTGTCTCATTCCATGTCCGTTATTTATTAAATGTTTTACTGTGCCTGCTTCGTCTCTCCAGCATCATTCCATGTAACAGTGTGTCCAAACTTATGACTCATACTGTAGGTCCTGGGTGGCAGGAAGCTTGACCCCAGTGATGTATTGGGCCATACGTTCTACCCTCTGTAGCGTCTTACGGTCGGATGCCGAGCAGTTGCCATGCCAGGCGGTGTGCAGAATTTCATCTGTAGCCTAATAAACTGAACGCTTTCCCGACGAGTCGTAATGGGACGACAACACATGTCATCACATGACTCCAAGTTTACTTTGATACGATTATTACATAAATATTTGAGCATAAAAGCGTTTCCACCGACAGTTCTCACATAATTTATCTACAGACACCAAAAGGTCCCACCCTGTCTGGCGTATTTTGTTTTGTCGACTTTTGGAAATTTTACCGCCAAATTTTCATCAGGCCTGTCATTACTTTTCACCCGACATGTACTTTACTCGCACTAAAAAAATGGATGGAAACCTGGTTAGTAGTAACAAGCAATATCTTGTTATTTTTTCCCACAGAGAGGATTTAATGTGGCATGCTATTTAATGGAATGCCATTTGTCATACTGCAGTTATACCTTGAATGTGCATATCTGTGCTGAAATTCAGAGTATGGACTGTGGACCAGCCGGAATTCAACATTTTGGGCTCTTTAAAAGTGTTAATGATTGAGAATTATTAACAGAAGTTTAAAAAAGGACCTGCCAGGTAGGGCAATTTCTCAAGAATGCAATGTCCATCCAGCACTCCTAACAACTATCACTGAGCATTACCCCTCAAGAGGCACAAGAGGAAAAAACCTCTATCCTTAACTGAATTCTGTGGCTTTCCTTCTCTCTGTAGTACTGGTCAACTTAGCATGGGGTCATTGAAAAGGAAAAATCATTGGGTCATTTAAGAGGATGAATCAATCCATTTTCTAGGATAATTCAAAGAGATTTATGGTGCAAGTGCATCTAGGAACAATATATATAATATAATAAACTCAAGGTCATTTTTTTCACACCTTGGTTCCAATATCCTCACTGTCTCAGTGATGCTACTGTCACTATAGCCAAAGACACATTTCATTTACTCAGAGGGCGCAGTCCCTGATGTCTGCTTTAGCAATAAAAGGCCGGCGAGAGTACAAAGCTTGCTTATTGTCAGAGACAGATTCATTGTAGTGGCTCCAACTCGAATCAAATCAAATCAAATCTTATTTGATTATCATTCAACCTCTATTGCTGTATTATTGTTTGTCCTCATGTAATCTCACTGCGTGTTCCTCTCTGTCTTTCCTTGGGAAAGGTAAATGGTCTGAATAGTTCTCCCATGCGGTTTTCAAGTTGCGGTAATATTGTCTTTCGGTTCCACTGTCTCATCATGATGCAATTGTTGTTTTAAGGTCATATGTGCGTCAATGGTAGCTCTGTTCACAACCTAGCACAGGGGAATGGAGGTATCTAAAATTCTCCCATACAGCAGATTTGCTATTTATTATTGGTGATCTATAGGGTGCGCCACAGGATAATAAAAATTCTGTAAATTAAGCTGTCCCTCACTGGTCTATGATTCACACCTCAAAACAAATACCACTTTAAAGAACCAGCCAAGCCAATTGCTTTGGAAGCACCGATCCAGGCGGCAGCTGAGTCCCCTGAATTCATTCCCCCTCAATCTGACACTCATTATACATCCAGTGGTCAAAAACAAAGATACCTCACCAGGTGAAAGCTATGATCATTTATGGATATCACCCACTTCATTCAGTGTAGATGAAGGGGAGGAGACAGGTTAAAGAAGGATTTTTTTTTAACCTTGAGAAATTTGAGACATGGATTGTGTGTCTGCGTCATTCAGAGGGTGAAAGGGCAATACAAAATGTTTAAGTGCCTTTTAACGAGGTATGGTATTTAGTAGGTGCTAAGCGCACCGGGTTGAGTGTGTCAAGAACTGCAACGCTGCTGGGTTTTTCACGCTCAACAGTTTCCCGTGTGTATCAAGAATGGTCCACTACCCAAAGGACATCCAGCCAACTTGACATAACTGTGGGAAGCATTGGAGTCAACATGGGCCAGCATCCCTGTGGAACGCTTTCAACACCTTGTACTGTAGTCCATTCCCCGACAAATTGAGGCTGTTTTGAGGGAAAGTGCCCACGTCTTACTGTTACAGTCAGCACGACCACCGCTTGTTGATTTAATGGCTGCCATCTGTTGTTGTGCCTGACGAATGGAATGAGAGGCACCTACTTAGTCTGACTCTAGTCTGTGCCCTTCCCCGCCTTTCTCCCAGCAAGGCAATTAATGCCTTGGTTCTAATAATTATACTAATCTCCTCTGGTGAGTACAGCTCTGCCCATCACGTTTCCACATTAAAGCTTGTGATCAGCACTCCTATCAGATGGTTGTGTGGAGGGACAAGAGGAACATGCTGATCACCTGTGGGAGGAGAGATCTATGATCCTCTGGTCTCTTCTAGTACATGGTGTTCCTTTTGGTTCTTCAACATTTAGATACTTTGTTTAACTAGGCTTTGGCATGAAACAAGCACGTCACTGTCAAATGACCAAAATGTAGAATTATAACATGATGTATTGACCTAGTGTATTGATGTAAAATATAAACCATTTCAAACGCAAAACTATCAGGCAAAAAAAAAAAAGGCTACCAAAAATGTTAATCAACACATCAGTACATAGTGTGCAACGTGTTCCTTCCTGTTATCACACAAGTCGAAAAAAGCTAATATAAATTAGCAAATAAACAAACGTACATGGTAAATTTAACCAAACGTCCATATCAACAACTGTCATACTATTCAGATATAAGTAGGTTACTATAACATGATTGTCTTGCATGACTTTCTGATATTGGTCAACATTCTATACATAATAATTACAATTTCACATGGTTTTGAAGGTTGTTCCTTGAACACACAATAAAATGAATAATTTACCTGTTACTCAATACACAACTGGAAGCATGACTCACCATCTGTGTCGGATGCTGTTAAACTCTGACATTTTTTTTTTTACCAAGTACATTACTCACACAAACTTTATGCACTGAGAATGATTTCAATTTCAAGTACCAAATACACAGAGATATATTACAATCGTAGACTATTATTTGCCCTGTCATCAAATACAATAGTGTGCTATGTTATCTACAAATGTTATGTGCATTTCAGTTAGGGCCGGGACGATACTCGTTAGTATCACAATACTCGTTAGTATCTTGGCAAGGAAACAAAACACAAACCATATTTAACTGTTTTAGGAAAACAGCCCTAATGTTGGAAACAAACATCATTATGTTGTCATCCAGAGTCATATTTATTTATTTTCCAAGCTACAGCACACAATAGTTTCAGGAGTTAAAGCTGGAACATGTAACTTGTTGGGCGACATGACCAAATATTTTCATGCTTCCCATTTTTAAGATTTGATTTTTGGTTTTTCACGTTTGGTTTTGTACACCAGCTTCAAACACAATATTTTTAGCAACCAGGAAAAGGTGGAACAATTTCTGCATAATGCACCTTTAAATTCCCTTTGTTAGAGTGAAATTAACACTCATTGGTGTAAAATAACCCCAGTGTTAGTGTTAATAACCAGAGTTATTGTTTTACACTGTGGATAGGAAACCAGTACCATCAAAACCACAACTATCATTATCATATTTCCCAGCATGCTATGCAGGTACTTTTTTTTGTGTTTTTGCATGTACATTGATTGATTGATTAATCTTATGCTATACAAGATAAATAACATACATGTTTCTAAACTAATCCAATCAATTAGTTTGATTTATTGCACTCATTAGTGAAATGGTTGTTCCAGTCTACATGGTTTAGGTAGTCTCCTTTTAAACATTTTTTTTTTTATAGCTCCTAACCCCAACCTGGTCTAAGACCAAACACAAGCATTTTGCTACACCCACAATAACATTTGATAAACATGTGTATGTGACCAATGAAATTTGATTTGATTGAACTCTTTTGTATTATTCTGTATCTGAGGCACACATTTGGTATGATAGGTTGCATTCCATATGTTATGTATTCATTTGTGGATGTCCATCACCCAGTTCATATTATGTGTTACAAATTACAATTCGTATTATATGTTGCGAATTTGAAAAATGTACCAGATGTTACAAATTTGAAAAATGTATGATATGAATTCTAGCTAGATGGCTAACGTTAACTAGGCTAGGGGTTAGGGTTAAGGTTTAGGAGTTAGGTTAAAGGGTTAAAGTTAGTGTTAGGGTTAGCTGAAGGGTTAGCAAACATGCTATGTTGTTGCAAAGTTGTTTAGGTTTCCTGATATTCATGTTTTACGCCCACTCATCCCGTGTTATAAACCCACATTAACTAACCATCTGTCTTATGTAACCATATCAAACGTAACATATCATACTAAACGGCGTGTCTCAGATTTACATACAGAATAATCCGAAATGCTCTGAGACCAGGTTGCTAACCCTGGTAGTCATTCTGAATGCAGGTTGAGGGTAAATAGAAATTCCAACTGTTGAATATACTAACTGGCTGAATTTAAAAAAGGAATTATACATCCCTTTGCCAGTCAGCATAATGGGACTTGCAGGCCTGATGTGGCCTGTAATTTGTAAAGCAATTGTTAGCGAGTTAGGATTTGTTGGCAAATTAAAGCCTTATGATATATGTCATCTATTGTCATAAAGTTAAATTTTTTATTATAACAGGTCTTTAAAAGGAAAGAATTCAACAACCATGTCTTTGTCACTAACAAATATAGTCATGGGTGGTAACGCTACAATTCAATTGAAAAGAAAAGGCACCATGGGAAATATGCAAATGTAGCTTTTACACCAAATAGTGTTAAAACAACACCCAAAATCACTGTAACAGTGGCACGTGAAATGCAATGTTAATATTTTATAATATGAATTGTTACATTAACACTCAAAATGTAACACTACAATCAGAGTACTTTTTACACTCTGTAGAGTGGGACTATATGTTATCTAAGGTAGTGTTAAAATGAACTCTTTAAGTGAAATGAATGTACTGTGTATAACCTGACAAGATGTGGATCTAATGTTCTTGTGTGTGCCAGGTATTAACAATAATGTCAGTTATTCTATACACATGCATGTAGCCTTCTCTACTCATGAACTGAATAGGATTCCTCAGTCTAGAGTAGTGTTTTTCAACCCCTGGTCTGTGGACCTGTGGACCACAGATGGTTGTCTGCTCCAATTTAGTCATATGTCAAGCCCAAGTTTTCATTTAAACCAGGGGTGTCAAACTCATTTTGCACCTCATTTTTGTAATTTTGATGGTCCCTGACTGTTAGGCTTTCGTTTTGATGATTGTTAACAAGATGGACAGAGTGAAGAGACTGTAAAAATGTAAGTCCATTATCACTACATTGAGTTTTTTTTTTTTTACTCAAACCACCCACAGGCCGCAGTCGAATGTTTGACACCCTGATCTAAACCATAGTTTGCCGGTCCTTGTGTAGCAAAGTGTTAGAGAAGTTTAAGAAACACTGTTCTAGATCTCCAGATCCGGTCTCTCAGCCAGTTTGATGGCCTCGTGCATGCAGGCGGCGGAGAGTTTGCGGTTAATGTTCCTGTACCTGCAGAGCAAGATGTTACGGTAGGTGGTCCTCAGGTCCCTGTTGAAGAAGGCATAGATGAATGGGTTGATGAGGGAGTTGGCGTAGCCCAGCCAGAGGAGAAACCTTTCCACCCAGAGGGGAACGCAGCTACATTCTACCCCACAGATGAAGGGCCTGGCCGTGGACATCAGGAAGAAGGGCAGCCAGCAGACAGAGAAGGCCCCCACAACGATCCCCAACGTAGCGGCCGCCTTCTGCTCCCGCTTGAAGATGGAGATGTTTTTCCTGTCGTTTTTAAGCAGACGAGAGAAACTGGCACACTCCTCCACCTCCTTCTGGAGCTTAAAGGCCGCGGCCACGCAGTCAACACTGTTACGCTCGTCCTCCGCCTTGGGAAAGCCTTGGATGGTGTGCTTGGCGGCGCTCACCTTGGCTGCTCGGTAGATGCGGTAGTACATCATCAACATCACCGACATGGGGATGTAGAATGCAACGGCGGTGGAATAGATGGTGTAGCCCACGTCTTGGGTGATCAGACACACCTTGTCATCGTTGACGTTCTGGGCCCAGCCGAACAACGGGGGCAGGGTGATGGAAGCAGACAGCAGCCACACAGACAGAACTACTTTCGCCATGCATCTCCCACTCTGTCGCACAGGGTAGGTCAAGGGTTTAGTTATGCCTAGGTACCTGTGACAGCAAAGAGATTAGTTAAAAATATTGTGAAGTCTCTGATGAAAGTAATGTGATTGAAATATAGCACACAGAGGATAGTATAGATCATGAGGTGTCCAACTGTCTTCCTGGAGAGCTGCTGTGTGCAGGCTTTCGCTACAGCCCTGCTTACATACATATGAAAATCCATTCTTAATTATTCATCAATGGTAGAATAAAAAATGTAAGCAAGTACTTTGGTGTTAATTGCTGTTGACATATATTTTTTATAAATTAGACTAACCTGCATAGATAATGGTTTTGGGGGGAAAAAACAAGAACATTTGCAATAATTAAAGATTTGTTGGTTTATCATTAATGAAGGCATCTTGACTCACCTGTCTATGCTTATTACACACAGGGTCATGATCGAAGCAGTGCAACACATCACGTCCATGGCAATGAAAACGTTGCAGAACACCTGTCCGAAGATCCACTGCCCCCCGATGAGGTCCGTGATGCTGACAAAGGGCATCACCGCCACCGCTATGGACAGGTCTGCCACCGCCAGAGAGACAATTAGATAATTGGAAGGCTGTTTCAGCTTCTTCACAAAGCACACGGATATCACCACAAGTAAGTTCCCGCAAATAGTGAACAAAGTGAGCACAGTGAGAACTCCTCCGATAAGCACCTTCTCCACATTCCCGTGGCTAAGAATCTGCTCCCCGCAGCTGGTGTCATTTTCCGTGAAGCTCAGAGTTGGCAAAATTGCGATGGTTGTTTGGGGCGCTCTCAGCAAACGCAGATCCATCCCCGCTGTAGTCATGCTGGTCCTGGCAAATTCCTTCATCAGGTCTTTGGTCAAATATGATCTCATAAAATGAATACTATTTCATTGGAACCATTCTTTTAATGCCTATTAATCCGTTATTAATAATGCATTGGGTATCCATCAAATCACAATGATAATTTCCTCCCAACTAAATTGATACCTTTGTCTTTTCCACAACTTCCAAATTACCAGTCCCGGTAGGCCAGTTATCCATCCACCGGCGCCAAATCAGCAGGTTAATGGGATAGAGTAGATTAATAGGATAAACAGACTCCCGTTAACAAGCTTGGTTTGTAATACATTGTTAAATGTAATGCGATTCATTGGTCACCATCACGCGAGTGGCTACCGCAGCAAAGAACTCACTGAGAAAATGTTTTATTGGCGAAAGGGAATATACCGGGATGACGTCAGAAGAACCCGCGTAGATGTAGCCTAGTCTGGTTGGACATTATTCAGTCAAAATAAAGTATATTCATAGGCCTATCACAGAATTTCATGCTTTTTTTTATTTTTACGGAGCAACACATATACCAAGTGTGTGTGTGTGTGTGTGTGTGTGTGAGAGAGAGAGAGTACAGAAGCTGGGGGGGAGGGGGGGGGGGGGGGGGGGGTATTGATACACTTTGAAACACATCATTTGGCGCCATCCTGTGGCTTTATTCTAGGTATACGTAACAATATCATTCTTTCCCCACATAGATGTATATAGGGCATATTATAGCCTAATCTATTTTAATGGCAAGGGGAAATTTGGGTAGGCTAAATCTATAAATGTAGTCCTAATCAAATGTAGGATAGCTATTTTTTCTATTTAAGTTTTTGAAAAATATACTGGACACACCTTTTGTTCTAGCAGTACTCGGTTCTTATTAGGCCTTGTAGGTAGGATACAACACAGCCAATAATTGTAATGAGGCTTTGTACATCGTTCTTAAGTAGACCTAGAGTATAACAATGTAGCATAATTAGCCCAATTCTTGATAGGCTGCACTACAAGAATAATTACACAGTAATACACTGTAAATTTAGCCTAGTCAGTTCATCAAATCAAAATGTATTGGCTGGGTACACAGATTTGCAGATGTTATCGCAGGTGCAGGGAAATGCTTGCGTTTCTAGCTCCAACAGGGCAGTAGGCCTAATACCTAATACCTAGCAATAATTAAAAAAACAACAACACACACATAATCCCCCCCCCCCCCCCCCCACACACTCACACACAAAAAAAGTTGTAATTAAGAAAGATCAGAATGAGCAATGTCAGAGACCATGTGTAACAATATAACAGTAACTGATTTGGGCAAGGGAGACAGCATTAAGAGTCGTTTTAGAAATGTAATAAACCAACCTGGTCTCAGAGGATTTCGTATTATTCTGTACAAAAATCTGAGACACAATTTAGAAATTAAATATGTTATGTTTCGCATGATATGTGCTAATTTGTGGATGTCCATCAATGAGATGTTACAAATTACAATTCGTTTTATATGTTATGAATTTGCAAAACGTACAGATTTGTGAAACCTATAATGGATTACAAATTTGCAAAACGTATGATATTTAACATTTTTGTAACATTGCATGTTACAAAAACAAGCGAGGTGGCTAACGTTAGCTAGGCTAGGGGTCCGGGTTAAGGTTAAGTTTAGGAGTTGGTTAAAGGGTAAGGTTAGCTAAAAGGGTTAAGGTGAGGGTTCGGGAAAGGTTTAGTTGAAAAAAAAAGTAGTTTGCAGAGTAGCTGAAAAGTAGTAATAGTTGAAAAGTTACTAATTAGCTAAATTATGCTAAAGTTGCCCATGATGACATTTGAACTCTCAACCTCTGGGTTGCTAGACGTTGGTGTTATATGGCCACTGATCCACCGTAAAATGATGTTACTATACCAAATGTAATATATCATACGAAAAGTAGTATCTACGTACAGAATTTACGTACAGAATAATACAAAATGCTCCGAGACCAGGCTGATGAAACAGCCTGTACAATGACATAGGCTGCCGGCTATCTTTACTCGGAAAGCTGCGGCAAGAGGAGCATGATAAAGCAATGTAATAATAATACCCACAGGGGAAATTGGGGGTTGTAAGAAACAGCCTGTATACAATGACGTAGGCTGCTGGCTGTTTTAATTCTGAAGCTGCCGCAAGAGGAGCATGATGAAGCAAGATGACCGACAGTGACCCATAGATTGTATAAAGACAGTGACCTTAGTCAAACGTTCTAGCAGTTGTTGTCCCATTATCCACATCGACCAAACATCTTCTTTTTTTTTATCGCCGTAATAGATCTTTACCAAATAGCCTGACATTCTTTTGAAGAAACATCGCCGAGGAAAGCGGACAGATTTCGCCTTTCGGAGACTGCCCGCTAGTGCTTTCCCTGCGCAAAAAAAAATGGATAATGGCAAAGCATCGGATCAGAAAAGAACAGATGCTTGCCAAGAGAATGGTTTGACAAATGGATTCATGCCTACACAAACTGACAACGGGAGCTGCAATGTTTTAGGTTCAAACGGAACCAGTAGCAGTGGTAGTGGCGGGTGTAGTAGTAGTAGTAGTAGTTTTAGTGGTGGTTGTAGCCATAATGGAATTGAAAATGTCCACCATCTTCAGGAGGATGCCCATAATAATGGGTCGCCTCCAAAGCGGTGCAGACTCAGGAGAAGAATGGATTCTGGCAAAAAGAACCGACCGCGTAAGTAGGACACAATGTGAATCGTTTCCACACTGTTTCAGCATCGATGATGTCAATCATCTCGGCTGTCTAAAATCTAAGATGAAAATTATACGACATTGAAACTACACATTCGGTCAAATTCTGCCCTACACAATTTCAAAGCAACCTCTCAGGAATGAAAGGGAGGGGGGTTCGGCCTAAGTATTGATTGCACATAGCTCTGGGTGTCCAAAGTGACAGTCGCCTAGATTTCCTATGGTGCCATATCTAGTCTATTTGGATGACACAATGAACCAGTTAAGACATTATGCTGCAGGATAGAATATCGCTTTATCGCGTTGCGAGGCTTTTCCAAGAATGTAAATAAGGAAGCCTATCCGCCCAATTCTCCCATTGATACGACTTCTGTAATGAATAATGGGCCTGTACTCCTATGTGGAGAAATGTTTTGTTTTCCTGTATCCTCAAAGTACATTCCATAAGCTATTTATGTCTATGAGAAATGCAGAATTTAGCAAGCAATAAGAATCAAGCACCATATTCTGTATTATTTCTACATGTTTTAATCATACTATGCAATAATAATTTGTATTTTACACGAATGTAACCCTCCTGGTAATAGAGCTTTAGCCTCTCTTTCTCTCGTCCCCTTTGTTATTGTGAGATCTTTGATGTTGTCCGTCGAGCCATTTTTCATTGGTCGTTCCAAAGTCAGGAGGTGTGCTGAAATCGCTGCTGATATGAGAGCCACATAATGTCGACCAATCAGCCGCCAGTACTTGTCTAAGGAAGTTGGCTGAAGAAACTGACAGAGCAGCCAGCTCCATGAATAGCACAGATCTTTCTTTGTCTCCAATATAACACTGTAAAACAAATGTGTCACTATGTCAGGAAAATGTAGTCCGCCTTATTGCTGTGTTGACATCATGCCACAATTCATTAGGACTGAGTGATACTACTTATCAGTCTTGGTATGAAGTGTATTTGACCATAAGCAACTTGACCTGAGGATCACAATTAAGTTTGTTGTTTAAGAAAAACAGGTACGAGTTTTTACTCTATTTTAAATGGATGAAATATACTTATTTGCTTACTTTCATTTATTTGTTTATTTACATCTGCTACCTTGGCAGAATCAAATCTAAGCAAACAAACAGCAATTTTACAAATGTTACACTTTGGCGCCAGGAACTATTTGGCTGGTGTAGTTAGAAGCGGTCTTTATCTGTCTTCAATGCCTGCAACCCAGCCATTTGTCCAAGACGTTGCTACAACACTGCTGGCTTGTTTGCATTCCTCTGGGAACTGTGGAAAGAAGTCTTGAATCCAAAAATACCACTTCTATTATATAATTGAATGGAAGGGATTGTGGACAATTGCAGCAAGTTGCTAAAATGCACTTGGCATGAAGACAAATACAACATTTTTACCTTCCAGTATGCTCAATTGAATAAGCATCATATGCTTTGTTGATGTCTCTTATTGGTAGTTCCCACTTGGATGCAACAAACTGAATCCCAATTTTTATGACAATTTTTTTATTGAACCTTTATTTAACTAAGCAAGTCAGTTAAAAACAAATTCTTATTTACAATGACGGCCTACCCCGGCCAAACCCGGGCGACATTGGGCCAATTGTGCTCCGCCCTATGGGACTCCCAATCACGGCCGGTTGGGATAGAGCCTGGAATCAAACCAGGGTGTCTGTAGTGAGGCCTCAAGCACTGAGATGCAGTACCTTAGACCACTGCGCCATTCGGGAGCCCAAATAGAGCTAGGCTTTGCCGATCAGACTCAACTATGAAAATGTATGCCGTTAAATCATTTCCATTGACTTGAGCTTTGGTCCTTTGTTGCACATACATGTGACCACTGTGAAATTATAGTAAAAGCAATATAGCTCAGCCATTACTTGAGAATGAGTGGCAGAAATTCAAGCATTCAGTCCTCTGTAAATTTACAGTGAAACCATTGCAATGCAGGATCTGTCTGTAGCACAACTGACTGAAGACATTGAAAGCATGTGATTCCAGTCAGTGAAGATTCCAGAGTAGACACTCACACATTTGCTGAGATCAATATATTTATGTTATGTCAAGTTCCTCTACTAGAAATTGATTGTCCAACCCAGATTACATCACCAGTGCACCTCTGATATATTGGATCGACCATATATCAGAGGTGTAATGGTGTTGTAATCTGGGTATCATTGCAAGCCAGAACCAAATCAACAATTACATCTCAAATTTGACTATTTTAAGCACCTCAAGCATGTCTTTTGGTTACTGCTTTTCTGTAGCTTCACACATAGTTGAATGTAACCAGGCTGATTTGTGGAATGAGCAATAAGGGACTATACACCCCTCTGTCAAATGAAGTGCTATTGAACCAGTTTGCCTGCCGATGTATTGACTACATATTCATTGTACTGTACACTCAAGAGTTAATTGAGAGTTAGGCAGGATATCCAGGCAATCTTCTCTCCATGCTGGGGTTTCCATGGCAACAAAGCCCTCATCTTTTGTTGCAGAGCAAACACACTGCTGTGAATTTAAGACGACCCTCTTCCTCTCCCTTCCTTCCTCTCTCCAAAAAAAGAGAGAAACATGTCACAATGATCTACTAATATGAAGACATGATGTGTGCATAATATGCCATGATGCTTTCGTCTTCAGTGAAATCAAGTTAGAAAATGCAACAGGTTTGAGTAAGTTTCAGTTTGCACAGTTCATTGGTAGACTTATATGGAGCAATAGCTTAGTTGTGACATAGACAGAATACTAGAGCCCTCTGTTTTGAGAGTATGCATTTCTCCATAGAGGATTTTGCACAATTCCAAAAGAGCTAAACAGCGCTTTTCTACAGGCAATGGTGACCAAGCTTTTCCTGAATCTACCAACTAATCTCTCAAAACAAATTTTGTTTCTGTTCCAGCCTTCCCCTGGTTTGGGATGGACATCGGCGGCACCCTGGTGAAGCTGGTTTACTTTGAGCCTAAGGACATCACGGCGGAGGAGGAGCAGGAGGAGGTGGAGAGCCTGAAGAGCATCCGCCACTACCTGACCTCCAATGTGGCCTACGGCGACACAGGCATCCGCGATGTCCACCTAGAGCTGAAAAACCTGACCATGTGCGGCCGGAAGGGCAACCTGCACTTCATCCGCTTCCCCACCCAAGACATGCTGGGCTTCATCCAGATGGGCAGAGACAAGAACTTCTCCAGCCTGCACACCACACTCTGTGCCACCGGCGGAGGGGCGTACAAGTTTGAGGACGACTTTAGGACGGTGCGTGGTGGTTGCTAGAACGATTGGGTATTGTCGGCCAGGGAGAATGACTGAAAGTGACAGGCGATGTGAATTCATGTCTTATTGCATGTTATTACATGTCATTAGTCAGTTAACTATATTGTGGCGTGATCATTACAGGCAACATGGTTTCTTATGTGATTAGATGGGAGTAGGTGTTGATGGTTTAGGCTTGCCTGGTTGAGGTGTGTTATAGACAGTTCATGCTCTTGGAGGAGTTACCTTTGCATATCAAAACCACTCCAGTTTCTCTTTCTGTCCTATAGTCTTATAGATCTTCTGCTTTCCATCTCCCAGATCGCCAACCTAGAGCTACAGAAGCTAGATGAACTGGACTGCCTTATCCATGGTCTTCTCTATGTGGACTCAGTGGGGTTCAATGGCCATCCAAAGTGCTACTTTTTCGAGAACCCCTCTGATCCCGAGAGTGAGAACTGTGTCAAGAGAGCATGTTGCCTTGACAACCCCTTCCCCATGTTGTTGGTAAACATTGGCTCAGGGGTCAGCATCCTGGCAGTCTATTCGAAGGACAACTACAAACGGGTCACAGGCACCAGGTAAATAAATGTAATCTGTTGCTGTTTTAGTGTAGGCAAACAGAGGTAATCCTGTGTCACTCCACATAATGATAGCTGTATTTATTTGATCTGTCATTGGTAACACAGTTCTGTCATTGCTCGCGTTCATCTGTATTCAAAGTATTCTTGTTTTGAGTCTAGATAATAGTTACCGCGGTAACTAGTTAATAACTTCTTAGTCAAATACAACTTTCCCACTGGGCAAAAACTGGTGTTTCCATGTAATCTCAACAAAGAAAACATGTAATGTGATGAAAGAAAGCAATCAACGTAAGGTAATTTTGTATTTTTTTTAACCAAATTTATAACCTAAATCCAATGACATGGTGATGTTTTTTCTTGAATTCACATCACTGTTGACAACTCAATCAAATGTAAACCAAAACTAGATGTTGAAATGATGTCTGTGCCCAGTGGGTTGTTTCCTGCAAGCTAAACAGTGGTACAACCCATAGAGTAGTAGGTCACATTAATTGCCTGTCCCCCCCACAGTTTGGGAGGTGGTACTTTCCTAGGCCTGTGCTGCTTGCTGACTGGCTGCGAGACTTTCGAGGAGGCCCTGGAAATGGCAGCGAAGGGGGACAGCAGCAACGTGGACAAACTGGTGAAGGACATCTACGGAGGAGACTATGAACGCTTCGGCCTCCAGGGGTCTGCAGTTGCATCTAGGTGAGCTCTAAGTTAGCTGATACATGATACGTGTTGTAACCTCAAGACTTCCAGTAACAGTATGCTTTGAAAACGGAGTATTATGGAAACTAACCCCGTGAATAATTCATTGCAGTTTTGGTCATATGATGAGCAAGGAGAAGCGTGTCAGCATCAGTAAGGAGGACCTAGCCCGAGCCACTCTCGTCACCATCACCAACAACATTGGTTCTATTGCTCGTATGTGTGCGGTGAATGAGGTACAAAGTAGATGTATTTACTTCTGTTTCAGTGGAAGTCTTACTTCAATGAGTAATTCTAACCGTGTTAGTTTCGTCAACAATAACTCTGACAAAAAATACTTGTCGACAACCTATTTTTCCTGACTAAAACTGTGACGATAATGAAACGAGATGCCCTGAAAACCCCCCCCCCGATAACTATTACAAATTACTTTTCAATTTAGTCTACGGAAATATGACAAGATGAGAATTCCACATGAAACGAATGAACATTTAATTTGACACGAAGCATACATGCATGCAGATTATTTCATGCAATCCTCTCATTGGCAGGATTAACAATTTTCAGTTGCACGGTCTGAGCTGATCTGCCCGGCTGTCCCACACAGCTCCCAGGTGGTCACTTCAATCACTCATTAGTCTTTTCAACTGATGAGAAGCCAGGACACTTGACTTGTAACTAACCTCAACTAGAAACAACAATGTTTACACTCTCTTGTACTTTCATGTAGGCTGTTTTTGCTTTGATCACAACAGAAGCTCTATTTTCCCATGTGTGCTGTTATTCACTCGCTTGTGTTGCTGCTCTCACGCCGCGGTCTGCAAATGCGAGTTGAGGTAGCTTGTTCCTTATGGGAAAAACAAATGCTATTTGTTGGATATTAGGAGTGAAGTAATACTTCCAGCATTTTCATATTTTCCTCTTTTCAAGGAAACCACTGTTATCCCCCCCCCCCCCCCCCCCCCCCCCCATGACGATTATGATGGGGAGAAAATCAGAGCTCTAAATTGTTTAACCTGTAGCCAAGGCTTAATAGCCTACGTGGTTAATTATGGCTGTTATTGTTTACAATCTGCCACAATATCAATGTAGCCAGCTACGGTTTACATGGGGATAGTAGGTCTAGTTGGAAAAGCCTAAATATTAATTATTTAATAGTCTAGTTTTAGTCGACTGATAATAACTAAAACCGACGTAGGATGAAATGACTACAACGTGACTAAGACTAAAATGTATTTCAAGACTAAAACTCAATTTAAAATAGCTGCCAAAATGAACACTTATTCAAACAGTGAGAATATACCACACTGTGGTTGTGACTGTAACGTACGGGGTCAACTTTCTCAAAGTGATTTTTCTTTCACCATAAAGCAAAGGAGTGAAGTGGATTTGGCAGCCAGTGTGATGGATGATGGGAATGGACTCTGTGTGCTTTCAGCTTCTTTACAGTGTTGCCTTGTGGCATGGAGATCAAGCAGCATTGTACAGGGCTATCAAAGCACATAGAACAACAACAGGAAGTCTTCTGACACAAATATCAAGTGGGCAAATGATCTGCCCCATGAGTAACCCCATTGTAGTGTTTTGAGCACGAGGTACACAAATGTACATTTGATTCAGCTTTCTAGCTACCTATGCATATAGTGTACAGTGTATCAATTGGGGGAAGTCTTAAAACCAGCCTGCAAAGTGCGGCGCTTTTTTTTTGTCGGTAGAGCTTTACTTAGAATGAGCGGACTTACTCTGTTAGCCCCGCAACTATGTCATTCACAGGAGTTGAGCTCTTCATTCTTGGCTGTTGCTCAATCTTTTTCTCCCTTGCTGCTGAGTCACTGAATCGTGAGACAGCTCCTCCCACTGCTGTAATGTCAGGTTCTCTCCCCTAGATGGCAACAATACATCCATCTATGCCACGTGTCAAACTCATTCCATTGGAGGGCCGAGTGTCTGCGGGTTTTTGCTCCTCCCTTGTTCTTGACTGATGAATTAAGGTCACTGATTGGGAACTGAAGGAACTCCCCTCACCTTGGGCTCCCGAGTGGCACAGTGGTCTAAGGCACTGTATCCCAGTGCAAGGGGCGCCACTACAGTCCCTGGTTTGAATCCAGGCTGTATCACATCCGGCCGTGATTGGGAGTCCCATAGGGCGGCGCACAATTGGCCCAGCGTCGTCTGGGTTTGGCCGGGGTAGGCCGTCATTGTAAATAAGAATTTAAAACCAGCCGACACTAAACCCTCCATGGAACGAATTTGGCTAATAGTCTGAGAGAACTGGCCTAAGGTCTTTAAACAAAAAAAATGTGTACTTTTTTTTTTTTTTACATCTTACTTTTGAAATGTCTAATTCTGTCTTGCTTTATGAAACGGTCATTCTTGCAAGCTCTAAAAATGTCTGGTTTACCAATGGTTCAATGTTGTCTTTCAGAAAATTGAAAGAGTGGTGTTTGTTGGGAATTTCCTGAGAATCAATACTGTGTCAACGAAGCTGCTTGCGTATGCCATGGACTTTTGGTCCAAAGGACAATTAAAAGCTCTCTTCTTAGAGCATGAGGTAAGTAGTTTGCAGTATATATATATATGTGTTATTTTGATTTAACTAGGCAAATGATTATTTACAATGACGGCCTACCGAGGAACAGTGGGTTAACTGCCTTGTTCAGGGGCAGAACGACAGATGTTTACCTTGTCAGCTCAGGGATTCGATCCAGCAACCTTTTAGTTACTGGCCCAACACTAGGCTACCTGCCGCCCACGTTCTGTGTTATGTGAGGGATGTTCAGCACTCTTGTTTTAGTCTAATTGTACAATAAAAAGGGTAAACAGATCATCTGCATATATTTGGATAGGTTACAATTGGGCGCTGAGCAGGAATATCAAGGTTATTGATGATAACCTGGCCGAATACCTAAACAGATAATGAATTAACCCGAGCCACTCTGTTTTTTTCAGGGTTATTTTGGGGCCGTCGGTGCCTTCCTGGAACTACTGAGGATAACAGATGACCTTTGAGACAGAGACAGACCGAGGCGAAACCCAAACTCTCACCACAAGACACTGCTACTGACTGGACGAAATGAGGAAATTACATTTGAATAATTTAACTGTTTTAAGAGGTTCTACTAATTATCCTCCTCCTCGTCTGCTGATGTTTAAGAAAATTGATTTTCAATATTATGAATGCAGGCTGGAGGAGATGAGGTTGGTGTTTTATTTGCCACTGAAAAGCAAACCTGGGTACTTATTGTTTATAAAAACCCTAACTGTATATTGAATGTGTGATTAAGCCAAACGCTACTGACCCCTGATCCTTCGTGTGTATTTGCTTTTGTTTACTTTTTTAGTGATCTGAGAACCCCCCCCCCCCCCCCCTCTTATTGGTCCCTTATTTGTTTAATTTAAATTGTATAAAGTACTTACAAGATGCAAGTAGTTACATTGATCTTTAACTTAAAGCATTAGCTTACAACTAGCTTTTGCATTTTTCTTCTAATCAATCGTCCTTTCCTAATGTTCTGTGATATGATTTGAGATATAATCAAATGTATTACCCTACTGAATGTGTGAATCGTACGCAGTTACTCTTATCAACCCATTCTGTCAACCCGTCATCTGTGGATTTGCCAATTTGTGGAATATGGACCATTAAGCAATAGCTAAATTTGACTGATAATGTTGCGGGTTGATTTTGCTTAATAATATGCAGAAAAACCTTAGAACACTTTACATAATGCATCTATTTTTATCAGTGGCAGTAGAATGACCAGTGCCCAAAATCTATATTATGTATATTCTTTCCTGTCCCATGCCTTATAATTCCATTACTGTTTTACTGAAACAGTTAACTTTGGAACCAAGCCTTCATTACTAAATTATCCTTAGAAACCTCAAAAAATAGACCCTGTCTGTGACTCCACTTTCCAGGGGAGTTGGGATATGCAGAAAAATACATTTTCAATTCACACATGCGTATTAATACACACATGCACGTGTTTGAAATAAGACAAATATAAGCAACCACCTAATTATCATTATTAAGTACATGTTCCTCAGCAAAGCCAAATCACTGACTCACTAAGCAGTGCTACGCAAAGTTTCCACCTCCATGTGAAGAGACTTTAACAATATTTACTTACTACAGTTGTTTTCATTGTCATCAAAGATGGGGACCATTTATGCCTGCCTTCCTACCTGTAATAATCAGTATGTGCTTTATGATAGTAATTTCATATTTGTTTTGGATGTACTGTGCTGAGTACTCTAGTCGAAAGGAGATTTGACTCTCCTACTGGATCTCTTGGTTACATTTCATGACATTTCATGATGGCATTTTGGTTTCAAGTGAAACTGCATAGCTGGCCTGTGAACCGCTGTGAGCTGCATACCCTTCTGCCTTCCTGTCCACTTCAGAGGGTCCCATGACCAATACACAAACAATACATCCATGCTGTATCTGAAATGGCATCCTATTCCCTATAGTGCGATACTTTGGAACAGATCACGCTTTTCCATATATAATTCACCAGTGGTGATTTTAGCATGAAAATCTTGGTGTGGAAAACTCCCCCCCCCCCCCAATTTTTTTTAGATACATGCCAGCAAAGCCACTACACAACACAACACTAAACAATACATGAATTGCCCTATAACGGCGACAAGCGGTGCCCACAAACTTTTAGGGTCTACATAAAGCTGTCCCGACAGCAGAGCTTTCTTTTCAGCACCATGGAGTGAATCCTTACCACCGCTACACCTGGCTATCAGCGGAGCCTTGTCTGGCAGCGAAACAATTCATTCAGCCTGGTTTACTGCCTTTTAAAAAAAACATAGCTGATATGACCATATCTCCCTGGCATATTGCATAGTTTATGCAGCAGCATTTAAGACATTTTTGGACTCACCTTGCTGTGCGCGGCAGTCGTATGTTGGCAAATGTTGTCATCAAAGAAAAAGATTTACAATTTTGAGTTGGATGACTGTTCAAAACGTATCTTCCCAGTCTGACTTCCCAGTTGCAATGCTTGCTGTTAGCCACTGTCACTGATTCCTTCCAAACAACTCATTGTTGAATTTGCGATTTCCAAGTTGTTGTGTAATGTTTATGTCTATGTATTAGACATTTATCTTCATTATTTCTCTTCATATGACAAGGATTAAAAAGGATTTGCCAGTTGATTTATGATGATGACTAGCTAAGATTTTGAAAGTAAGATGTTGACATGATCAGTCCAATCAAAGCTACTGTACATATAACGTGATTTGATGTCATTTTGTCTGTGGTCATTGACGTTGAGCCTTCTTGGAAGGGCACTTCTAATGTAACTCTATGGGTAGCACCCAAAGGGCTCACATTCTTGATGTCTACCCTTGCTAAAGGCTAGTGTCCCCATGAGTGACAGAACACTGAGCCAATCACGGTGCAATGCTCCTATTTTCTGCTGGCCTGCCCCATCACAGAAAGCACTGAGCTAGGCTGAAACACCTGTATTTTGGTGCTGCCTGTTTGTATGCGGCTTTATTAACTCAATTATATATTTTTTTGTTGCATTGTTTGCAAACTGATATGTGACATGTATTAATGCCAAAATAACATGGAAAACAGCCCCCCCCCCCCCCTGAATGACGGGTCGCCACTGTACATCAGCCCCACCTACCCTGAATGACGGGTCGCCACTTTTGACCAGGGCGATGATTTTGATCAATAGTAGCGCATTATATAAGGAATATGATACCATCTTGGACTCATCCCCAAACTGACTTCCCTAACATCATACGTTTATTTTTTATCTCAATTTAACCTGGTGGAGTTTTCAGCTATATTTTAGGACAGATTTTTAAATGTGCTTTATGAATTGAATAACTGCATACATGTCATGGCGAATAATATATGTAACTCTGAACCTGATTGAACTGGATTACGGAGCTGGGTCTTGCTATGAATTCAGTTTTGCTTGTCGTCATTAAAACTGTTCTCTAACCTGATGATATGTTGAGTTTGTTGCATTTACTTTCTGATGTCCTGCCTTGTCCTGTTGTGTGTGTTTATAAGACTTGCCTAGTGAAGACTTGGTACAAAACATTAAGAACACCTGCTCTTTCCATGACATAGACCGACTATTCCCAAACTGAGGGTACGCACAATGCCGTCGGGAGAGTAAGGCCCGCGTCCATAGAGACACATACCAGCTCTACTGGTAGTACTGCTACTACCTACCAGCAGTACTACACCTGCACCACGACACAAGAAAGCACCGAACAAATGACAGGGACGTTGGACCCTCGAAGAGGCACAAGTATGATGAGAACTACATTGATTTGGGGTTCACTTATGTTGGTAACACACTTAGTGTGTTATATGTGTGTTATATGTGCAAAAGTACTATCTCACAACTCAATGAAACCTTCACTCTTGCGCAGACATTTAGAAACAAAACATGCCAATTTGAAAAATCAGCCACAGGAGTTTTTGAGTTGAGAATTAAGATGACTTTCGAGTAGTATGACGTATAAAAGCAACAGATACCATTACTAAGAAGGGGTTAGAAGCGTCTTATATGGTGAGCTACCGAGTGGCTAGGACAGGCAAGCCCCATGCTATTGGAGGACTTCATTCTTCCTGCTGCTGTGGACATGGCTGGGACTATGCTGGGGGGAAAGGCCAAAAAACTATACAGACGATTTCTTCATCAAACAACACTGTTTCATGGGCTCCCGGGTGGTGCAGCGGTCTAAGGCACAGCATCTCAGTGCTAGAGGCATCATTACAGACACCCTGGTTTGAATCCAGGCTGCATCACAACCATCCGTGATTGGGAGCCTCATAGGGCGGCGCACAATTGGCGTTGTCCAGGTTTGGCAGGTGTAGGCCGTCATTGTAAATAAGAATTTGTTTTTAACTGACTTGCCTAGTTAAATGAAGGTTAAATAAAATGAATACAAATTCAGTGACTTGGCAGGAGATGTTTTGAACAATTACTGCTTCGCATACAAGCCAGTGAATTCTTTACGTTACAGCTGGATGAGTCAACAGACGTGGCAGGCCTGGCACAGCTCCTGGTATATGTCTGTTACGTTTATGGGTGGTCAATTAAGGAAGACATCCTCTTCTCAAACCACTGGAAACCAGGATATTTTTAAAGTACTGGATAGCTTTGTGACATCAAATGGACTTTGGTGGTCAAAATGTGTTGGTATCTGTACTGGTGACGCAAAAGCCATGACAGGGAGAGATAGTGGAATGGTAACGCTCGTGCAAGCAGTTGCTCCCGACGCCAATTGGGTACACTGCAGCATCCACCGAGAGGCTCTTGCTACCAAGGGAATGCCTGACAGCTTGAATGACGCTTTGGACACTACAGTGAAAATGGTTAACTTAAAGCAAGGCCCCTGAACTCTAGTGTATCTTCTGCGTTATGCAATTATATAGGCAGCGACCATGTAATGCTTTTACAACATACAGAAGTGGGCTGGTTATCAAGGGGAAAAGTATTGACAAGTTTTTTTGAATGGAGAGACGAACTTAAAGTTTTCTTTACTGACAATAATTTTCACTTGGCTGACCGCTGGCATGACACGACTGGTCTATCTGGGTGATGTTTTTTCTCGCCTGAATGATCTGAATCTAGGATTACAGGGACTCTCCGCAACTATATTCAATGTGCGGGACAAAATTGTAGCTATGATTAAGAAGTTGGAGCTCTTCTCTGTCTGCATTAACAAGGACAATACACAGGTCTTTTCATCATTGTATGATTTTTTGTGTGCAAATGAACTCAAGCTTACGGAAAATGTCAAATGTGATATAGCAAAGCACCTGAGTGAGCTGGGTGCGCAATTACGAAGGTACTTTCCCGAAACAGACAACACAAACACTTACCGATATCTGAACAAGAGAGCCTCATCAAAATTACAACAAGCGGTTCTTTGAAAATAGAATTTACTCAGAAGCCACTGCCAGATTTCTGGAGAGGGCTGCGCTCAGAGCATCCTGCCTTGGCAAGTAGTGCTGTTAAGACACTGATGCCCTTTGCAACCAAGTACCTATGTGAGAGTGGATTCTCAGCCCTCACTAGCATGAAAACTAAATAAAGGCACGGACTGGTTGTGGAACATGATTTAAGACTGAGACTCCAATACAACCCAACATTGCAGAGTTATTTATGTGCATCCTTTCAAGCACAGCCTTCTCGTTAACCTGTGGTGAGTTATTCAGGATGTAACTCAATATTTTGTACACTCAGTGCCTAGTTAAAATCTACACACTCTTGCACAGATTTCACATTTTGCGGCCTTAAATTTCAATCTAAAAAGGGTTTACATTGGGATTTCCTCCCAACCTACTCCACATTTTCAGTTGGTTTTTTTATGTTCTGAAATAAGTAAAAAACTCAAATGTATGCTTCTCATGATTCCAGAACAACTGTCTGTGTAAGATCCCTCAGTTGTATAGTGAATTTCTCAAAATGATTTAACCTCAGAGCCACCAATGAGATTCATGAGAATGTCTGGGATACATTTTTAGGCAGGGATAGATCAGGAGAGGTTAATAAATAATTCCAAGACACTGAATGTCCCTTTCAGTATGGTCAAGTATGGTAATGAATCTATGGATGGTGTATCATATCACCCAGACACTGCAAATATCTGGCCATCCTAACTGCGGAAGAGAATGGAAACTGATATCACTATGAGGTTTAAAATGATTTTAAAGCTGACATAATTTATTGGCGGAGCTGAGAGAACTGCATGGTTTAACAACATTGCATTCACTCAACATTAATGGCCTGTATGACAGAGTGAAAAGAAGGAAGCCTGTGTTTAAAATATATATATTGCAAATCATCCAATACTAAAAGACAACATTTTAAATAAATCTACTTTTTTGCCTAAATGAAAAATGTCAGGTATGGGTCAAATCCATTTAGAGTGAAACGCTCTGTATTTTTAAACATTGTGGTGGCAGCCATATAATTAGGAATTAGAACACTTTATTTAATGGGACATCTATGGTGGCAGCATCTTGTTATGGGTATGCTTGTCACCGACAGGGACTGGGGAGTTTGTCCGGATCAAAAGAAATATGAAAGGAGCAAAGTCCAGGTAAAAACATAGAGGAAAATCTGTTTCAGCCTTCTGAAAACCTAACCCTGGGTTAGAGTTTTATTTTTCAGCCAGCACACTAGAATGGCTTTCCAAGATGTGTTGAAGGTCTCAGTGCTGACTTAAATCTGCTTGAAAATCAGAGACACGGTTTGAATATTGCTGTCCATCAATGATTCCCAACTAAATTGACTGAGCTTAAGCAATTTTGACAAAATGATTTACAGCTTTAATCACAAATGAACTCTTAGGTGTGAAGACCTACGCAATCAAGACATCCTTGTTTTTCCATTTAAATAGACAACTAATTTGCAGCAATATTGCTCCTGTCTGTCTGTTTGGTGCCCGTGTTTGTCTATCACTCCATATTTAGCCAGTTAGCGATGCAAATGATAACCGTCTTTGTGGGTAGACAGAAAGACTTTCCCCAAAAACATTCTCAATAAAATGTTAACTGCAAAGTAGGTTTAACCGGGGGAACAATATAATAATTATTTGCATCAATTGGCTGGTGATTGTTTGCAAACTCTGCCATATGGTGCAGCAGTAGTCCTATCAGCAGAAACATAGCTAGATCAACACATTCCTCTCTTGCTAGATGCCCAATTAAAGGGGAATTACACTCAATCTACATTTGTCAGTTTATTTTTCCAAAATGGTCTTCTGTTGTAATTTAAGCCTTGACATGGACGTAGAACATCAATTTTCTTTGTTTCTCTATGAATAATTATAATATTGAGAGTAAAAAACTTAAACAAATTTCAAACAAGGAAAAAAAAAAAGAGAAAACAGAATTCAGTAAAATACAAAATATAATTTGATGAGGCCCCCTTGCAGTTGTTTATTAACCATGATTTTGCCAGGTATGACAGCAAACACATATTTTGTACACCAAGGACCCAGGGACGAGTTGCAGGGTAGAGAAGAAGAGAAGAATGTGCCCAATTGGTAGTTACAGTCTTGTCCCATCGCTGCAACTCTTGCATGGACTCGGGAGAGGTGAAGGTCGAGAACCACGCATCCTCTGAAACACGACCCCTCCCAAGCCGCACTGCTTCTTGACACATTGCTCTCTTAACCCGGAAGCCTTCCACACTAATGTGTCGGAGGACACACAGTACAACTGGTGACTGCGTCAGCGTGTATGCACCCGGCCCGCCACAGGAGTCGCCAGAGAGCGATGGGACAAGGACAAGGCCGACAAAACCCTCCCCTAACCCGGACGACGCTCGGCCAATTGTGCATCGCAATTGTGCCTTAGACGGCTGCACCACTCGGGAGGCCAGCGTGTTTAGTATGGTTACACATGACAAAAGGTTACTTAGGGCAAAAACGAAAACGAATATAATGCAGACATCTAGCAACCAAAAGGTTGTGTGTTTGAATCTCATCACAGCCAACTTCAGCATTTGAAATAAGTAGCAACTTTTCAGCTACGTACTATTTTTTAGCTAATGTGAAACTACTTTGCATGTTAGCTAACACTTCCCCTAACCCTTTTAGCTAACACTTCCCATAATACTTTAACCTAACTCTAACCACTAGCCTAGCTAACGTTAGCCAGCTAGCTAACGTTAGCATTACCAACCCAGACACCTAGCCAATGTTAGCCACAACAAATTGGAATTTGTAACATATCATTAGTTTTGCAAATTCATAACATATTGTACGATTTAAAAATTGGTAACATTTTGTAAATATTTCCAATTCTTAACATATTTTAGAAAATGTGTAACAAATCATACAAATTGTAATTCGTAACATATCACACACAATGGCTGATGGACATCAACAAATTAAAACATACCATACGAAACGTAACATATCATACCAAATGGAGTGTCTCGGATTTTCGTACCAAATAATACGAAATGCTATGAGACAAGGTTGGCTGTAAATGACTTGACTGAGCTATGCAATTCAACAACAGCTGATGTGTGTGTCTGGAAAGGTAAGAACCTTATTGCTCCATCTTAGAAACTGTGGGGAAAATGTTTATTGGAAATATTTTCAAATGTTGGTGCTGTGTGTATTATTTCCAATTGATTGTTTAAAAATAATGTGTAGCCTACGAAGCCAGCAGCCTCTGGTGTTCTATTGGCGCTTTGACCGATGCTGATGAGAACCAAAGGTATTCATTAGAAGAACAGAATGTTACAAAGTCGACGAAGTTGAATATTCCGTAACTTACTGGTTCACATGTTTTGTTTGATATAAACTGGAAATTATTGCACGCTAACATAACACAAAGAGAAAGAAGGTCTGAAAAAGTTTTACACATTTTACTAAAGCTGCACGTTTTTGAGAACTTGCCATTTCCCGAGGAGGAAATATGGTGAACATGAGACCCAGTCCACATTGTCGATAGTTCAGCCGCGTGAACCCACCACACAATATCTGCCTTCTGTCAATTCGACACATACTATATATTGCTTGCGTTGTCTTATGTTTTTATATGAGGCTCAAACATTATCGCATGATCCCATGTTTTTACTTGATGAATTTGAAGTGCAATACTGAATCTCCTAAACTTCAGAATCAAAATTTTGCCGACTGTGGCAAATGTCTAAGTTCTAAGGTTAACAAAACAATGATAAACAAACATGCCATGAAATTATCTTTTTTTTATCAGCAACATTTAGATGAACAATTGACCTAGATAGGGCTATGTAGTAATAGTTTGGATACTCAGTAGATTATTCTCCCTGCTGTGCAATAATGTCGCTCTGGCCATGTTGAACCAGGCAGGTGGTTGCCATGGGCTCAGCAGCTGAAGCAATGGGAGTCAGACAGGTTTTAACCAACTAGAAATGCAGACAATTGTTTTACAGCCTTAAAATGTATTAAATCGAGATTTTTTTTCACTGACCTACATACGATACTCCAAAATGTCAAAGTAGAATTATGTTTGTTCACATTTTTACAAATGCATAAAAAATGAGTAAGTACTCAACCCCTTTGTTATGGGAAGCCTAAATAAGTTCAGGAGTAAAACTGTGCTTAACAAGTCACATAAGTTGCATGGACTCACTCTGTGTGCAATAATAGTGTTTAACATGATTTTTTAATGACCACCTTGTATCTGTACCCCACACATACCTGTAAGGTCCCTCAGTTGAGCAGTGAATTTCAAACACAGATTCTACCACAAAGACAAGGGAGGTTTTACAATGCCACATGAAGAAGGGCACCTATTGGTAGATTGATAAAAAAAATGACATTGAATATCCCTTTGAACATGGTAAAGTTATTAATTACACTTACACCCAGTCACTACAAAGATACATGTGTCCTTCCTAACTCAGTTGCCTGAGAGGAAGGAAACCACTCAGGAATTTCACCGTAAGGACAATGGTGACTGAGGATGGATCAACAACATTGTGGTTACTCCACAATACTAACCTAATTGACAGAGTGAAAAGAAGGAAGACTGCACAGAATAAAAATATTCCAAAACATGTATCCTGTTTTCAACAAGGCACTAAAGTAATACTGCAAAAAATGCTTGTAATTGTGACCGACAGCCTTGATTTGGTCTTATGTAACAAAATGTGAAATAGTGTATTTTACATTGGTTAAAAGCAGAGACACAGAGCTACAAAATGGTATATCATACATGGCATTTTAGGAATAATGGGAAAGTAATTATGCTTTGAAAGTTGATAAACTTGTAACCCCACTTTTGAAAAAATGGCCTTTGAAAGTTTTGATACCTACCGGAGAACTCTTCTTTGTCTACAGCCATTCAGCATTGTTCACACCCTCTTAAGCTTTAGTCCACACCCAAACTCTGAGCATTTTACTCGTCCAAGCAGAGCTGGTTAAGCTGTTTTCTTGTTATCCAGAGTGTTGGTTACTGTAACTGTGCTGTTGGCAACAATTTAATTATGCTTTTTTGCCGTCGTTTACTGACACCGGTCATATTCAACGTGTGTTGAGCGTTCGTAAATTCATCTGTTATTCTGCACTCTGGCACACTCAGACCAGAGTGCACTGAAATCGAATGCACCCAAAATTGTTACTTGAATAGTGGAGTCTTTTGTTAAGACATGTCGCTAGTTAGCTAGCTAAACAATGAACCATAATCCCAACTCATGGCATTACTACCCTGCATGAATCTGCAGGTAGCTAACCAACCAGGTTCAATGTTAGCTAGCTAACATTAGGCTATAACTAGCCAAGCAAATGGCTCTGATATACGAATAATAATATCATACACATAATGTTAGCTAGTGAGCCAGCCAGCTAATGTTAGCTAGCTAACAGTGCATATTAACTTGAAATGAAACCACTTTCTGTCAAAATTAGAAACATGTAATATCTGAAGATGTAGCTAGCTAGACCATCTTACCCATCATGGATGGACACATCTCCTGTCAGATGCCATGGCTGCCCTTAGTTTGAAGATGTAATCCGGAGACAGGTGTTTTCTCCATCTCCTTAGCTATCATACTCCAATTCCACAGATTTCAAAACTCGGTCCTCCGGAAAGTGGAGAGCCACACTTATGCAGTTTTACTATGCAATATATATTTTTTAAAGCAGCGTTAGATAGGATTAACTAGACATACTGACCAGCTCAAATAGACAGAAGCGTACTATATGGCAGACCAATCCAAACTTATCTCTCGGCATATCCAGCCCACTCATTATCTCAGCCAATCGTGGCTAGAGGGAACTTTTTTTTGCCCACTTTTTCTGCCCTACCAACCAGAAAGGCAGTAGCTGCTTATAGCGTGGAACTGAGAAAAATTGCTTTTATTTACCTTGGTTTCACAGTAACTTTATGCAGTTACTGCTAACGTGACCCCCATTTTCTCCAAAACACAATACAATAGAGGCAGGATACTTGTCCACATGATTAAGCATGTATTTAATGTAGCAAAAATGACATTAACTCATTTTCTACCAAATGAGCAGTTACTGCCTTTTTGCTTGGTTGGGCAGTTTTCTGTGGCTAAACCAACTAGGCTCATAATTTTACAATTTTATTCGTATTTCCAGATGGCATAAAATTTGTTATTAAGGCATGTGAAAGTTCACATGTTCGAGAAGGCTTTTCTGCCAAACGGGTCACAATTGTTAAGGACTGGTAAGTTTTTCAGGAAAATAATTAAATGGAATGGAGCTAAGAACCGGCAATATCCGGAAAATCTGGTTCAGTCTGCTTTCCACCAGACACAGGGAGATGAATTCACCTTTCAGCAAGACAATAACCTAAAATACAAGGCCAAATCTACACTGGAGTTGCTTACCAAGAAGACAGTGAATGTTCCTCAGTGGCTGAGTTACAGTTTTGATTTAAATCTATGGCAAATCTATGGCAAGACTTGAAAATGGTTGTCTAGCAATGATCAACAACCAATTTGACAGAGATTTAAGAATTTTTATACAATAATGGGCAAATGTTGCACAATCCATGTGTGGAAAGCTCTTAGAGACTTACCCAGAAAGAATTACAGTTTTAATCACTTCCAGAAGTGCTTCTACAAAGTATTGACTCAGGGGTGGGAATGCTTATGTAAATTGGATATTTCTGTATTTAATTTTTAAATACATTTGAAAAGATTTCAAAAATATGTTTTCACTTTACCATTATGTGGTATTATTTGTAGATTGCTGAGAGAAAAACATATATTTATTGAATTTTGAATTCAGGCTGTAAAACAACAACATGTGGAATAAGTCAAGGGGTATGAATACTTTCTGAAGGCACTGTATATCCTCCACATTCTTATTTAAAAATGTTAACTCTTTATTTAGTTACCATATAAAGATATCATAGAGCTAGTGCGTTTCGATTACTGATTTAAATCACACTGGATTATTGATTAAGATTAGTGATTTAAGTACTGACATTAACTGACATTCATCAATCAAATCCTTTTTTGCTGCTTGCGGGAGTACATTTAAAGGAAATGAAGGGTAGCTAAATCACCCGGTCAATTGACATCTGAGGAACCAAAGCTGCAGAGATGGAAAGTGTTTTAGGGTTGCACATGCCTCAGCTTTTCAACAGGGTCCGAAGTCATGCCAGCAGATGGCTGCTGGTGTCTGAAGTTAATATTGTACCACCCCGAGTTAGCCCTGACACCTTGCCAGTAAACACCTCCTCTCCTGGACTCCTACGTCATTACCCTGTCGCCTCACTGTGCTGCTTGGGCCGGGGAGTAAAGTATTTCAACATGCACATCAGCAGTGACTAGCCTTGTTCGTAGGCTAGCTCTTCAACAAATGCTGAATGGGCTGGACATGTTTTAGACCCAGAGAAGATGTCTGAGGTTTTTTGTTTATGGGTACTGCCTCTCAATTGATGCCTGTCAATGATTCCGAGTCTCTTTTTTACTTATTCATAGAGTCTTAGCTAGTATATTTGCTTCTCCCTGTGTTCTACAACAGTGTAACTGAAGTGAACTGAACAGCCTCTTCAACAATCAGTGCAACCCATTCTAGCTGTGACTGTGTGAGGCTGTCTGTCTGCGAGGTGTACCTGGGGCTTCTTGGCTGAGAACAGGAGAAAACTGCGTGAACAGAACAAGGATCTGAGCATGGTTCATGCTGCGGCTATGGCTCAGGGGAAGAAGAGACCAGCGGTCCCCCCTCCTGATGGGGGCTGGGGCTGGGTGATCGTGGCCGGCTGCTTCATGGTCACTGTTTGCACACGTGCCGTCACTAGGTAAGTCTGGCAGCTGGAGAGAGTCACTGCAGATTCCCTGGGACCTGACCCAACTCTGGGAACTGTGGAGTGATAAGCATGTGTGTTTATTTTACAGTATATGTGGGCATCCTAACAAATCAGTCTATTAGCAATTTTATTACATGTTTGAGTACAGTTAAGTTTGTGGGACAAATTATGATTTCAAACAAAACTCAACAATAATTTTAACCAAACTTGATGCAGGTTATCCATCCATTCTATAATGGTGGGCTATGTACTTAATAAAGTGTGTGAGTTGAAAGGTATTCAAAAATACTTATTCTCCAATACTTATTATCATCTTACACAGAAATACTGTATGTCCTTTTAAATACATCTGAAAATGATTTTCAAACAATAACACTGTTATGGTATGATGAAATGTTTATAATATATGTAATACAGGTCAAAGTCAACTCTATATATAGTGCAACTTGGACTGAGTATGACTTTAGAACAAGACTCCGGTTTACTAAAGTGGCAAGAGGTATCTTGTGTTTCTGCCATCACACTTCCCAGTTCAGGTTACACTGGGTGCCTGGTAAACAACCTGCAGGTCAGAAGCAGGCCTTCAGTATAGAACTACATTGAAGCACAATACACCCTGAGTGAGGATGGTTGTGTTTTAACATCTACCCTTAACGGGGAAAAAAACAGGCTTATTTCTGGCAAATAGTTGTGACAAATTTTTGACAATATTTTCACACGCAAATGAGTTTTCTGGCAAACTGTTGTGGCAAATTTGCGGCGACTTGTGGCAAACAAGCATTATGTATACAAATATCAGGTTTTTGGTTACTTTGTGTATTAACAACATTGCTCCCCCCACATCTGTTCAATGCATCGGATGGGGTTGGGGTTGGAATCCAGGGAAAATAAGAAAGTGTTACCAAATATAACAATGTGCATTTCATAAGTATTCTAATAAAGTGTGTACATAAAAACGCATTAAGCACGTCTGTAAAACCACAATGAGGACATCGACCTATCATGTAAGTTTTCATAAATCATTCGGTACAGTGCAAGAAAAAACGTCAGAGTAGTCTGAATTAGTGGCATTAATTAATGATCACATTTACAACACAACATGCATGGGCATCTCGTCATTAAGACCTTTTGGGAATATCCCTCGACTCCAACCCCATTCGATGCATTGAGATGTGAGGGGGGAGTAATGTCTACATAAGGGTGCAAATTATAAACACTCACAAGAGCTCTGACAAAGGCCTTGAGGCCGATACGTAAAGCTTATTAAAGAGCAGTGATACTAGCAAGAGCAGTGTGCGTGTTTCTTGTTTTTTTCTCATCATGTTAGGTTACCACGCACCTGCAACAAAGATAGCTCAGATGTACGAGTGCCTTTTGAATACTGTATTGACATTGAAATGTTGTGTCTACGTAAACCAATTAACATATAACTTTAAATGAACCTGCTTCTCACAGAGAAAACTGAACTAAACTTAATACATATTCTAAACAACATGTATTCGATGTCTAAACAGATCAAAATAAATCAATGCAACTTGAAATCATCGGCATGCTAATGCAGAAAAGAGTAAAGACCGAATATTTCCCAAATAACATTTACAAAAGAGAAATGTGAACACATTGGGGATGTTGACCGTGGGATGTTTAATGGAGCAACTACAGAATTTACATGAGCCAAGTGATGACTGAGCAATAGCTTTTAACCAATGGAATTTTAAAATATAAATATATATATATCTTAAAACAGCATCAGCTGTTACAATGTTACCTTGATGTTGCTATGCTTTTCACTGAAACATACATTCTATATATTTTTCAGCAAGGAAGCAATGTTTCTGTCATGTATAAATGCTATATAAACAAACAAGGTTGCTAGTGTAAACTGAGGCTTAGGCTAATTATAGCTACATTTAAATGTGTGGCCAGCTGTTCCTAGAGAGCTACAGTATACAATATTTTTCTCCAGCCAAGCATTAGCACAAGTGATTCAAACTAATCAACTAATTATGATCTTCAATCTAGACTGGGGACTTGATCATTAAGAGCCAGTTATCTACTAAACTCAGCAAAAAAAGAAATGTCCCTTTTCAGGACCCTGTCTTTCAAAGATAATTCGTAAAAATCCAAATAACTTCACAGATCTTCATTGTAAAGGGTTTAAACACTGTTTTCCATGCTTGTTCAATGAACCATAAACAATTAATGAACATGCACCTGCTCATCTGCGTGAACATGCCTTAGGCATGCTGCAAGGAGGCAAGAGGACTGCAGATGTGGCCAGGGCAACAAATTGCAATGTCCGCACTGTGAGACGCCTAAGACAGCGCTACAGGGAGACAGGATGGACAGCTGATCGTCCTCACAGTGGCAGACCACATGTAACAACACCTGATCGGTACATCCGAACATCACACCTGCGGGACAGGTACAGGTTGGCAACAACAACTGCCTGAGTTACACCAGGAACGCACAATCCCTCCATCAGTTCTCAGACTGTCCGCAATAGGCTGAGAGAGGCTGGGCTAAGGGCTTGTAGGCCTGTTGTAAGGCAGGTCCTCACCAGACATCACTGGCAACAACGTTGCCTATGGGCACAAACCCACCGTTGCTGGACCTGACAGGACTGGCAGAAAGTGCTCTTCACTGACGAGTCTCGGTTTTGTCTCACCAGGGGTGATGGTCAGATTTACGTTTATCGTCGAATGGAATGAGCGTTACACCGAGGCCTGTACTCTGGAGCGGGATCGATTTCGAGGTGGAGGTTACGTCATGGTCTGGGGCAGTGTGTCACAGCATCATCGGACTGAGCTTGTTGTCATTGCAGGCAGTCTCTGCCATGGCCAGCGAAGAGCCCGGATCTCAGTCCCATTGAGCACGTCTGGGACCTGTTGGATCAGAGGGTGAGGGCTAGGGCCATTCCCCCCAGAAATGTCCGGGAACTTGCAGGTGCCTTGGTGGAAGAGTGGGGTAACATCTCACAGCAAGAACTGGCAAATGTGGAACTTGTTCAGTTTATGTCTCAGTTGTTGAATCTTGTTATGTTCATACAAATATTTACACATGTTAAGTTTGCTGAAAATAAACGCAGTTGACAGTGAGAGGACGTTTCTTTTTTTTGCTGAGTTTAGTTGTCCTGTGTGGCTCAGTTGATAGAGCATGTCTCTTGCATTGCCAGGGATGTATGTGGGTTTGATTTCCACGTGGGACCAGTATAAAAATGTATGCACTCACTACTGTAAATTGCTCTGGATAAGAGCATCTGCTAAATGTAAAATAGTTGTCTCTTCTTCCTGACTCAGGTGTACAAGGCTTGGGTGGAAGAAATGCAACATAAAATGTATTTATGCCTAGTATGGGAATTCATATTATTTTCCAAAATGAATTACTGTCAACAAAGCCATGCATGCAAGGAACCTTGAACTTGACCAGGTGCATTGTAACTGATTGCTTCTGGAAAGAAAGGGAGAATTAGCAACACGTGATTAAGATGAGCTCGTTACTAGTTTAAAGCAATGAGAGATCTAATTGTTACAAAGAATGAATGTATTAATTTATCAGAATAATACATGCACTTACATAGCGTCCTTTTCAAGCTTGAAGACGATACACTCATTTATCACTCAAAAAAAAGTGTTATGAGGGAGTGCACCACTAACATCTTTCCAGGTTGTTGATGCATCCTCCTCCCAATGCAGCTTCAACCAACACCACGGGTAGGGGAACGGTATCCATCTGCAAAAGTAAAGTTTTGCTTTGATGTCAAGTTAGCTCATATTGTTGCTACCTTAGCTGTTCTAGCGGCAGCAAGTTATTCACCTAAAAAATAAGTGTTCAGGCAAATCATTAGTTAGCTAGCATTAATTGTGAAAAAAATATGATAGCTAAAAAGTTAAGATGTGCCAAAATGTGTATCCGATAAAACATGACATTGCTTTTTTAATTTTTTAATTTGACCCCTTTTTCATGGTATCCAATTAAATGTTTTGTTTAGTAGCTACTATCTTGTCTCATCGTCGGGAGAGACGAAGGTTGAAAGTCATGCGTCCTCCGATACACAACCCAAGCTGCACTGCATCGTCGGGAGAGACGAAGGTTGAAAGTCATGCGTCCTCCGATACACAACCCAAGCTGCACTGCTTCTTAACACATCCAACCCAGAAGCCAGCACCAATGTGTCAGAGGAAACACTGTGCACCTAGCAACCTTGGTTAGTGCTGCCCGCCACAGGAGTTGCTGGTGCGTGATGAGACAAGGATTTCCCTACCGGCCAAACCCTCCCTAACCCGGACGATGCTAGGCCAATTGTGTGACCTCCCGGTCTTGGCCGGCAGAGCCTGGGCACGAACCCAGAGTCTCTGGTGGCACAGCTGGTGCTACAGTACAGCGCCCTTAACCCCTGCGCCACCCGGGAGGCCCCAAAACATGACATTGCTAAGCATCAATTAGCTAACACAATTTTAAAGTTTCTTAGGATGTTTAATGAAGAAATCAATATACACTACCGTTCAAAAGTTTGTGGTCACTTAGAAATGTCCTTGTTTTTTAAACAAAAGCTATTTTTTTTAGGAAAGTGTAGACATTGTTAACGTTGCAAATGACTACTGTAGCTGGAAACGGCTGATTTTGGATGGAATATCTACATAGGCGTACAGAGGCCCATTATCAGCAACCATCACGCCTGTGTTCCAATGGCACATTGTGTTAGCTAATACAAGTTTGTCATTTTAAAAGGCTAATTGATCATAAGCTAACAAGCTTAGCTAGCTAACAATTTTGAATTAAAATAATAACCAGAATTAAAATAATAACACATCTTAGCTTTTTGTAGATAATAAATCCAATGTGAAACATGATAACTATAGTATCCTTACCTAGCATTGAAAAAGTTAATCCATTATTTTCTAATTGAACATTGCTCTCCCTAATTTCTGAATCACCCCTGTAACGTCAGTAGCTACAGTAGACTATGTATGCTTCGTAAGGAGGGGGAGGGGCAAGTACACCACACACACACTGGCAAAGATTTTCAGCTGGCAGGCAGGCAGACACTAGAACAAGTTTGAGTGACAGTGAGGGCTTTGCACAGGCACTTTGTTATGTTTGTTGTGGGACTGAAAAAAATGCCCATAAAATAACATTATTAACCGATTTCCATGCTTTTAAAATAACGTTTCTGTTCCAGAACAGTATTGATCACTTTAGTTCTCGGTTCTGTTCCTCTAAAAATTGTCCTTATTTTTCAGTTTTTGGTTCTGTTCCCTGAACCGGTTCCAACCCCTGCTCACTGGACAATTTCGGTAGGTAGCTAGGTAGATAGCTTTCCAACTGATTTTCCTTCTCCCCCTGACTGGTCACCAATGATTACTGGTCTTGGAACTCATGTGTTCACCAGAAAAGGCTTCTGGTAAACTGTTTGTCACTAATGGCAAAAAATATTGTTGCCACAGGTTTGCCACAGATTCAAATAGAATCTTGAGAGAATTGCTTGCCAGAAAAAAAACTCAAGCGAACTGTTTGCTGGAACAAATACATTTTTGTAGGTCTCCTCTAAAATGTTGTTTTTCAAGGTTTCACGTTTCGTGCTTTGTTACCCAGGTGAAGGGGGTTTAGTGAATTGCATTACTGAAAAAAAATGGTTCAGTCAGATGAAGACCTGTTGGGTGAGGGATAAAGAAGGAGATTATAATCTCACATTTCCATAAGGCAATCGTTTGTATAGATTAGAATTGGAAAACATTTAAACAAGGAAGAGCATGTTGGAATGTCCCTCCCAACATTATTCAATAATTATCAAACAGCAACCTGGTCACTGATTGTTGTAAACTGATAATGCCTGCCCAGATTGTCACCTTGAACCTTTACCCTATTGCACATTGCAATATTAGGTCGGAATTGGAAGGAATGGGTGAAATTTTACCAAGGGTTTGAGAGTAACCAAAGGTAATAAGTCTAGGCAGTCCTGATCCTCTACTTTATTGATATGCATAAGTGATCCCAAGGTCCTTTAAGGTCTAGTGAGTGAGTTTAAACCCCTAAACCAGCTGTAGCGGACAGCGAGTGTGTGTACACGTTTGTGTGTGTGTGTAAGGAAACAGCAGGCTGACGGAGGGCCACACTATGTAGGTCCCCACATGTGCGTTCTCTGGCCAGTGCTGGGGAGGACATGAAGATCAGATGGCCGTCACATTCACACTGAGTGATCTGGGCCTTATCGCCTGACTGGTGCTATTCCTCTGTTTGTACAGGTGCAGCCTCTCTGCAGATTCGGACGTAGGAGCTTGTGGTTCATTACCCCCCAAGCAGGCGTTCTTCCCACACGTCCCAGGCTTTTTACAGCTCTCCCCTCAGCTTCGTGATTACACAATTCATTACGGTTGCATCGCTCCCTCCGACCGCTCTGGTCATCACCATGTCTAGCTGGAAAAGAGTAATTACATAATCGAAGAAACCTCAGTGTGTTCTGAGAACGTGTGCTGTATACACCAAAAATGGTGTGTTGGTGTGTGTGTGCTTGTCAGACTGTGTGTGTGTGTGTGCGTGTATGCACACCATTGTGACTTGTGTCAAATTTGTGTCAGATACACCACTAGGAAACATACATTTTTAAGTTCTGGTACATTTTGAAATATGCAAGATAATCAATTTTTTGTCATGATTTCTCTTCATCTTGATCTTTTTCTTCTGTTCCAGATGCATCTCCATTTTTTTTGTGGAGTTTCAGATGCACTTTGGTAGGGACTATTCAGGGACAGCCTGGATCCACAGTCTGGTGGACTGCACCACTATGCTGTGTGGTAAGTCATCATATTAAAAACTGAAGTAATATGGCTACAGGTTCATCTGCCTCACCTAAAGCCCATTCTGGTGGGAAGCTGCTATATACCATCTACTGCTAACAGTCCGTATCTGGATAACATGTGTGAAATGCTTGATAATGTATGTGATATCAACAGAGGTATATTTTCTGGGTGATTTAAATATTCATAAAGCTGCCCACTCAAGAAAAAGCTTCAAACTGTAACCAGTGCCTGCAACCTGGTTCAGGTTATCAGTCAACCTACCAGGGTAGTTACAAACAGCACAGGGATGAAATCATCAATATGTATTAATCACATTTTTACTATTGCTACAGAAATGTGCTTGAAAGCAGTATCCAGATCCATCGGATGTAGTGATCACAATATAGTAGCCATATCTAGGGAAACCAAAGTGCTGGGCCTAATATAGTGTATAAGAGGTCATACAATAAGTTGTGTAGTGAGTCCTATGTTGATGATGTAAAGAATATTTGCTGGTATGTGGTGTGTAATGAGGAGCAAACAGATGCTGCACTTGACACATTTATGAAATTCAATTACATTTGGGGGAAAAAAGCTCCCTCAGCTCCATCATTCATTTAATCAGATGGCTCATTCATCACAAAACTAACTGATATTGCCATATTGCCACTAACTTGAATGTTTTTTTTAATTGGCAAGATTAGCAAACTTAGGCATCACATGCCAGCAACAAATGCTGACACTACACATCCAAGTATATATGACCAAATTATGAAAGACAAGCACTGTCATTTTGAATTCCATAAAGTGAGTGTGGAAGAGGTGAAAATATTGTTGTCTATCAACAATGACAAGCCACCGGGGTCTGACAACTTGGATGGAAAATTACAGAGGATAATAGCGGACGAAATTACCACTCCTATTTGCCATATTTTCAATTTAAGCCTACCTAAAAGTGTGTGCCATCAGGCCTGGAGGGAAGCAAAATTCATTACGCTAGTTATGAATAGTAAAGCCCCATTTACTGGCTCAAATAGCCAACCAATCAGCCTGCTACCAACCCTTAGTAAGGTTTTGGGGAAAATTGACCAGATACAATGTTATTTTACAGTAAACAAATTCACAACATACTTTTATCAAGCTTATAGGGAAGGACATTTAATAAACACAGCACTATACAAATGACTAATGATTGGGCGAGAGAAATTGATGATAAAAAGATTGTGGGGGCTGTTTTGTTAGACTTTAGTGCAGCTTTTGACATTATTGATCATGATCTGTTGCTGGAAAAACATAGGTGTTTACATCCCCTGATATATTCTGGATGAAGACTTACCTGTCAAACAGAATGCAGAGGGTGTTCTTCAATGGTAGCCTCTTCAACACAATCCAGGTAGAATCAGGAATTCCCCAGGGCAGCCTTCTAGGCCCCTTACGTTTTTCAATCTTTACTTATGATATGCCACTTGCTTTAAGTAAAGCCAGTGTGTCTATGTATAGGAATGACTCAACACTATCCACATCAGCTACTACAGCGACTGAAATGACTGCAACACTTAACAAAGAGCTGCAGTTAGTTTCAGAATGGGTGGCAAGGAATACTTTAGTCCTAAATATTTCAAAAACTAAAAGCATTGTCTTTGGGACAAATCATTTACAAAAACCTAAACTTCAACTAAATCTTGTAATAAATTATGTGGAAATTTAGCAAATTGAGGTGACTAAACTGCTTGGAGTAACATATCAAAACATATTGATACAACAGTAGCTAAGATGGGGAGAAGTTTGTCCATAATAAAGTGCTGCTCTACCTTCTTAACAGCACTATCAACAAGGCAGGTTCCACAAGCTCTAGTTTTGTTGCAGCTAGACTACTGTTCAGTCGGGTGGTCAGGTGCCACAAAGAGGGACTTGGGTTAATTTCAATTGGCTCAGAACAGGGCAGCACGGCTGGCCCTTGGATGTTTTAAAAATATATATTTTTATTTCACCTTTATTTAATTTCACCAGGTAGGCAAGTTGAGAACAAGTTCTCATTTACAATTGCAACCTGGCCAAGATAAAGCAAAGCAGTTCGACACATACAACAACACAGAGTTACACATGGAGTAAAACAAACGTACAGTCAATAATACAGTAGACAAATAAGTCTATATACAATGTGAGCAAATGAGGTGAGATAAGGGAGGTAAAGGCAAAAAAAAGGCCATGGTGGCGAAGTAAATACAAAATAGCAAGTAAAACACTGGAATGGAAGATTTGCAGTGGAAGATGTACACAGAGAGCTAACATCAATAATATGCACATCAATCTCTCTTGGCTCAAAGTAGAGGATAGATTGACTTCATCACTACTTGTATTTGTGAGAGGTATTGGCATGTTGAAAGCACCGAGCTGTCTGTTTAAACGACTAGCACACAGCTCTGACACGCATGCATACCCCACAAGACATGCCACCAGAGGTCTCTTCACAGTCCCCAAGTACAGAACAGACTATGGGAGATGCACAGTAATACATAGAGTCATGACTACATGGAACTCTATTCCACATCAGGTAACTGATGTAAGCAGTAGAATCAGATTGAAAAATACACATTATAGAACAATGGGGGACTGTGAAACAACACAAACATAGGCACAGAAACATGCATACACACACACAATAACATGCGTACACATGGATTTTGTGTTGTAGATATGTGGTAGCGGAGTAGGAGCCTGAGGGCATACACTTAGTGTGTTGTGAAATAATTTATGAATGTATTGTAATGTTTCTAAAATGGTATATATGCCTTAATTTTGCCAGACCCCAGGAAGAGTAGCTTATACCTTAGCAGCAGCTAATGGGGATACATAATACATACAAATACAACTGGCCATCAGTCAAGTGCTGCTTCAGCAACAGTGATCTGGCATCACACTCGGCCTGGCACTGTCTTGGAATGTGTGGTCTAGACAGGTTGCTCAATGCCCAGGGTAGTCATGAAATGGATTTGGTTCATTGGATGTAAACATATAAGCTTTTAAAAGACTGTTAAGGAGAAGTTAAGCCAGTTTGACAACTAAGACAACTAGGTTTGATATTTTGTACATCATTTTGCTTCCAATTAGTACACATGACGAAGACAATGTCATGTAAATGTGCTTTTTACAATCACACAGCAAAGTTAGAGTATGCTTAAGTTGAGAAAGTCACAGGCCGCTGACTGGCAATGTGTCCTTGCAACTCAGCCAACCATATTGGTCAGTTTTAGCTGCTTCTCTTAAATTGGGATGTTCCCTGTTTGACCCCCTTACATAGAACAGAAGTTATGTTTTAGTGTTTTTTAAGTGCGTGGATCTTCTTTGGATCTTCTATAGATCTTTTGGACATGTTGATTGCTCTTAAAAAGTTTTTGGGTTGAATCACAGGATTGTATTTTATTAGTAGGTACACATTAGTGCAGTCGTATTTAAGAATGAAGTACTGAGAACCCCATGTCTGACTAAAGCAGACACCAGAGAGAGGAGTTTGCTTCTTTTCCTGTTGATTTAGCTCTTGAGAGAACAAAGTCAGCAACACACAGAGAACATCTTGAAATACCAAAACAGTGTCACAACACTATGACCCAACAGAGGGAGTTTGTTTATTTCGCTTGCTCCCAGTGAAATTTGACACCACGATAGAGACTGTTTTGAAAAAGCATGTAAAAATAGACCCTTAAACTGACTCATAGCAGACTCAAGGCTGACTTAGGTAACATGTTCAGGCAGGTGTATGCCAAGGCAAGTCAGCACGGGTCACAGAGGACTGCTGCGGATCACAAACCTCTCTTCTAGGTTCACATTTTGCAACTCTTTGTCTTGTGTTTACTCACAGTATCAATGGTCCAAAGTGACAAAAAAAGTGGCAAAAGAGAAAAATGTACTTGCATCTATTTATACAAGTTGAAACTAGCAGTGAGGTACACTATATGTGACCCGATTCAGGAAACTAGGCGTATGTCGCAAGTCACGACTTCACAGTAGAGCCGTTTGAATGTAAAAAGTATTTTTTTAATCAAAATGCGTTTTTTGTCAGAAATGCCTTCTCGAACATGTGAACTTTCATGTGCCTTACTATCAAACTTTTATGCCATCTGTAAATACGAATACAATTGTTAAATTACGAGTCTAGTTGGTTTAGCTACAGAAAAAGTCAGTAACCTTCCCGCTAGCCATGATTGGCTGAGATAATGAGTGAGCCGGACATGCCAAGAGTTGCGTTTGTATTGGTCTGCCATATAGCCTGCGTCTATTGGAGCTGGTCAGTATGCAGTATGCTTAGATAATCGAGTCGAACGCGGCTTTTCATTTGATTTATTTTTTAATGTGTAGTAAAAACTGCATAAACCTAATGTCAAGTTAAAGTGTACTGTTAGCTAGCTGTGACTGTCGTGAGGTCAGAGCTTTTGGATCAATCCTACTTATTGACCAGAGCGCTCTGAACGCGAAACACTCTGAATTTACAAACGGACAATCTGACAGCACAGTTGCAGTCACCAACGCTCTAGATAACATAACAGCCTAACCAGCTCTGCTAGGGCGAGGAATGTTCAGTTAGCTGTTCTCTCGCTCTCTTAGTTGTCTGGAATTAGCTGCCAAGTTTGTACAGAACTCTTGACTAAGGCTTAAGAGGGTGTGAACAATGTTGAATGGGTGTAGACAAATAAGGGCTCTCCAATAGAAGTACCAAAACATTGAAAGACGGTTTTCTCAAAGGTGAGTTTACAAGTTGACCAACTTTCAAAGCAGAATTACGTTCCCATTGTTTCCTCAAATGCAGTGTATGATATAGCATTATGTAGCTCTGAGTCTCTACTTTTATCAAATTTTTTAAATAAATTATAATTTTGCTACATAAGACCGAAATCAGTTGGTGAGTTACATATATAGAAAAGGTATGTGGACTCCTCCCTTCAAATTAGTGGATTTGGCTATTTCAGCCACACCCATTTCTAACAGGTGTATAAAATTGAGCACATAGCCATGCAATCTCCATAGACAAACATTGGCAGTAGAATGGCCTTACTGAAGAGCTCAGTGACTTTCAACGCGGCACCGTCATAGCATGCCACCATTCCAACAAGTCAATTCATAAAATATCTGGCCTGCTAGAACTTCCCCGGTCAACTGTAAGTGTTGTTATTGTGAAGTCGAAACATCTAAGAGCAACAGCTGCTCAGCCGCGAAGTGGTAGGCGACACACGCTCACTGAACATGTCCTCCGACTGCTGAAAATCGTGTTTCCTCGACACTCACTATCGTGTTTCCGCGACACTCACTACCGAGTTCCAAACTGCCTCTGGAACAACGTTAGCACAAGAACTGTTCGGCGGGAGCTTCATGAAATGGGTTTCCATGGCCAAGTAGCCGCACACAAGCCTAAGTTCACCATACGCAATGCCAAGCATCGGCTGGAGTGGTGTAAAGCTTGCCGCAATTGGACTCCGGAGCAGTGGAAACGTGTTCTCTGGAGTGATACATCACGCTTCACCATCAGGCAGTCCGACGGACAAATCTCGGTTTGGTGCATGCCAGGAGAACTCTACCTGTCCCAATGCATAATGCCAACTGTAAAGTTTGGTGGAGGAGGAATGAGGCTGTTTATGGTTAGGGCTAGGCGCCTTAGTTCCAATGAAGGGAAATATTAACACCACAGCATATTCTAGATGAGTCTGTGCTTCCTATTTTGTGGCAACAGTTTGGGGAAGGCCCTTTCCTGTTTCAGCATGACAATACCCCTGTGAACAAAGTGAAGTCAATACACAAATGGTTTGTCGAGATCGGTGTGGAAGAACTTGACTGGCCTGCGCAGAGCCCTGACCTCAACTCCATTGAACACCTTTGGGATAAATTGGAATGCCGACTATGAGCCAAGCCTAATATCCCAAGTCGCGGCTGTAATGTTCCACCATTTAGTGGAAAGCCTTCCCAGAAGACTGGAGGCTGTTATAGCAGCAAAGGGGGGACCAACTCCATACTAATGCCCATGATTTTGGAATGAGATGTTCAACAGGCAGGTGTCCAAATATTTTTGTTAATGTAGTGTATCTTATCAGAGCTTAATATTATGCTAAATTGGTGTTCCACCCTTTTTTCCTGTATCTGCATGTGTTTTATCGTGTCAGGGTGTGAGAAAAGTAAAGAGCTGGTTTGCCCATATTCCCCCTGGGCTACAAATCATTCATACACCGGTCTTTTGGCAACAGTTTGCCAGACATTTGCTTGGATAAAAACAAGTAAGACACTATGTACTGCTCTAGTGCAATACACAATCTGAAGGGCGTAACTTTTTATGATGTACAGTGCCTTGAGAAAGTATTCGGCCCCCTTGAACTTTGCGACCTTTTGCCACATTTCAGGCTTCAAACATAAAGATATACAACTGTATTTTTTTGTGAAGAATCAACAACAAGTGGGACACAATCATTTATTAAACGACATTTATTGGATATTTCAAACTTTTTTAACAAATCAAAAACTGAAAAATTGGGCGTGCAAAATTATTCAGCCCCCTTAAGTTAATACTTTGTAGCGCCACCTTTTGCTGCGATTACAGCTGTAAGTCGCTTGGGGTATGTCTCTATCAGTTTTGCACATCGAGAGACTGAAATTTTTTCCCATTCCTCCTTGCAAAACAGCTCAAGCTCAGTGAGGTTGGATGGAGAGCATTTGTGAACAGCAGTTTTCAGTTCTTTCCACAGATTCTTGATTGGATTCAGGTCTGGACTTTGACTTGGCCATTCTAACACCTGGATATGTTTATTTTTGAACCATTCCATTGTAGATTTTGCTTTATGTTTTGGATCATTGTCTTGTTGGAAGACAAATCTCCGTCCCAGTCTCAGGTCTTTTGCAGACTCCATCAGGATTTCTTCCAGAATGGTCCTGTATTTGGCTCCATCCATCTTCCCATCAATTTTAACCATCTTCCCTGTCCCTGCTGAAGAAAAGCAGGCCCAAACCATGATGCTGCCACCACCATGTTTGACAGTGGGGATGGTGTGTGTTCAGGGTGATGAGCTGTGTTGCTTTTACGCCAAACATAACGTTTTGCATTGTTGCCAAAAAGTTCAATTTTGGTTTCATCTGACCAGAGCACCTTCTTCCACATGTTTGGTGTGTCTCCCAGGTGGCTTGTGGCAAACTTTAAACAACACTTTTTATGGATATCTTTAAGAAATGGCTTTCTTTTTGCCACTCTTCCATAAAGGCCAGATTTGTGCAATATACGACTGATTGTTGTCCTATGGACAGAGTCTCCCACCTCAGCTGTAGATCTCTGCAGTTCATCCAGAGTGATCATGGGCCTCTTGGCTGCATCTCTGATCAGTCTTCTCCTTGTATGAGCTGAAAGTTTAGAGGGACGGCCAGGTCTTGGTAGATTTGCAGTGGTCTGATACTCCTTCCATTTCAATATTATTGCTTGCACAGTGCTCCTTGGGATGTTTAAAGCTTGGGAAATCTTTTTGTATCCAAATCCGGCTTTAAACTTCTTCACAACAGTATCTCGGACCTGCCTGGTGTGTTCCTTGTTCTTCATGATGCTCTCTGCGCTTTTAACGGACCTCTGAGACTATCACAGTGCAGGTGCATTTATACGGAGACTTGATTACACACAGGTGGATTGTATTTATCCTCATTAGTCATTTAGGTCAACATTGGATCATTCAGAGATCCTCACTGAACTTCTGGAGAGAGTTTGCTGCACTGAAAGTAAAGGGGCTGAATAATTTTGCACGCCCAATTTTTCAGTTTTTGATTTGTTAAAAAAGTTTGAAATATCCAATAAATGTCGTTCCACTTCATGATTGTGTCCCACTTGTTGTTGATTCTTCACAAAAAAATACAGTTTTATATCTTTATGTTTGAAGCCTGAAATGTGGCAAAAGGTCGCAAAGTTCAAGGGGGCCGAATACTTTCGCAAGGCACTGTATATAAGTATTCAACACAATCCTGTCATGGTGCTCTACGGACAATTCCTTCGACCTCATGGCTTGGTTTTTGCTCTGAAATGCACTGTCAACTGTGGGACCTTATATAGACTGGTGTCTTAAGGTGCCTTTTGGAAAACTCCAAATGGGCTGTCATGTGCCTTTTACTGAGGAGTGGCTTCCATCTGGCCAATCTACCACAAAGGCCTGATTGGTGGAGTGCTGCAGAGATGGTTGTCCTTTTGTAAGGTTCTCCCATCTCCACAGGGAACTCTAGAACTCTGTCAGTGACCATTGGTCACCTCCCTGACCAATGCCCTTCTCCCCCGATTGCTCAGTTTGGCCGGGTGACCAGCTCTAGGAAGAGTCTTAGTGGTTTCAAACTTCTTCCATTTAAGAATGATGGAGGCCACTGTGTTCTTGGGACCTTCAATGCTGCAGAAATGTTTTGGTACCCTTCACCAGATCTTTGCCTCTCAGAGCTTTACAAGACAATTCCTTTGACCTCATGGCTTGGTATTTGCTCTGACATGCACTGTCAACTGTGGGACCTTATATAGACAGGTATGTCCCTTCCAAATCATGTCCAATCAATTGAATTTACCACAGGTGGACTCCAAATCAAGTTGTAGAAACATCTTAAAGGATGATCAATGGACACAATCTGAGCTCAATTTTTGCAGAAATGTAAAAAATAAAAATAAAAACGTTTTTCCTTTATCATTATGGGGTATTGTGTGTACATTGATGATCAATTTTAGTACAGGCCTGTAATGTAACAAAATGTGGAAAAGGTCATGGGGTCTGAATGATTTCCGAATGCACTGTAGCTAGCTAGCTAGCTAGTACCAATCTGTTATGAATTGTGCAGTGTAATTAGCTAGCTAGCTACAGATAACTGACAAAATAAAGGAAACACCAACATAAAGGTATTGGGCCACCACAAGCTGCCAGAACAGCTTCAATGCACCTTCGCATAGATTATACAAGTGTCTGGAATAAGCTTTGGTGATTACCATTTTGTTACTGGTGGTGGAAATCGCTGTCTCAGGCACCGCTCCAGAATCTCCCATAAGTGTGTGTGTGTGGGTTAAGATCTGTTGACTAAGACACGCGCACACACACACATTGGGTTGAGATTAGAGGTCAACCGATTATGATTTTTCAACTCCGATACCGATACCGAATATTGGAGGACCAAAAAAAGCCAATACCGATTAATCGGCCGATTTTTACAATTTATTTGTAATAATGACAATTACAACAATACTGAATAAACACTTATTTTAACTTAATATAATACATCAATAAAATCAATTTAGCCTCAAATAAATAATGAAACATGTTCAATTTGGTTTAAGTAATGCAAAAACAAAGTGTTGGAGATGAAAGTAAAAGTGCAATATGTGCCATGTAAGAAAGCTAACGTTTAATTAAGTTCCTTGCTCAAAACATATGAAAGCTGGTGGTTCCTTTTAACATGAGTCTTCAATATTCCCAGGAAAGAAGTTTAGGTTGTAGTTATTATAGGAATTATAGGACTATTTCTCTCTATACCATTTGTATTTCATTAACCTTTGACTATTGGATGTTCTTATAGGTACTTTAGTATTGCCAGTGTAACAGTATAGCTTCCGCCCCTCTCTTTGCTCCTACCTGGGCTCGAACCAGGAACACAACAACAACAGCCACCCTCGAAGCAGCGTCACCCATCGCTCCACAAAAGCCGCGGCCTTTGCAGAGCAAGGGGAACAACCACTCCAAGTCTCAGAGCTTCACATCGGTTACACCAGCCTAATCTCGGGAGTTGATAGGCTTGAAGTCATAAACAGCGCTGTGCTTGCGAAGAGCTGCTGGCAAAATGCACAAATGTGCTGTTTGAATGAATGCTTACGAGCCTGCTGCTGCCTACCACCGCTCAGTCAGACTGCTTTATCAAATCATAGACTGAATTATAACATAATAACACACAGAAATACGAGCCTTAGGTCATTAATATGGTCGAATCCGGAAACTATCATCTCGAAAACAAGACATTTATTATTTCAGTGAAATACGGAACCGTTCCGTATTTTATCTAACGGGTGGCATCCATAAGTCTAAATATTCCTGTTACATTGCACAACCTTCAATGTTATGTCATAATTACGTCAAATTCTGGAAAATTAAGCAGCCCAAACTGTTGCATATACACTGACTCTGCGTGCAATGAACGCAAGAGAAGTGACACAATTTCACCTGGTTAATATTGCCTGCTAACCTGGATTTCTTTTAGCTAAATATGCAGGTTTAAAAATATATACTTCTGTGTATTGATTTTAAGAAAGGCATTGATGTTTATGGTTAGGTACACATTGGAGCAACAATATGCACCGCACTGATTATATGCAACGCAGGACACGCTAGCTAAACTAGTAATATCATCAACCATGTGTAGTTAACTAGTGATTATGATTGATTGATTGATAGTTTTTTTATAAGATAAGTTTAATTCTAGCTAGCAACTTACCTTGGCTTCTTACTGCATTCACGTAACAGGCAGTCTCCTCGTGGAGTGCAATGTAATCAGGTGGTTAGAGCGTTGGACTAGTTAACTGTAAGGTTGCAAGATTGAATCCCCCGAACTGACAAGGTAAAAATCTGTCGTTCTGCCCCTGAACGAGGCAGTTAACCCACCGTTCCTAGGCCGTCATTGAAAATAAGAATGTGTTCTTAACTGACTTGCCTAGTTAAATAAGGATTAAATAAAGGTGTAAAAAAAATAATAATAAATCGGCCAAATCGGTATCCAAAAATACCTATTTCTGATTGTTATGAAAACTTGAAATCGGCCCTAATTAATCGGCCATTCCGATTAATCAGTCGACCTCTAGTTGAGATCTGGTGACTGAGACACACACACCCTATGCTGCACCATTGAGAGCATCTTGACTGGCTGCATCACCGCCTGGTGGGGCAACTGCACGGCATCCGACCGTAAGGCGCTATAGGGAGTAATGCGTAAGGCCCGGTATATCACTGGGTCTGAGCTCTCTGCCATCCAAGTCCTCTATACCACGTAGTATCAGAGGAAGGCCCGACAAATTGTCAAAGATTCCAGCCACCCAAATCTGGAACCAACAGGACCCTAGACAGCTTTTACACCCAAGCCATAATACTGCTAAATAGTTAGTTAAACAGTTAACCAAATAGCCATCTGCAGTGACCAGTTTTTGCACTAAACATTTTGGCTCATCACATACACTGCTGCTACTGTTTACTATCTGCTACTGTGTTCCTAGTTATATGTACACATCCACCTCAATTACCTCGTACCCCTGCACTTTGACTCGGCACTGGTACCCCTTGTCTATAGCCAAGTTATTGTCACTCATTGTGTATCTATTATTACTTCTATTATTCCATGTTTTACTTTTCTATTATTTCTCTATTTTCTTTCTCTATGCATTGTTGGGAAGGGCCCGCAAGCAATATTCCCTCAAAAAAATTCAGCACTGAGCAAATTTCAGGTCTTCGAAGCACAAACTTGAACATTGTGAAATTTCTGTGCAATTACCTGTGCAATTTACTGTAAACACTGAGGCTGTTCCCGCTTTAAGTTACAGTTTTAGCAGTGGCCAAGTAGGCTACTTGATCATAATGTAGGCCTAGCAGAGTGGCCTAACATAAACAACGATGAGAAAAATGCATCCCATGACATTTTAACATGGAAATAGCTGTTCTATCATTCAATCTACAGTAGCAGCAAATGCGTGGTGTTCAATGTAGACCTACAATCCATGAGACCTTTGAAAAAAACATGCAGGGCTTGACATTAACCTGTTTACCCACTTGTCCTTCAGACGAGGTGACTGAAAAAGTTGTGTTGTTTGATGCAAGAAATCACTTTATAAAATATAATTCATTATTATTCCCATACCACAAATACAGAGAATCAGATAAATGATGCTACCCTCTGCCTATTGGCTACTTAGCTTAATCAAGACGGTCTCAAAGTACAACATTGCCCCTTTAAGACAAAAAAAAGCTATTTTCAAAGATGGCTAGAAATGCACACATTTTGTGCTCTTGTAGGAAGCAACCACTCCCCCATTGTTGAAATTAGCTGCATTAGCTAACTGGGCTAACAACTAACTAGCAAAGAATATGAACAAATGTGCACATGCCACAGGGGTGGCAAAAGTACCCAATTGTTATACTTGAGTAAAAGTAAAGATACCGTAATAGAAAATGACTCAAGTAAAAGTGAAAGTCACCCAGTAAAACACAACTTGAGTAATAGTTTAAAAGTATTTGTTTTTAAATATACTTAAGTATCAAAAGTAAATGTAATTTCTAAAATATACTTACAGTGCCTTGCGAAAGTATTTGGCCCCCTTGAACTTTGCGACCTTTTGCCACATTTCAGGCTTCAAACATAAAGATATAAAACTGTATTTTTTTGTGAAGAATCAACAACAAGTGGGACACAATCATGAAGTGGAACGACATTTATTGGATATTTCAAACTTTTTTAACAAATCAAAAACTGAAAAATTGGGCGTGCAAAATTATTCAGCCCCTTTACTTTCAGTGCAGCAAACTCTCTCCAGAAGTTCAATGAGGATCTCTGAATGATCCAATGTTGACCTAAATGACTAATGAGGATAAATACAATCCACCTGTGTGTAATCAAGTCTCCGTATCAATGCACCTGCACTGTGATAGTCTCAGAGGTCAGTTAAAAGCGCAGAGAGCATCATGAAGAACAAGGAACACACCGGGCAGGTCCGAGATATTGTTGTGAAGAAGTTTAAAGCCGGATTTGGATACAAAAAGATTTCCCAAGCTTTAAACATCCCAAGGAGCACTGTGCAAGCGATAATATTGAAATGGAAGGAGTATCAGACCACTGCAAATCTACCAAGACCTGGCCGTCCCTCTAAACTTTCAGCTCATACAAGGAGAAGACTGATCAGAGATGCAGCCAAGAGGCCCATGATCACTCTGGATGAACTGCAGAGATCTACAGCTGAGGTGGGAGACTCTGTCCATAGGACAACAATCAGTCGTATATTGCACAAATCTGGCCTTTATGGAAGAGTGGCAAGAAGAAAGACATTTCTTAAAGATATCCATGAAAAGTGTCGTTTAAAGTTTGCCACAAGCCACCTGGGAGACACACCAAACATGTGGAAGAAGGTGCTCTGGTCAGATGAAACCAAAATTGAACTTTTTGGCAACAATGCAAAACGTTATGTTTGGCGTAAAAGCAACACAGCTGAACACACCATCCCCACTGTCAAACATGGTGGTGGCAGCATCATGGTTTGGGCCTGCTTTTCTTCAGCAGGGACAGGGAAGATGGTTAAAATTGATGGGAAGATGGATGGAGCCAAATACAGGACCATTCTGGAAGAAAACCTGATGGAGTCTGCAAAAGACCTGAGACTGGGACGGAGATTTGTCTTCCAACAAGACAATGATCCAAAACATAAAGCAAAATCTACAATGGAATGGTTCAAAAATAAACATATCCAGGTGTTAGAATGGCCAAGTCAAAGTCCAGACCTGAATCCAATCGAGAATCTGTGGAAAGAACTGAAAACTGCTGTTCACAAATGCTCTCCATCCAACCTCACTGAGCTCGAGCTGTTTTGCAAGGAGGAATGGGAAAAAATTTCAGTCTCTCGATGTGCAAAACTGATAGAGACATACCCCAAGCGACTTACAGCTGTAATCGCAGCAAAAGGTGGCGCTACAAAGTATTAACTTAAGGGGGTTGAATAATTTTGCATGCCCAATTTTTCAGTTTTTGATTTGTTAAAAAAGTTTGAAATATCCAATAAATGTCATTCCACTTCATGATTGTGTCCCACTTGTTGTTGATTCTTCACAAAAAAATAAAGTTTTATATCTTTATGTTTGAAGCCTGAAATGTGGCAAAAGGTCGCAAAGTTCAAGGGGGCCGAATACTTTCGCAAGGCACTGTAAGTATCAAAAGTATAAATAATTTCAAATTCCTTATATTAAGCAAACCAGACTGCACGATTTTCTAGTTTTTTAAATTTACGGATAGCCAGGGTTCCCACTCCAACACTCAGACATAATTTACAAAGAAAGTATGTGTTTAGTCATTCCGCCAGATCGGATGTAGTAGGAATTACCAGGGATATTGTCTTTAAGTGCGTGAATTAGACAATTTTCCTGTCCTGCTAAGCATTGAAATGTATCGAGTACTTTTGGGTGTCAGGGAAAATCTATGGAGAAGAAAGTATATATTTTCTTAAGGAATGTAGTGGAGTAAAAGTAAAAATGGTCAAAAATATAATTAGTAAAGTACATATACCCCAAAAAACTACTTAAGAGTTACTTTCAAGTACTTAAGTAAACATACTTAAAGTACTTTACACCACTGCTTCATGCAGTTCTCGCTTTGATCTCAAAACAAGCGCATCTACTCATGACTGCTCATGCTGTCCAGTTCAAATGAATGATCCAAATATGGCTATGTCTATTTGCATATAGGCCTACTGCAGCTCTGATTGGTTATGGCGCACTGGTCTGTGTTGAGTACAGGCCTGAATCATGGAGAATACTCTAGAAAGTTAAGTGAAATTCAATCTCGTGATTCTCTGTGCGGGCTGATATTTCATCTGTGTGGCAGTCCGAGGTGCAGCTCAGTTTAGAGGGAAAATTGCCCCTAAAAAAATGTAATTATTAGTCCAAACCTGTTGTTTATGAAGCATGTGACAAATATAATTTGATTTGATTTTGATTTACAGTACTCTGCACTCCCCCAAAATATCTTATGCTCTGTACTTTTCTCCTCTTTGATGTTGGCACCTCCATTACGGGTAAAGCTACTTTTTCTGTAGGGTGAACATTGACTCACTAAGTGCTGCTCATCTAAAACTGCAGTTCAAAAGGGAAAGATCACCATACTGTGCTTTTGTTGCAAGCTTAGGTAGCTAGCTAACGTTAGCCTAGCAAAAATAGCCAACCTAACATTGCATGCATCAGTATCACTCGGTATAACACTCTTTTTACACAATGTTATCTCATCACCAATAGTTCGCTAGTTACACAACAACATAGGAATACATGTATAAAATGTTAATTAACTTTTACTCGTTTTAATCTTTCCAAACATGTAGCTACCTCGCCTCAGCAAACACCACAAAGAGAAAGAGAGAGAGGGGGGTAGTGCGTGCTGCTGAACTGTTAATGCAGACTAAAGCAATACATGCAGACCAATGAAAAGGGTCCGTCTCCCCCCAGCTCAAGCTACGTGCCTGCACAGTCCCATACTAACATGTGTACTGTGTTGTGATTGAAGCTCCTCTAGGCAGCTTCATTGGGAACCGTCTCTCGTGCCGCATCGCTGTGATCCTTGGGGGCTTCCTGTCCTCCATCGGCCTGGTCCTCAGCTCTTTCGCTACCAGCCTGGAGTACCTGTACCTCAGCCTGGGGGTCCTCACAGGTGGGTCCTCCCTGACATCCTCAGACAGGCACCTAAAAGGGCAACTGCAGTATCATTAGGAACCCCTATAAATCACACGTCATATAATTCAGGGATACTAGATAGACATACTGTACCAAAAACATGCCCTAGTATGGATCATGGCATACCAACAACCACCTTTTCCTCTTTTGATTTTCAGGTATTGGATTTTCCCTCTGTTACACCCCTGCCATTGCCATGGTGGGGTCATATTTCTGTGAGAGGAAAGCCCTGGCATACGGGATCGCCATGTCAGGTAGTGGCATCGGGACCTTCATCCTGGCCCCTGTGGTCCAGCTGCTCATAGAGCACTACTCCTGGCGCGGGGCCCTACTCATCCTGGGGGGCGTTGTCTCCAATCTGTGTGTCTGTGGGGCCTTACTGCGCCCTATCACTCTGAAAGAAGAAGAGGAGGCCCATGGTCCGGTCCCGTTGGATACTGACTGTGGATATAGGGTCAAAGCTCAGGTGGTGAGCACGTTAGAGGAACCTCTGCCGATTAACAACAGCAAAGACAGCCGCTGCTTCAAGTCTATGCAGGAGTACCGCTTCCTGCTGATGCCGGACTTCCTGATGCTGGCGGTGAGCTTCTTGTTCCTAGCCAGCGGCTGCAGCCTGCCATTTGTCTACCTTGTGCCCTACGCACTGGATGTGGGCGTAAGCCACCACCAGGCCGCCTTCCTCATGTCTATCCTGGGGGTCATAGACATCGTGGGGAACATCACCTTCGGCTGGCTCGTAGACAGGAGGTAGGCCTGAGTTAAGATTTTGTTCCATTGAACATGCCACCACAACAAGGGTATTTTAATTCCATGAAGAGTGCCTCTGTCCCGCCTTGCTCTTTGATAGGCCCGCAATTCCTTTATTTGGACTGGAAGACAGGTCCAAAACATACCTGTATTTGTTGAGTTGTGTCTTTCTGTAGGTCTTCCTCTGCAACATTCCACTTGGAGTTTGTATGAAATCAGAAGCCATGCTTTAACATAAATACAGATCCAGCCTTTTCTTATTCAGTTTTCACTTGGTTTTTGCAGTGTCACTTTTTACTGAACTGTCACCTAGTTTTTGTAGTCTCACCTTTTTAAGCAAGGATCTGTTCCTGTTCCTGTTCCTGTCGGTTTTCGCTCCAACGCTGATCTAGTGCACCTGATTCTAATACTTAGCTGATTGAAGCTGAATCAGGTTAGTTACAACTGAGGTTAGATTGAAAACCTACAGGAAGGTAGCTCTCCAGGAACAGGGTTGGAGAGCCCTGCTCTAAGAAATGGAGCTGTTACCCAATTTTATCTTGAAGGTGAAAACAGCTGGTTTCATCAAAGAAGTCACACTTCTAAGAAAACCCACATTAATTTCACATGATCACGTGAATTGTTCCAAAAACACATTTTCATGTGATCACATCTGATCTTATGTGAAGTTAATGTGATAACGTGATTTTCCACCTTAAATCATGAAGTTTTTCTGTAAGGACATGAACAGTTGAGCCGCAGATCATTCAGATGGTCAATATGGGAAATATCCCACCTGGCACAGACGTCAAGTCAACGTCTAGTGCACGTTGGTTCAATGTAATTTCATTGAAATGACGTGGAAACGACGTTGATTCAACCATTGTGCCCAGTAGGATGTGTTTTTAGACTGATTGTATGCCCTCTTCTTCTCCCCCCCCCCAGGTGCCTGAAGAAGTATCGTAATGTGTGCTACATGATTGCAGTGGGCATGGAGGGACTTTGCTGCCTCTTCATCCCTCTCCTGCGGACGTTCGCCCTGCTGGTGCCTTTCTCTGTGCTTTATGGGTACTTCGATGGCGCCTACGTGGCCCTCATACCTGTGGTGACCTCAGACATTGTGGGGACAACTAACCTCTCCTCCGCTCTGGGGATTGTGTACTTCCTACATGCCATTCCTTACCTGCTCAGCCCTCCAATAGGAGGTGAGTGTCCTTGTGTTGAAAGGAAAAAGATTAAGTACTAACCGTTCATAGCACAGGAGGTGAACAAAAGATATGGGAGTAAATGTCCACGCGTTGTTTGCTGATCGCAAAAGTGGTCTTTATGAAAGCTTTTACTGGTAAAAAAAGCCGTGTTTGGGCCATTGTTATTGCTTCACTAAAAGCTTTGCCAAATACCACATTTGCGAGCAGCAAACAATGAGCAGACATTTACCTCCCACTGGGCACAGATGTCAATTCAACATCTATTCCACGTGGACACAAAGTTGATTTAACCATTGTGTGCCCAGTGGGCTTCTTTCTAGACCTCTCATCAGGTAGAGCAAGCCTGCTGGTCTCTTTGAGAAAATTATAACAGCAAACAATGTCACTTATAGTATATTATGTCATTCATAAGTGACCCGCTTATTCAGTCCTGATTCTGAATTTTAGGAGACTAAACCATTCCGGGAAACCATGGATGTTAGATATTCACATTATGTAAAATGTTTTTTTTTGTCTTTTGTCTTGGATGCAAAAATTGTGCATTAAGTGCACCAATAGCTTGTTAAATTACCCACCAGTGTACTTTTACTGATTTAAAAATGATTTATTTTGTATTTATTAACACATGCATTATAGTCAGCAAGTCCTCCATCCATCAAGTTAAAGCCTAAGTGAATGTTCATATCTCCTTCCTCCTCCTCCCTCCGCAGGCTGGCTAGTTGACACCACAGGCACCTACACGGCCACCTTCTTCCTCAGTGGCTTTGCCCTCATCTCCAGCTCGCTGGTCATCAGCACAGTGACTGGGATACGCCACTGTCGCAGGACCCAAAAGCACAGAAAAAACAATAAAGACACAGACCCCAAACAGGATCCTTGTCAAGGCAGCCGATCAGACTTCTACATAGCCTCAAGTAAAGATGTGAACCCTTCAACCAACACAGCAAATTCTTAACATTGGACGCTTTTGTGTAGTTTTGCATTTGTTTTGTTGGAATACCAAAGTATATTGAAGATTATGAGAAACGATGGTCAATTGGTACACATAATCTAGCGTGGTAGTTCAAGTTTGGGATTGATTTTCCTCAGAATGAGCCATTATAAACGGACACTTAAATGGAATGTAAAGAATTCCGCCGGAACCAGAACAGCTTCAGTTGAAATATGGAATTTTCCTTCTGATCTGTCTATCAAAGCTGTGATATTATTGCTCATTTTATGTGCCTTTCTCTTTCAGGGTTTCCATGTCTGTCAATCCAAATGTAACGGAAGAAGTTGATCATTTTCAATATCTGAAGATTCAGACAGGGTGTTTGTAATAGATTATTTCTGAAGACAACAGTCTTCCAGTTGTTTCGTAAATACTTGATATTGACATGGGAGGTCAGCCATAGTCTTTCACTCCTTTGTGAACGACTATGATCTATTGAAATGAATGATAATGGGAACTTCCTTCAGACTGGAACTTAGAAGTTAATAATGAATGAGTCATTATTCATTTATAAAGGTATTTGCATTTTCATACCAATTTCCTATACAATAATTGATGACATTAAAAGACAGGATGATTTGCTTTACATGTGTACACCAAATGTATAGTTTTGTAAAGATATACAAAATGTATTATTTCATTGCCACTTGTTACTTTGTAGTTACACCAGAGGGCTAGGAGGACAATTATCTTGTTCCATATTAGAACAACCCTTGTCCTGACCTCTCTGAGCTTAACGTAAAAGCTATAGGCCATCTCAGCCATATGACTTCAAAACACACATTGGATCCACTTAGAAAAAAAGGTGTTATCTACACTGATAACTATATAGAAACACAACATGTAAAGTGTTGGTTCCATGTTCCATACTCACAAAAAAAAGCTTATTTCTCTTAAATGTACATCCCTGTTAGTAAGCATTTCTCCTTTGCCAACATAATCCATCAACTTGACAGGTGAGGCATATCAGGAAAAGGAGATACCTAGTCAGTTGTACAACTGAATGCATTCAACTGAAAAGTGTCTTCCGCATTTAATCCAACCCCTCAAGAGGCTGATTGAACAGTGTGATACTTACATAGGTGCGCCTTGTGTTGGAGACAATAAAAGTCTACTATAAAATGTGCAGTTTTGTCACAATGCCACAGATGTCTCAAGTTTTGAGGGAGCGTGCAATTGGCCTACTGACTGCAGCAATGTCCACCAGATCTATTGCTAGAGACTAGAATTTTCATTTCACTACCATAAGCCGCCTCCAATGTCTTTTTAGAGAATTTGACACTACATCCAACCAGCCTCACAACCGCAGACCACGTGTAACCACGCCAGCCACATCCAGCTTCTTCACATGCGAGATCGTCTGACACCAGCCACCCGGACAGCTGATGAATCTGTGAGTTTGCACAACCAAAGAATTTCTGCACAAACTGTCAGAAACCATCTCAGGGAAGCTGTGGTCTTTACCAGGGTCTTGACATGACTGCAGTTCAGCATCGCAACCGACTTCAGATCCTGAGGCCCAATTGTCAAGCCATTCATTCTCCCCCATCACCTCATGTTGCGGCATGATAATGCACGGCCCCAAGGATCTGTACACAATTTCTGGAAGTTGAAAATGTCCCCAGTTCTTCCATGGCCTGTATACTCGACAGAAATGTCACACAATGAGCATGTTTGAGGTCCTCTGGATCGACGTGTACGACGACAGTGTGTTCCAGTTACCAACAATAGTTAAATAAAGGTTAAATAATTTAAATAAATAAATAACAGTAAATTCACACAGCCAATGAAGAAGAGTGGGACAACATTCCAAAAGACCACAATTAACAGCCTGATCAAGTCCATGCGAAGGGGATGTGTCGTACTGCATGAAGGAAATGGTGGTCACACAAGATAATGACTGGTTTTCTGATCACGCTCACTTTTTTTTTTAAGGTATCAGATGCATATATGTATTCCCAGTCATTGTGCATCCATATATTAGGGCCTAATGGATTTATTTAATTTGACTGATTTCCTTATACGAACTGTAACTCAGTAAAATCTTTGAAATTGTTGCATGTTGCGTTTATATTTTTGTTCAGTGTAGAACCTAAAAGAGTGTTTTACTGTCCCCATAAGAGAACCTTTTTAATAGCAATTTTTGGTTCCAGCTAGAACCCTTTTCAGTTCCATGTAGAACCTTTTCCACAGAGGGTTTAATGGAGTTAGATGAAAGGGGAGATGAAGGGGAGGTGTCCTGGTATCCTTGGATTAATTGCAAAGCCACCACTATGTCATTGTAGCTCAGTTGGTAGAGCATGGTGCCTGTAACACCAGGGTAGTATGTTCAATTCCAGCGACCATATGTAAAATGTATCCAACCATGACTGTAAGTCCCTTTGGATAGAAGCCTCTGCCAAATGGAATCTATCACAATTTAAATGTATTCTCTTACAATGTCCAGAAGAAACCTAAGAATTTATGTTGATATTTCTTTAAATAAAATTATTTTTTTAAATCATACAGTAGTGGAAATATAGCCATTTGTGTATTGTAAGTGTATTGTAAATAAAAGTGCAGTAAAAGCCTATTAACCTAAAAGCACATATAGAATACAATAATATACATTTCACAACTATATCTTCAAATGACACAAACCATATTTCCACACAGAAACATACAGTTTTCATAACCATCATAAGTGCAAGATCTTCATAAATACATCTGCACAACTAATGTGAGACAAGGTGAAATAAAAAAAAAACATAATCGAAAAGGCTCACTCACGGTTAAAAATGCTTTGTTTTATTTAAACAAGGTTATATCCTCACATGGCCTCTCCTATTATTGCTATGCAGATTACACTCAACTACTTTCCTCCTTCCCCCCCTTCTGACACTCAGGTGGCGACACGCATCTCCGCATGCCTGAAAGATATCTCAACTTGGATGTCGGCCCACCACCTCAAGCTCACCCTCAACAAGACAGAACTGCTCTTTCTCCAGGGGAAGGCCTGCCCACGCAAAGACCTATCCATCACGGTTAACAACTCCACAGTGTCGACCTCCCAGAGTACTTGGCGACCTCCCAGAACCTTGGCGTGTCTGTGGACAACACCCTATCATTCTCTGCAAACATCAAAGCAGTGACCCGCTCCTGCAGGTTCATGCTCGACAACATACACTACCAGTCAGAAGTTTTAGAACACCTTCTCATTCAAGGGTTTTTTTTTATTTTTACTATTTTCTACATTGTAGAATAATAGTGAAGCCATCAAAACTATGAAAGAACACATTTCTTTATTTTTCTATTTCACCTTTATTTAACCAGGTAGGCCAGTTGAGAACAAGTTCTCATGTACAACTGCAACCTGGCCAAGATCAAGCATAGCAGTGCAACACAAACAGAGTTACACATGGGATAAACAAGCGTACCGTCAATAACACAATATAAATACAAAAAGTTAAATAATAATAAGTCTATATACAGTGTGTGCAAATGGCATGAGGAGATAAGGCAATAAATAGGCCATAGTAGCGAAGTAATTACAATTTAGCAAATTAACACTGGAGTGATAGATGTGCAGATGATTTGCAAGTAGAAATACTGAGGTGCAAAAGAGCAGAAAAGTAAATAAAAACAATATGGGGATGAGGTAGGTAGATTGGATGGGCTATTTACAGATGGGCTATGTACAGCTGCAGCGATCGGTTAGCTGTTCAGATAGCTGATGTTTAAAGTTAATGAGGGAAATATAAGTCTCCAACCTCAGTGATTTTTGCAATTTGTTCCAGTCAGTGGCAGCAGAGAACTAGAAGGAAAGGTGACCAAAGAGGTGTTGGTTTTGGGGCTGACCAGTGAGATATACCTGCTGGAGCGCGTGCTATGGGTGGGTGTTGTTATCGTGACCAGTGAGCTGAGATAAGGTGGAGCTTTACCTAGCAAAGACATAGATGACCTGGAGCCAGTGGGTCTGGTGATGAATATGTAGCGAGGGACAGCCGACGAGAGCATATAGGTCGCAGTGGAGGGTGGTATATGGGGTTTTGGTGACAAAATGGATGGCAGTGTGATATACTGCATCCAGTTTGCTGAGTAGAGTGTTGGAGGCTATTTTGTAAATGACATCGCCGAAGTCGAGGATCAGTAGGATGGTCAGTTTTACGGGGGTAAGTTTGGCAGCATGAGTGAAGGATGCTTTGTTGCGAAATAGGAAACCAATTCTAGATTGAAATTTTGGATTGGAGATGTTTAATATGAGTCTGGAAGGAGAGTTTACAGTCTAGCCAGACACCTAGGTATTTGTAGTTGTCCACATATTCTAAGTCAGAACCGTCCAGAGTAGTGATGCTAGTCGGGCGGGGGCAGCGGTTGAAAAGCATCCATTTAGTTTTACTAGCGTTTAAGAGCAGTTGGAGGCCACAAAAGGAGTGTTGTATGGCATTGAAGCGTGTTTGGAGGTTTATAAACACAGTGTCCAAAGAAGGGCCAGATGTATACAGAATGGTGTTGTCTGCGTAGATGTGGATCAGGGAATCACCCGCAGCAAGAGCGGCATCGTTGATATATACAGAGAAAAGAGTCGGCCCGAGAATTGAACCCTGTGGAACCCCCATAGAGACTGCCAGAGGTCTGGACAACAGGCCCTCCGATTCGACACACTGAACTCTATTTGAGAAGTAGTTGGTTAATCAGGCGAGGCAGTCATTTGAGAAACCAAGGCTGTTGAGTCTGCCGATAAGAATGCGGTGATGGACAGAGTTGAAAGCCTTGGCCAGGTAGCTGAAGACGGCTGCACAGTACTGTCGCTTATCGATGGTGGTTATGATATCGTTTAGTACCTTAAGCTTGGCTGAGGGTCACCCGTGACCAGCTCAGGAACCGGATTCCACAGCGGAGAAAGTATGGTGGGATTCGAAATTATCAGTGATCTGTTTATTAACTTGGCTTTCGAAGACTTTAGAAAGGCAGGGCAGGATGAATATAGGTCTGTAAGAGATTGGGTCTAGAGAGTAAACCCCTTTGAAGAGGGGGATGACCACGGAAGCTTTCCACTCTTTGGGGATCTCGGACGATATGAAAGAGAGGTTGAACAGACTGGTGATAAGGGATGCAACAATGGCGGTGGATAATTTTAGAAAGAGAGGGTCCTGATTGTCTAGCCCAGCTAATTTGTACGGGTCCAGGTTTTGCAGATCTTTCAGAACATCTGCTATCTGGATTTGGGTGAAGGAGAAACTGGGGATGCTTGGGCAAGTAGCTGCGTGCGGGTGTGTGCAGCGGGTGTGTGCAGCTGTTGGCCGGGGATGGGGTAGCCAGGAGGAAAGCATGGCCAGCCGTAGAGAAATGCTTATTGAAATTCTCGATTATCGTGGATTTATCGGTGGTGACAGTGTTACCAAGCCTCAGTGCAGTGGGCAGCTGGGAGGAGGTGCTCTTATTCTCCATGGACTTTACAGTGTCCCAAAACTTTTTGGAGTAATAACTACAGGATGCAAATTTCTGTTTGAAAAAGCTAGCCTTTGCTTTCCTGACTGACTGCGTGTAATGGTTCCTAACTTCCCTGAAAAGTTGCATATCGCGGGACTATTCGATGCTAGTGCAGTCCGCCACAGGATGTTTTTGTGCTGGTTGAGGGAAGTCAGGTCTGGAGTGAACCAAGGGCTATATCTTTTCTTAGTTGTACATTTTAAAGGGGCATGGTAATTTAAGATGGTGATGGAAATTACTTTAAAAAAACGACCAGACATCCTCTACTGACAGGACCTACTGAGGTCAATATCCTTCCAGGAAACCCGGGTCAGGTCAATTAGAAAGGCCTGCTCGCTGAAGTGTTTTAGGGAGCGTTTGACAGTGATGAGGGGTGGTCGTTTGACTGCAAAACCCATAGTGAATGCAGGCAATGAGACAGTGATGGCTGAGATCCTGATTGAAAACAGCAGAGGTATATTTGGAGGGCAAGTTGGTCAGGATAATATCTATGAGGGTGCCCATGTTTGCAGATTTAGGGTTGTACCTGGTAGGTTCCTTGATAATTTGTGTGAGATTGAGGGCATCTAGCTTAGATTGTAGGACTACCAGGGTGTTAAGCATATCCCAGTTTAGGTCACCTAACAGAACGAACTCTGAAGATAGATGGGTGGCAGTCAATTCACATATGGTGTCCAGGGCACAGCTGGGAGCTGAGGGGGGTCTATAACAGGCGGCAACAGTGAGGAACTTATTTCTGGAGAAATTATTTTTTTAAATTAGAAGTTTTCGAACTGTTTGGGCATAGACCTGGAATGTATGACAGAACTTTGCAGGCTAACTCTTCCCCCTTTGGCAGTTCTATCTTGACGGAAAATGTGGTAGTTGGGGATGGAAATCTTTTGGTGACCTTCCTAAACCAGGATTCAGACATGGCAAGGACATCAGGGTTGGCGGAGTGTGCTAAAGCAGTGAGTAAAACAAACTTAGGGAGGAGGCTTCTGATGTTAACATGCATGAAACCAAGGCTTTTGCGGTTACAGAAGTCAACAAATGAGAGCGCCTGGGGACATGCAGGGCCTGGGTTAACCTCCACATCACCTGAGGAACAGAGGAGGAGTAGGATAAGGGTACGGCTAAAGGCTATCAAAACTGGTCGTCTAGTGCGTTGGGGAAAGAGAATAAAAGGAGCAGATTTCTGTGTGTGGTAGGATAGATTCAGGGCATAATGTACAGACGGGTGTGGTAGGGTGTGGGTACAGTGGAGGTAAACCTAGGCATTGACTGACGATAAGAGAGGTTGCATCTCTGGACGCACTAGTTATGCAGGCTGAGGTCACCGCATGTGTTTGGAGGTGGGATAAAAGAGCTGTCTGAGGCATGTTGAGTGGGACTAGAGGCTCATATGGAATCATGTAGTAAGCAAAAAAGTGTTAAACAAATCAAAATATATTTTATATTTGAGATTCTTCAAATAGCCACCCTTTGCCTTGATGACAGCTTTGCACACACTAGTTATTTTCTCAACCAGCTGCATGAGGTAGTCACCTGTAATGCATTTCAATTAACAAGTGTGCTTTATTAAAAGTTAATTTGTAGAATTTCTTTCCTTCTTAATGTGTTTGAGCCTGTTAGGTGCGTGAATGAGGACCCAAAAGCGAATTAACGTAAACAGAGCTTCTTTAATAACAAAACAAACGTAGGCTCAGATGGACCGGCAGATTCCGACAGGACAGGACAAGGTTGCAGCAAACATGACGATAGTCTGGTTCAGGCATGAATAACACAAACAAGAATCCGACAAAGACAGAAACAAAAACAGAGAGAGATATAGAGGACTAATCAGAGGGAAAAAGGGAACAGGTGGGAAAAGGGGTGACGAGGTAGTTAGGAGGAGACAAGGAACAGCTGGGGGAAAGAGGGGGAGAAAAGGTAACCTAATAACGACCAGCAGAGGGAGACAGGGTGAAGGGAAAGGACAGAAACAAGACACAACATGACAATACATGACAGTACCCCCCCACTCACCGAGCGCCTCCTGGCGCACTCGAGGAGGAAACCTGGCGGCAACGGAGGAAATCATCGATCAGCGCACGGTCCAGCACGTCCCGAGAGGGAACCCAACTCCTCTCCTCAGGACCGTACCCCTCCCAATCTACTAGGTACTGATGACCACGGCCCCGAGGACGCATGTCCAAAATCCTACGGACCCTGTAGATGGGTGCGCCCTCGACAAGGATGGGGGGGGGGGGGGAAGACGAGCGGGGGCGCGAAGAACGGGCTTGACACAGGAGACATGGAAGACCGGGTGGACGCGCCGAAGATATCGCGGAAGAAGAAGTCGAACTGCGACAGGATTAATGATCTGAGAAATACGGAACGGACCAATGAACCGCGGGGTCAACTTGCGAGAAGCGGTCTTAAGGGGAAGGTTCTGAGTGGAGAGCCAAACTCTCTGACCGCGACAATATCTAGGACTCTTAGTTCTACGCTTATTAGCAGCCCTCACAGTCTGCGCCCTATAACGGCAAAGTGCAGACCTGACCCTCTTCCAGGTGCGCTCGCAACGTTGGACAAAAGCCTGAGCGGAGGGGACGCTGGACTCGGCGAACTGAGATGAGAACAGCGGAGGCTGGTACCCGAGGCTACTCTGAAAAGGAGATAGCCCGGTCGCAGACGAAGGAAGCGAGTTGTGGGCGTATTCTGCCCAGGGGAGCTGTTCTGACCAAGACGCAGGGTTGCGAAAAGAAAGAATGCGTAAGATAGTCAGACCAATCAGACCAATAGTCTGATTGGCCCGTTCTGCTTGACCGTTAGACTGGGGGTGAAAGCCGGAAGAGAGACTGACGGAAGCCCCAATCAAACGGCAAAACTCCCTCCAAAATTGAGACGTGAATTGCGGACCTCTGTCCGAAACGACGTCTGACGGAAGGCCATGAATTCTGAAAACATTCTCGATGATGATTTGTGCCGTCTCTTTAGCAGAAGGAAGCTTAGCAAGGGGAATAAAATGAGCCGCCTTAGAGAACCTGTCGACAACCGTAAGAATAACAGTCTTCCCCGCTGACGAAGGCAGTCCGGTGACAAAATCTAAGGCGATGTGAGACCACGGTCGAGAGGGAATGGGAAGCGGCCTGAGACGGCCGGCAGGAGGGGAGTTACCGGACTTAGTCTGCGCGCAGACCGAACAAGCAGCCACGAAACGACGCGTGTCATGCTCCCGGGTGGGCCACCAAAAACGCTGGCGAATGGAAGCAAGCGTACCCCGAACGCCAGGGTGGCCGGCTAACTTGGCAGAGTGAGCCCACTGAAGAACGGCCAGACGAGTAGGAACGGGAACGAAAAGAAGGTTCCTAGGACAAGCGCGCGGCGACGGAGTGTGAGTGAGTGCTTGCTTTACCTGCCTCTCAATTCCCCAGACAGTCAACCCGACAACACGCCCCTCAGGGAGAATCCCCTCGGGGTCAGTGGAGGCTACTGAAGAACTGAAGAGACGAGATAAAGCATCAGGCTTGGTGTTCTTAGAGCCCGGACGATAAGAAATCACGAACTCGAAACGAGCGAAAAACAGCGCCCAGCGCGCCTGACGCGCATTAAGTCGTTTGGCAGAACGGATGTACTCAAGGTTCCTATGGTCGGTCCAGGGCTAAGCGGATGGCGAGCAGTTCGCGGTTTCCCACATCATAGTTACGTTCCGACGGCGACAGGCGATGAGAAAAATACGCGCAAGGGTGGACCTTGTCGTCAGAGAGGGAGCGCTGAGAAAGAATGGCTCCCACGCCCACCTCTGACGCGTCAACCTCGACAACGAACTGTCTAGAGACGTCAGGTGTAACAAGGATAGGTGCGGATGTAAAACGATTCTTGAGGAGATCAAAAGCTCCCTGGGCGGAAACGGACCACTTAAAGCACGTCTTGACAGAAGTAAGGGCTGTGAGAGGAGCTGCCACCTGACCGAAATTACGGATGAAACGACGATAGAAGTTCGCGAAGCCGAGAAAGCGCTGCAGCTCGACGCGTGACTTAGGGACGGGCCAATCAATGACAGCTTGGACCTTAGCGGGATCCATCTTAATGCCTTCAGCGGAAATAACAGAACCGAGAAATGTGACGGAGGAGGCATGAAAAGTGCACTTCTCAGCCTTCACAAAAAGACAATTCTCTAAAAGGCGCTGGAGGACACGTCGAACGTGCTGAACATGAATCTGGAGTGACGGTGAAAAAATCAGGATATCGTCAAGGTAAACGAAAACAAAGATGTTCAGCATGTCTCTCAGGACATCATTGACTAATGCCTGAAAGACAGCTGGAGCGTTAGCGAGGCCGAAAGGAAGAACCCGGTATTCAAAGTGCCCTAACGGAGTGTTAAACGCCGTCTTCCACTCGTCCCCCTCCCTGATGCGCACGAGATGGTAAGCGTTACGAAGGTCCAACTTAGTGAAAAACCTGGCTCCCTGCAGGATCTCGAAGGCTGAAGACATAAGAGGAAGCGGATAACGATTCTTCACTGTTATGTCATTCAGCCCTCGATAATCTATGCAGGGGCGCAGGGACCCGTCCTTCTTCTTAACAAAAAAAACCCCCGCTCCGGCGGGAGAGGAGGAGGGGACTATGGTACCGGCGGCAAGAGCTACAGACAAATAATCTTCGAGAGCCTTACGTTCGGGAGCCGACAGAGAGTATAGTCTACCCCGGGGGGGAGTGGTTCCCGGAAGGAGATCAATACTACAATCATACGACCGGTGTGGAGGAAGAGAGGTGGCCCTGGACCGACTGAACACCGTGCGCAGATCGTGATATTCCTCCGGCACCCCTGTCAAATCACCAGGCTCCTCCTGTGAAGAAGAGACAGAGGAAACAGGAGGGATAGCAGACATTAAACATTTCACATGACAAGAGACGTTCCAGGAGAGGATAGAATTACTAGACCAATTAATAGAAGGATTATGACAAACTAGCCAGGGATGGCCCAAAACAACAGGTGTAAAAGGTGAACGAAAAATTAAAAAAGAAATGGTTTCGCTATGATTACCAGAGACAGTGAGGGTTAAAGGTAGCGTCTCACGCTGAATCCTGGGGAGAGGACTACCATCCAAGGCGAACAAGGCCGTGGGCTCCCTTAACTGTCTGAGAGGAATGTCATGTTCCCGAGCCCAGGTCTCGTCCATAAAACAGCCCTCCGCCCCAGAGTCTATTAAGGCACTGCAGGAAGCTGACGAACCGGTCCAGCGTAGATGGACCGACAAGGTAGTGCAGGATCTTGAAGGAGAGACAGGAGTAGTAGCGCTCACCAGTAGCCCTCCGCTTACTGATGAGCTCTGGCTTTTACTGGACATGAAGTGACAAAATGACCAGCGGAACCGCAATAGAGACAGAGGCGGTTGGTGATTCTCCGTTCCCTCTCCTTAGTCGAGATGCGGATACCTCCCAGCTGCATAGGCTCAGCACCCGAGCCGGCAGAGGAAGATGGTAGTGATGCGGAGAGGGGGGCAACGGAGAACGTGAGCTCCTTTCCACGAGCTCGGTGACGAAGATCAACCCGTCGCTCTATGCGAATAGCGAGTTCAATCAAGGAATCCACGCTGGAAGGAACCTCCCGGGAGAGAATCTCATCCTTTACCTCCGCGCGGAGACCCTCCAGAAAACGAGCGAGCAAAGCCGGCTCGTTCCAGTCACTGGAGGCAGCAAGAGTGCGAAACTCAATAGAGTAGTCTGTTATGGATCGATTACCTTGACATAGGGAAGACAGGACCCTGGAAGCTTCCTCCCCAAAAACAGAACGATCAAAAACCCGTATCATCTCCTCCTTAAAGTCCTGATACTGGTTAGTACACTCAGCCCTTGCCTCCCAGATTGCCGTGCCCCACTCACGAGCCCGTCCAGTAAGGAGAGATATGACGTAGGCGATACGAACTGTGCTCCTGGAGTAAGTGTTGGGCTGGAGAGAAAACACAATATCACACTGGGTGAGGAACGAGCGGCATTCAGTGGGCTCCCCAGAGTAACACGGCGGGTTATTGATTCTGGGCTCCGGAGATTCGAAAGCCCTGGAAGTGGCCGGTGGATCGAGGCGGAGATGGTGAACCTGTTCTGTGAGGTTGGAGACTTGGGCGGCCAGGGTCTCAACGGCATGTCGAGCAGCAGACAATTCCTGCTCGTGTCTGCCTAGCATCGCTCCCTGGATCTCGACGGCAGAGTGGAGAGGATCCGAAGTCGCTGGGTCCATTCTTGGTCGGATTCTTCTGTTATGCGGTGAATGAGGACCCAAAAGCGAATTAACAAAACAGAGTTTCTTTAATGATGAAACACACGTAGGCTCAGATGGACAGGCAGATTCCGACAGGACAAGGTAGCAGCAAACACGACGATAGTCTGGTTCAGGCATGAGTAACACAAACGAGAATCCGACAAAGACAGAAGCAAAAACAGAGAGAGATATAGAGACCTAATCAGAGGGAAAAAGGGAACAGGTGGGAAAAGGGGTGAACGAGGTAGTCAGAGAAGACAAGGAACAGCTGGGGGAAAGAGGGGAAGAAAAGGTAACCTAATACGACCAGCAGAGGGAGACAGGGTGAAGAGAAAGGACAGAAACAAGACACAACATGACAATACATGACAATATCAACCATGACAATTGGCTTTTCAGTTGGAGCGAGAGGAAAAATGACTACCTCTGTCTTTTACGCAAGAATCACTCGGAGAGCCCTCAGCTGGCCACTTACGCAATGTAGTCGTTTACGCTCATTCTTCAACATAAAGGCGTGAATCTACGTCAAAATGCTGTAGACACCTTAGGGAATACGTAGAAAAAGGAATCTGGTTGATATCCCTTTCAAGGGCCCTCGGAGTGTGGTGTCAGGAAAATAACCTCACACTCAACGTCAACAAAACTAAGGAGATGATTGTGGACTTCAGGAAACAGCAGAGGGAACACCCCCCTATCCACATCGATGGAACAGTAGTGGAGAGGGTAGCAAGTTTTAAGTTCCTCGGCATACACATCACAGACAAACTGAATTGGTCCACTCACACAGACAGCATTGTGAAGAAGGCGCAGCAGCGCCTCTTCAACCTCAGGAGGCTGAAGAAATTTGGCTTGTCACCAAAAGCACTCACAAACTTCTACAGATGCACAATCGAGAGCATCCTGGCGGGCTGTATCACCGCCTGGTACGGCAACTGCTCCGCCCTCAACCGTAAGGCTCTCCAGAGGGTGGTGAGGTCTGCACAACGCATCACCGGGGGCAAACTACCTGCCCTCCAGGACACCTACACCACCCGATGTCACAGGAAGGCCATAAAGATCATCAAGGACATCAACCACCCGAGCCACTGCCTGTTCACCCCGCTATCATCCAGAAGGCGAGGTCAGTACAGGTGCATCAAAGCTGGGACCGAGAGACTGAAAAACAGCTTCTATCTCAAGGCAATCAGACTGTTAAACAGCCACCACTAACATTGAGTGGCTGCTGCCAACACACTGACACTGACTCAACTCCAGCCACTTTAATAATGGGAATTGATGGGAAATGATGTAAATATATCACTAGCCACTTTAAACAATGCTACCTTATATAATGTTACTTACCCTACATTATTCATCTCATATGCATACGTATATACTGTACTCTATATCATCGACTGTATCCTTATGTAATACATGTATCACTAGCCACTTTAAACTATGCCACTTTGTTTACATACTCATCTCATTTGTACATACTGTACTCGATACCATCTACTGTATCTTGCCTATGCTGCTCTGTACCATCACTCATTCATATATCCTTATGTACATATTCTTTATCCCCTTACACTGTGTACAAGACAGTAGTTTTGGAATTGTTAGTTAGATTACTTGTTGGTTATTACTGCATTGTCGGAACTAGAAGCACAAGCATTTCGCTACACTCGCATTAACATCTGCTAACCATGTGTATGTGACAAATAAAATTTGATTTGATTTGATTTGAATAGGGGTGCATAGGAACACAACGGTTTCAAAACACGAGTCACTTCCTGATTGGATTTGTCTTAGGCTTTCGCCTGCAATATCAGTTCTGTTATACTCACAGACAATATTTTTACAGTTTTGGAAACTTTAGAGTGTTTTCTATCCTAAGCTATCAATTGTATGCATATTCTAGCATCTGGTCCTGAGAAATAGCCCGTTTACTTTGGGCACGTTATTTTTCCAAAAATGAAAATAGTGCCCCCTAGCTTCATTTAAAAGCTAATACTTTTAGATTTTTACTCAAGTAGTATTTTACTGGGTGTCTTTCACTTTTACTTGAGTCATTTTCTATTAAGGTATATTTACTTTTACTCAAGTATGAGAATTTAGTACTTTTTCCACCACTGTATATGATGTTGTTCATTCCTTTTGTGTGATTATTCGGATGAAAACCATTGAAGGCCGAAACTTTTATTTTTGAACCTTGCTTAATAAAACAAATATTTTGTTATGGTGTGCAAGTGTTGCGCCTTTTCCTTTTCAATAAATACATTGGCTAAAATATATATTTTTCAGCTATTATAAAAACACATCATTCTCCGCTCAGGGAGAATTTAAACTATGTCTAATAAAGTTGATGCATGCACCCTTGCAGGGATTTATTACTAGATCACTTTGTAAATGACTGTTTTACCCTGGTATGTTATTACTGCAGTGAGAGACGGAGTTCACGGTGCACAGAGAGGTATTTGTCATTCTCTGGCCTGCTGTTTCTCCCCCTGTTATTTTATACACAACCCCCAGGATACCACAGGCCTTTTCATCTGTGGCGTCTTTGGAGAAAGGATTCTCTGCGATCATCATCCGTTTCTGGATACATCTCTTCTCTTCAGCAGTGTCCTTCTGCAGCTCCAAAAACCTTTGTCGTGCTTGATGGCCAGAGGTTCACATTTGTTGTGATACTGGTGGAACTGGCCGGTGTGCAGGTTGACCACTTGCAGAATGGCAGTCCTGTCTAAGACTTTCTTGAACAGTTCCTCTGCATTGGCGGTGTCTTTATCCTCGCCGTAGTGCAGTGCCAGTTTAGCCGTGGCATAGGTGAAGGAGGACATCAGTAAAGTAGACATCTTCAGATGATAAATGCACTTACGGAGTAGCTGCTGGATCTCAGCACCCTTTTCATGGAAGCTTCCTAGCATAGAACAATATTTTTCCTCTTGTAGCAGAAAGCCAATTGATGATATATTATGGCAGACTGGCTTGTACGCTTTAGTGCTCCATTCAACAGATCAATGGACTTGCAAATGTGCTCCTGTTGGTCGGAGAAACTTCCCCACATATCGTGTCACATGCATGCAGTCTTGGGACATCTCCAGAGCTTTCTTCACTAGCTCCTCTGTCTCCCCAAATATTTTATAGACAGACAGTTTCAGGCCCAGTAGGACCATCAGGACTGCGTCTTGTGGGTTGATATTTAGGGCACGTCTCAGCTGTTTGATAGCTGGCGAGTCAAAATGAAGAGCGCTCTTGTTCTGCATAGCCTACATTTCACTCACTCTCCTCAGGCTCCAGTTCCAGAGCTTTCTTGAAGCACGCTACAGCTTTGTCATAGTTGTTATAGGAGAACATGAGGTAGGTCCAGCCTTTCTCCCCGATAGACCTCAGGGTACAAGACAGATGTGGAACCAGAAACTTCTCCTTGATCTTCAGTTCTCTATGTAGCTCTGGCACTTGATGTAATCACCCACACATAACCAGGTGAGGTCTCCATAGGTGACACAGATGTTTCTCACAGTTCTCCCCATAGTGCTCCCTTCTGAGCTCCTCAGCCTTTAGCCAAATTAGCCACGGCCTCCTCTGGGTAACCCTTCAGATATTTGATGTTGGCAAGAAAGCTGAATGACCCTGCAACCCCTCCTTAGAGTAAAAAAAAAGGAACCTCTGACTCCTCTGAGTTGCTCGCTATGCAGTCTATGCTTCAAAATGTAAATTCTTAAACCCTTTACCTTGTACCTATGTTTATCCTCTGTTGTTGCATGCCTTTATTTGCTGAAATCTATACCTTTCAATAAAATGTTCATCCAAATAAATCTACAACCACTGACTGTTTCCATGTTGAGATTCAATTGGCACATGCAGCAATGAGGAAAGTCGGTGGTTGTTTTTGATGAACGTTTTAAACAAAGGCACCCTAGAGGTACATGGTTTAAGAATGTACTTTTTTGTTGTTGTTGAATTTTAGTAGTTACTATCTTGTCTCATCGCTACAACTCCCGTACGGGCTCGGCAGAGACAAAGGTCGAAAGCCATGCGTCCCCCGAAACACAACACAACCAAGCCGCACGGCTCGCATCCAACCCGGAAGCCAGCCGCACCAGGAAACACCGTACTTTTTAGCGCCCACCAACACACACAACCGACCAGTCTCTACCTGTGTATGTAACCACACGGACTTGGATGAAATACCTCTTCCAAGTTGGTGTGGTTCCTCCTGAAAATACCCAATTTGTGGCACAACCTCTTACAGGTCCTTAGACTTATAATAATATGGCTAGTATGTGCTACAAGAGCAAGGATTTCGTTATTTCTAAAGCAAATCCTAAAGTATAGTTTCACCAGTCATCTAACTCAGGCATTTTAACCGTGGCGCGCCAAGCAACTATGAGCCAGGGATGCATTAATCATTAATAACCAAATCTCCTACTTTAATCTTGAAACTGCGACTTTATTCTCAAAATGTCGACTTCATTCTCGAAATATACCCACTTTATTCTCGTAATATTGCTACTTTATTCACGGCATTTAAATGTGACTTTATAAAATGAAAATTCTACTTTATTCTCGAAATCTTGACTTTATTGTAAAAGTATTTTACATTTTTAAAGTACTATCTGCGCAAAAAGAATTTATCAGAGTACTTCCATCCATCAGCATGTTTTAATTTGTTTTTTTCACTTGGCAGTAATACTCTTCCGTAGGCTACTACTCTATGCTTTAATTTTTTCGGAACATTTTATTTTCATATGATTATTTTTGTTGTATTTAGTCCCACCCTTCAGCTCCGCTCAACCCCTCCCATCTATCTCTGAACACCATCCAGTTTTGATTTCTATTAGTCATATATTTTTCAACTGTGCTGTGATGTTTCCCAAAAGACCTGTACCTTTATATTCTTATAGTTTCTACAGATTGTGAATTAAAGATCAAATGTTTTGCTAAGAGTATTATTATATTATTGATTGATTGACTATGACTTTTCAAATCACCCAGCAGTGCTATTTGCAGAGTTAGATCCTGGTAAATGTTGTAATGTTGACCAAAAACAAGCTACATATGGGCAGTACCAAAACAAGTAATCTAATGATTCTCTCTTCGTGGCAAATTCTGCAGAGCTGGGATGGTTGTATCCCCCATATATATACAATTATATTGGGAGCAAGAATTGTATATAAAAAGTGTTTATTTATTTTTTACCCCCTCTTTCAATCGTGTCTCATCACTGCAACAGACTCAGGAGAGGCAAAGGTCGAGCCATGCGTCCTCCGAAACATTACCCACCAAACCATGCTTCTTGACACCCACCCGCTTAACCCAGAAGCCAACTGTGCCAATGTGTCAGAGGAAACACCGTTCAACTGAAGTCAGCCTGCAGGCACCTAGCCCGCCACAAGAGCACAATGAGCCAAGTAAAGCACCCCTGGCTAAACCCTCCTGTAACCTGGACAACGCTGTGCCAATTGTGCACCACCCTATGGAACTCCTGGTCGCGGCTGGTTGTGACACAGCCTGGGATCAAACCCGGGTCTGTAGGAAACACGCCTCAAGCACTGCAATGTAGAGCCTTAGACCGCTGCGCCACTCGGGAGGCCATACAAATCTAAATTGAATCCGGTGTTGTTTTGTGTATGTTCATAAACCATGGAATCGGTACATTGAAAATCTCTTCCTAACCTGGATGGCAGCACAACAGTTTGCAATTTTACTGTCACCAGAGCCATAGCCTAACCCCTTAAATGAAGCCTTACAATCGTTAAATGCCCAGTGCAGTAGAAACATGATTTTCCTGTGATTTATATATATTTCCAAACTATGAGGTTGGAATAGTACTGTGAAATTGTGAAAATTAGTGTAAGAGCTGTTTGGAAAGACTGCCTGAAATTATTTGATATTGAGAAGAAAAAAAACCCAGCTGCATTGGATCTTAAATATCTGAAATAAAATTACTTTTAATTTTGTTATGGAATTTATTTCTTATTGTTCCCTGTAATGTAAGTGGTAGGTAGACTCACTGTCTGTCAAACTTCGAGTGAGTCCCTCCAAACTTCAATCAAAGTGCAAGCATGGAGATTCTTAGAGGGAACAACAGGAAACGTGTATATCTGACGTGGTTCCCCTTTATTAAGCAATGTTGGCTTTAGGAACTAAGTAGAAAAAAACATAGCAATTTAACAAGAACAAAAGATAATCAAGACTTTGGTACTGTGTTTTATTACCTCTTCAGAATGTTACTGTCAGTTGAAGCAACAGTTTAACAGTCAATGAAGATATCTAATCATCTACGCTATAGGGGACACATCCAAAGACATTAAAAAAAAATCTTACAAAAGTAAATAGAATCTTACTCAAATTTTCTTTGCAATTTTTTTTACACAAAATCAAACTTAAGAAGCATACATGCAACTTGAAGTAAATATTACTCCCTGATTAAAACCATTAAAATGCACGTAGCAGTATTCTTATGTAAGCCATGCGTTGTGTTACAATCAAATATATCATTTGAGTTTCATTCCTTTGCCTAGGGCATCTGTAAGGTCATCTGTGTCTGGAGAGTCCACATTGACTCCCCTTGGCTCTTCAGCCTTTCTCTCCTCTTTGTCTACAGTGGCGAGGAACGCCAAAATCTCAGAGGCCTCGCCAACTCTCCTCTTGTTAGTCTGGCACCTCTCTGCTATCTGCTTAAGCTTCTTCCCAGCCTCCTTCCTGTCCCAACTCTCAATCTGAATCTGGTAGGCCTTTTTGAATTGTGTCGCAGCCCTGCCCTCATCTTTCTTCTTGTGGAACAGAAACAGGCCGAAGCTGGTGTAGCAGTGCTGCTTGTCAGAGTCATTGAGGGATTCATCTTTCACCAGGTTGAAGAAGATCTTCAACGCCTCTTCCAGCTGGTAGTTGTTCCCGTAGGCCTCAGCCAGGTTCACCCTGGCGTGAATGTTGGAGGGCTTCAGCTCCACGGCTCTGGAGAAGTGACGGATGCAGTCCTCCACCTTTGCTTTTATCTGGCCCCCATTGACTCGTCCCCCTTTCCTCTTCTGCTCGAACAGCTGACTGAGCTGTTGTTTGTGACACAGGCCAATTTGGTGATGGAGGAAGTGGGAGTTTGGAGACAGCTCCAGAGCTTTCCCCAAAATGTGTAGGGACTCATTGACGGAGCCCTCGTATCTGAAAAACTTTGCCACGTAACGCATGACGTGAGGCACATCAGGAGACAGTCTGAGGGCTTCTGTGATGAGTTTCTTGGACTCTTGTTTATTTTTGTTCTGAAGCTTCAGGGCTAGGAGGACCATGACCTCCGAGTTATCAGGCTCCAATGACAAGACTTTCCTTAGCTGAGTGGTAGCTTCACTTTCCTCTGACCTCACTTTGTTATCCCTAACCATGCCCTCCAACCTGTACAGGACAATGGCATAGCCCACATTGAAAGAAGCATTGTTTGGCTCCCCCTGTAGAGCTTTCTGGAAGCTCTCTTTTACCCTTTTATAAAAGAATGCCCCAAGCCTGATAAGGCTCCAACCTTTCTCACCATGTACTGAAGGTAAGCTGCCTTGAATCTTTGAGGCCCTTGGAATACCCTTATTGATGTTTTCCAGCTTCTCAAGGTAGGCATCCACATCCTCCATGTTCCCTGAGTGATAGTGAACCCATGCATAGTTAGCATAGGTCACCAGTAACTCTGTATCATCCTGTCTGTCCTTCAATGCACTCTCAGCCTTGTGGAGATACTCAAGAGCACTAGCATAATTTTCCTTCAGGTGGCTCAGGAACGCTAGTAAGTTGAAATACGTGACATGGTATTTTGAAGGGCAGAACTTCATGATGCGATCCAGGAGTTTTTCAGGGATGCTGTCCAGTTCCTTAATGTCAGCCTTCCTTATGCCCCATGTGAAGTGACACTCAAGTGCTTTCAGCTTGACTTCCATATCTGCTTTGACCGAGGCACTGTGAGAAAAAGGCAAAAATACCATAATTAACACACAGCATTTTAACGGTTGTGGTCACTTCTGCCTCCCAAGGTGTCGGACCATAAAGCTGAGGTTCACATAATCACAATTGTACCCAAGGTCGTCAGGTTGATCAACACCCTCTCCCCTGAGACCTGACCTACACTATCTGCCTATTCTATCCTTTCACACACTTACACGAATGCCTAGCTCCCTTTACTGCTCAAACATTAATATTGCACTAGCACTATCGAAGTTGCTTTGTGTGAGTATACAGTATGACCTATTTTCTTCTTAATGTTTTTTTTCCTATATGTTGTGGTAATTATATGAATCCTTTTTCATGCATAGTCCACCTGTCAACTGTCACCTTTCATTTCCTGAAATAATTGTCCCTCTGGATAAATAAAATGCGAATTGAACTGAAGCAGCATACAGCACACCACACGGATTATTACTGTGTTATGTCAAGTCGATGATACAAATCATAGTTATTATTAACAATACGAAATGACACTAATGGTAGTATACGCTAAATAAACCATGATTTCAAAGACAAATATCACAGGTGATGCCAAAGTGTGCCTTCAACTCATTGATGAAATACAATAAAAATGTTACATATTGTAACGAGCCTGGGTTTATAAGCGCGGAAATTGCCCATGCTGCTTGAGCATGCTTTTGCGGTACAGTCGATAGCGCGCTGGACTTCGGGCTAGAAGGTCGAGGGTTCGAGACCTACTCTCTGAAGTTTCATTACAATATATTTATATCACAACATGAGATCCTGTCTAATTTTCGCAGTAAAATTCGTACCTCTACTTGTTGAATACAGCGAGTACTTTTTTGCATTGCACAAGTACGCGGACGTAGCCTACACAGCCGAAACGTACTCACTCCCTGGCAATATATAGGCCTTCTGCAACTTGCAAAGGACAGGAAAACGAAACTGATGAGTAGCTGTATTGCCCGTCTCCATTCCGGCAATACGCCATTTATGAACCTTTAGCACTGTAGCATACAACATCTTGTGGTAATTTAGCTTACTGACCCTGGATCATCATGTTACAAAAGTTTCTCAACCGTGAATAGAAAAGAGGTGCTATCGACAATTTATTCAGTAAGAATGCCTCCACGAAGAGAATTCCTGTGCTGCAATGATTGACCATGTACTGGCGCTGTGTACTATATAAAGGGGGAAAGGAGAAGGTCATATAAGGGGTAGAGAGGAGATGCTTGTAGAAATGTAATTTTCCAGCGAGTAAATATTCAAATTGTTTTTTCAACACTAATGACTCTACAATCACTCGTTGTGTTTGAACAATGCGTATTTTCATGGTGAATAACCAACAGAAATTGGAGTAACACTGCCTCCTCTCTATCCTTTCACACACCTACACGAATGTCCTATTTTCTTCTTGTTTTTTTCCTATATGTTGTGGTAATTATATTAATCATTTTTCATGCGTAGTCCACCTGTCAACTGTCACCTTTAATTTCCAGAAATAATTGTCCCTCTGGATAAATAAAATGTGAATTGAACTGAAGAAGCATACAGCACACCACACGGAATATTACTGTGTTATGTCAAGTCGATGATACAAATTATAGGTGTTATTAGCAATACGAAATTGCACAAATGGTAGTATACGCTAAATAAATCATGATTTCAAAGATAAATATCAGAGGTGATGCCAAAGTATGCCTTTAAGTCATTGATGAAATACAATAAAAATGTCATATTTATTTATATCGCACCAATAGATCCTGTCTAATATTCGGAGTAAAATTCTTACCTCATCTTGTTGAACACAGCGAGTTGTTTTTTGTAATGACCAAGTACGCGGAATAGGCTACACAGCCGAAACAACTCACTCCCGGCAATATATAGGCCTTCTGCAATTCGCAAAAGACAGGAAACCGAAACTGATGCTTAGCTGTATTGCCAAAGTTTCCATTCTGACAAGTGACAACAGGTAATTTATTAACATTTTGCACTGTAGCCTAACAAAGACGGTGGTATATAGTCTACTGACCGGCGATCATCACGTGACACAAGTTTTCAAACCGTGAATAGAAAAGCAGTGCCATCAACAATTTACTCAAACCTGCATGAAGAGAATTCCTGTGCTGCAATGATTGACCATGTACTGGCGCTGTGTACTATATAAAGGGGGAAAGGAGAAGGTCATATAAGGGGTAGAGAGGAGATGCTTGTAGAAATATAATTTTCCAGCGAGTATATATTCAAATTGTTTTTTCAACTCTAGTGACGCTACAATCACTCATTGTTTCTGAACAATGCTTATTTACATGATGAATAACCACATTTGGAAATTAGAATAACACTTCAAAGTATTTTTTTTATTGCAAGATTTATCATGGTACAAATGTACAGAAAAAAACGGAGCTTTGTGACACTACATGACACATCTTTAAGACATAGAAACATATGCTTTCCAAAAGTAATACATTTGAACTGAAATTTTCTTTGCAACTTTTAAATAAAATAAAAAGAAGCGCACAGCCAGAGATGCGTACACCCAACTTGAACTTCACCATTAAAAACATGCACTGTTGATTAAGGGCTTGTAAGTAAGCATTTCACGGTAAAGTCTACACTTGTTGTATTCGGGGCAATGTGACAGATAAAGTTTGATTTGAGCAGTGTTTCAATGTGTTACAGCTAGGTATATCATTTGAATTTCATTCCTTTGCCGAAAGAATATGTCTGGATGTCTGTGTCCTCAGACTACCTCTCCTGTTTGAGGAACGACAAAATCTCAGAGGCCTCGCCAACTCTCTTTTTGTTAGCCTGCCACCTCTCTGCGATCTGCTTCAACCTCTTCTCAGCCTGCTTCCTGTACCAACTCTCAATTGGAATCTGGTAGGCATTTTTGAACTGTGTCACAGCGCCATCCTCGTCCATCCTCCTGTAATAAAGAAACGTGCCGAAGCCGGTGTAGAGGAGCTGCTTGTCTGAGTCACTGAGGGACTTGTCCACTAAAAGGACAGTGAATATCTTCATCGCCTCTTCCAGCTGGTAGTTGTTCCCGTAGGCTTCAGCCAGGTTCACCCTGGCGTGGATGTTGGAGGGCTTCAGATCTACGGCTCTGGCGAAGTGACGGATACAGACCAACACTTTTGCTTTTATCTGGCCCACTTTCACCTCTCCCCCTTCCCTCTTCTGCTCGAACATCTGGATGAGCTGCTGTTTGTGACACAGGCCAATTTGGTGATGGAGGAAGTGGGAGTTTGGAGACAGTTCCAGAGCTTTCCCCAAAACCTGTAGGCACTCATTGATGGAGCCCTCATATCTGAAATATTTGGCCACATAACGTAGTACATGAGGCACGTCAGGAGACAGCCTGAGGGCCTCTTTGGTGAGTTTCAAGGACTCCACTTTGTTTTCTTGATTTTTTTGAAGTTTCAGAGCTAGGAGGACCATAAGTTCAGAGTTATCAGGCTCCAAGGATAAGGCCTTCCTTAGCTGGTTGGCACCTGCAGTCATCACTGAACTCACTCTCTTATTCTTGACCATGCCCTCCAACCTGTACAGGACCAAGGCATAGCCCATATTGAAAGATGCATTGTCTGGTTCCCCCTCAAGAGCTTTCTGGAAGCTCTCTTTTACCCTCTTATAAAATAATCCCCCAAACCTGATAAGACTCCAACCTTTCTCAGCATGTACGGAAGGTAAGCTGCCTTGAATATTTAAGGCACTTGGAATTCCCTTACTGATGATTTCCAGCTTTCCAATGTAGGCATCCACATCATCAAGGTTTCCTGAGTGATAGTGAACCCATGCAAAGTTAGCATAGGTCACCAGTAACTCTGTATCATCCTGTCTGTCCTTCAATGCACTCTCAGCCTTGTGGAGATACTCAAGAGCACTAACATTATTTTCCTCCAGGTGGCTCAGGAACGCTAGTAAGTTGAAATATGTGGCATGGTATTTCGGCGTGGTAAACCTCATGATGCGATCCAGGAGTTTTTCAGGGAGGCTGTCCAGTTCCTTAATGTCACCTTTCCTTATGCCCCATGTGAAATGACACTCAAGTGCTTTCAGCTTAACTTCCATATCTGCTTTGACCGAGGCACTGTGAGAAAGGCAAAAATACCATAATTAACACCCAGCATTTTAATTACCGTTGTCACTTCTGCCTCCCAAGGTGTCGGACCATAAAGCTGAGGGTCACATAATCACAATTGTACCCAAGGTCGTCTAGTTGATCAACACCCCTGACCGGCACTATCTGCCTATTCTATCCTTTCACACACTTACACTAATGCCTAGCTCCCTTTACTGCCCGAGCATTAATATTGCACTAGCACTATCGAAGTTGCTGTGTGTGAGTACAAAGTATGTCCTATTTTCTTCTTGGTATTTTTTTTTATATGAATCCTTTTTCACGTGTAGCCCGCCTGTCAATTGTCATCTTTAAAACCTTTTCACAGGTGAGTTCCAAATATCTCTAACAGTCGCCCCAGCAGAGTTGTTTTGTGCACGTGATATCAGAATGCACTCACTTTTCCAAAATGTGATTGTTACGCAACAGGACGGTTAACACGGGCTGCCTGCTAATTATCTATAGGCTTGTCAATTTCAAATGATTTTCTAACAAGTTGTATTTTCTAACTGTTTGAATAGATGTGTACCACCTCCTCATTAATTCACATAGAAGTAGCCCATTTCAGCATTTCGGGCAATTCATGGTTGAGGCTTTAATGAGCCGGACAAACTTCTCCATTCGAGGAGTGCCCACGCACTACACCAATGTTTCCGCAGATCAAGTATGCAGACATTCCCTGATGGCCTGTCAGTTGAATTCTATAGACAGTACTTGGAGTTACTAGAAGACCCTATTTTTAATGTTTCAACATTGCATTGAAAATGATGAAATGGTCTCCACTATGAAACGGGGCCTTATTTCACTGATTGCGAAGCCCGATAAAGACCCTTCTCTCATTGACAATTGGAGACCAACTACTTTATTAAATATTGATTACAAATGGATTGCTCTGGATTATGCCAATAGATTAAAGAAAGGAATAGATACCATTAGAAATGAGACTCAAACAGGATTTATGAAGGGCCGTCACATAAACTCCAACATTCGTTTAGCCCTTTTAGATTATTCAGATGCAATTGACTCAACTGGGTAGCGTACTTCGTTGTCATCAAAAGCTAGCCCCGAAATACCTTTTGCCCTTGGAACGCTGAGCTCCCCCCATTGTTTTCCTATGGAGAGGCATGCTGGTATATTTCGCCAAATATCTCGCAATATGTATATTTGGATTTTTTTCAAGTTGGACACCATTTTAATCAGGATAATCTACCGAGGTAAAGTTGGTTTTATATTCACATATTCAGACATTCATCAGTCGTTCAACAGACATTCGCCAAAATCCATTTAAAAATCAATAACTAATTCACCGTTTGTCACAATCATCAAACTAGATATGATTCATTCTATAAATGTCTAGCATACTTTTATAACTTTTGTTTTGAGTAAAAATTCCAGTTTTGATTTGATAGAGGGCATGTAGTCCATCTAGAGGGTGTGTGTTTAAAGTTCGAACGAGTCTATTAGAAGGGGCCTGACAGAAAATTCTGCATCTTCAGTCATATTAAATTAGATTACAGGAAAAAACTACGGGATGAAGTGGTCAGGCCTGACTAACGAAGAAGACCGGTGGATGGATCTAGAGGACCAAGACAACCAAGAGGATCAACATGGACATTCCACAGAATGAGCCAGTGTAGTGTACAGTGTAGACATTGTTACAGGCTCAAAATGACCAGAAACAAAACTTTCTTCTGAACCTCATCAGTCTATTCTTGTTCTGAGAAAAGAAGGCTATTCTATGTGAGCCTGTAATTGAACCCACAAATGCTGATGCTTCAGATACTCAGCTAGTCTAAAGAAGGATAGTTTTATTGCTGCTTTAATCAGCACAACAGTTTTCAGCTGTGCTAACATAATTGCAAAAGGGTTTTCTAATGATCAATTAGCCTTTTAAAATGATAAACTTGGATTAGCTAACACAACGTGCCAGAGCACGTTTGGAGCACAGGAGTGATGGTTGCTGATAATGGGCCTCTGTATGCCTATGTAGATATTCAATTTCCAGCTGCAATAGTCATTTACAACATTAACAATGTCTACACTGAATTTCTGAGCAATTTGATGTTATTTTAATGGACAAAACAATTTGCTTAAATTTCAAAAAAAAGGAAATTTCTAAGTGACCCCAAAATTTTGAACGGTAGTGTATGTATATACTGTATATGTGTGTGTATATACACTGCTAAAAAAATAAAGGGAACACTTAAATAACACATCCTAGATCTGAATGAATGAAATATTCTTATTAAATACTTTTTTCTTTACATAGTTGAATGTGCTGACAACAAAACCACACAAAAATTATCAATGGAAATCAAATTTATCAACCCATGGAGGTCTGGATTTGGAGTCACACTCAAAATTAAAGTGGAAAACCACACTACAGGCTGATCCAACTTTGATTTAATGTCCTTAAAACAAGTCAAAATGAGGCTCAGTGGTGTGTGTGGCCTCCACGTGCCTGTATGACCTCCCTACAACGCCTGGGCATGCTCCTGATGAGGTGGCGGATGGTCTCCTGAGGGATCTCCTCCCAGACCTGGACTAAAGCATCCGCCAACTCCTGGACAGTCTGTGGTGCAACATGGCGTTGGTGGATGGAGCGAGACATGATGTCCCAGATGTGCTCAATTGGATTCAGGTCTGGGGAACGGGCGGGCCAGTCCATAGCATCAATGCCTTCCTCTTACAGGAACTGCTGACACACTCCAGCCACATGAGGTCTGGCAATGTCTTGCATTAGGCGGAACCCAGGGCCAACCGCACCAGCATATGGTCTCACAAGGGGTCTGAGGATCTCATCTCGGTACCTAATGGCAGTCAGGCTACCTCTGGTGAGCACATGGAGGGCTGTGCGGCCCCCCAAAGAAATGCCACCTCACACCATGACTGACCCACCGCCAAACCAGTCATGCTGGTGAATGTTGCAGGCAGCAGAACGTTTTCCACGGCGTCTCCAGACTCTGTCACATCTGTCACATGTGATCAGTGTGAACCTGCTTTCATCTGTGAAGAGCACAGGGTGCCAGTGGCGAATTTGCCAATATTGGTGTTCTCTGGCAAATGCCAAACATCCTGCACGGTGTTGGGCTGTAAGCACAACCCCCACCTGTGGACGTCGGGCCCTCATACCACCCTCATGGAGTCTGTTTCTAACCGTTTGAGCAGACACATGCACATTTGTGGCCTGCTGGAGGTCATTTTGCAGGGCTCTGGCAGTGCTCCTCCTGCTCCTCCTTGCACAAAGGCGGAGGTAGCGGTCCTGCTGCTGGGTTGATGCCCTCCTACGGCCTCCTCCACGTCTCCTGATGTACTGGCCTGTCTCCTGGTAGCGCCTCCATGATCTGGACACTACGCTGACAGACACAGCAAACCTTCTTGCCACAGCTCGCATTGATGTGCCATCCTGGATGAGCTGCACTATCTGCGCCACTTGTGTGGGTTGTAGACTCCGTCTCATGCTACCACTAGAGTGAAAGCACCACCAGCATTCAAAAGTGACCAAAACATCAGCCAGGAAGCATAGGAACTGAGAAGTGGTCTGTGGTCACCACCTGCAGAACCACTCCTTTATTGGGGGTGTCTTGCTAATTGCCTATAATTTCCACCTGTTGTCTATTCCATTTGCACAACAGCATGTGAAATTTATTGTCAATCAGTGTTGCTTCCTAAGTGGACAGTTTGATTTCACAGAAGTGTGATTGACTTGGAGTTACATTGTGTTGTTTAAGTGTTCCCTTTTTTTTGAGCAGTGTATATATATATATATATATATATATATATATATATATATGGATCACAATGTATACATTTAGCCCAAAAACAAAACATGTACCTTCCACTTCTTTTATTAGTGCTTTTTTTTGTTATCCACCATCTGGTATCTTTCAATACCCATGCTAATATATATATATATATAAAGATACCAGATGGTGGATAACAAAAAAAAGCACTAATAAAAGAAGTGGAAGGTACATGTTTTGTTTTTGGGCTAAATGTATACATTGTGATTTGCCTCTGAACTGTATGTGAAACCCTCTGCAATCTACCGGCACTAACCATTAAAAACTAGGACTTCAACCAGGCTGTCCCTTTGCTATTTGCTCTCTTTCTCTCTTAAACTGCTAGCACAAAGCCTACGTGAAAATGTGTTTTTTCACAAAAGATCATGAAAAAAAAGATCAACTGGCCCAAATCAGCTATACATAATTCAGCAGGGAGGTGTGAAACTACCACACAGTATACCCATTATACCAATGGAGAAATTACATCACCTACATAAGTATTACCATATCCCTTTCAATTTACATTCCTTGCAGAAAGAACTATTTGCAAACCTTTTAAAACATCCAGAAAAACTTAAGAAGGGTATTTATACTTTAAAATACATATTTTATGTGAATGGATGTGGATGAAAGAATTCTGCCAGTGTGTTAAAGTCCTAGTTTTATATTTTTTTCTTTACCTCCAACTCTATATATCCAAGTGAGCCTATGAGGACCTTGGGGATCAGATTTACCATTATACCCATTGATGAAACGTATAACAGACAAACACATCTCAAAAGGAGTTATTTGTGATATCTACACTCAGTTGCTACTTTATTAGGTTCACCATCCTATTCATGAAAATAAATTACTCCTACAGTACATACACAAAGCCCCGTGGTCTCGGCTTGCTAGACACTAAAGCATGCAGAGAAGTATTAATCAGGTATTCTGTTACTGTTTGTTTGAACTTTAGAATGTGCAAAACGACAGCAGTCTGTGATGGTCTTCTGTAACTCAGAAAAGTTCCAAAATGTGAACTGACTGTAATTAACTCCAACTGGACTTAAAAACTTGAACAGTCTTATCTCCTTTCCCAGTTTCATCAACAGTTCTGAATTCACGCTGTTCCAGATGCAAAGGGGGATGTACCTAATAAAGTGACCACTCAATCTATAGACTTTCCAGAATGTGTTCTGGGAATACCCGGGGTATTAAAAATTTGGCTGTAAGTGTTGAACATTTTAGTCTATTACCTCAGGAGATGGTACTATTCAGCTTGACTGGGGATGACAAAGAAGGACTTCAACAAAGCCAAAATAGAAAATGATTGGAAGGGGCCTCTTTCCTGTTAAATTAGAGACATATAAATAAATGACTGTTGTGCCTTGTAACTACTTTAAAATGTGGAACTGTTGCACAAAAAAATGCAAACTGTACAACTTTATGTAAACATGGTCTAACTTCCTATATAACACATTTCACTTGAAATTAACATTTCTTTAAAGTTATTGCAAATAAATGCATATTTTCACTTTTTTTGTGAAATCACTGAATTAGTTATTGATTTCTTCATCTTTAAATGCAATATTTGAGATGTTATGTATTCCTATCAAATCAAAACTGGAATTTCTACTCAAAGCAAAGGTTGTAAAAGTATACTAGACATTTATAGAATAAATCATACCTAGTTTGATGATTGTCATAATCAGTGAAACGTTATTGATTTATATAGCTTTAAATGGCATTTTAAAGATGTTGTGTATTTCTATCAAGTCAACTGGAATTTTTATTCAAAACAAAGGTTGTAAAAGTATACTAGACATCTATAGAATAAATCATACCTAGTTTGATGTTTGTTTAGTTATTGATTCATGCCACTTTAAACGGCATCTTATACATTTGAGGTATTTATATCAAATCAAAACTGGCATTTTTCCTCAAAACAATGGTTGTAAAAGTATGCTAGACATTTATAGAATAAATAATACCTAGTTTGATGTTTCTGTGACAAACGGTGATTTAGTTATTGATTTATACCGTTTTAAAAGTCATTATATAGATTTGAGCTATTTATATAAAATCAAAACTGGAATATAAAACCAACTTTAACTAGGTGGATAACCTCTTTCTAATTACATATGGTTGGGCAGCGTATTCTGCTGTCGTGATCGCTAGACCAGAAATAATAAAAAGTTGTAATTTTTCCCCTACGTCCTCGTTATGCAGACATAACTTGACACTATCGAGGTGCGGATGTTTACGTTCTACACAAGTTGTTATTTTTCAGTTGCGTCCTAAGAACAGATTGTAGGGGTAAAATTGAATTCTAAGCGTCACTCCAGTCCGAAGAGGCTCGGCGAACGTTCGATTCCAGTAATTTGCTCTGGGCTCGAGCTAGTGTTCCAGCTCAGCCAAAGTTATTTAGCAATTTTTCAGCCTTGACAGCCTATCTGTATATCGTGTTGTCGTTTCTACTGTAGCATGAAGTATGTATGGATGGAGCATAATGTATTTACAGTCTTAGTCACGTTTTCAAGTACTAGTAACAAATAATGCATTCCGATTATTGCATATATTGTAATTCACATCTATGTGTGTAAATTACTTTTTTGAAGGTTGTACTGATTATAATGATGTAAAGTGATAATAATTCCTTGTAACTGAGTAAAAGACCCTCTGCATTTACCAGTTGGCTCACCAATAGGATCTTATTTCGGAAGTAATATTCTAAAAACAAAAAGTATTTTTATACAATATATCCCGATTATTCCATATATAATATCTGTGTGAAAAATTGTGTTTATAAATTAAGGACCATGACAAGAAAACCTGCCAATGAAAAGCAGAATGTTTCACTGGAACTTTGTCAATATTATAATTGCAAAACAACATGAAGTTAAGGCCACCAAAAGTAGAGAAGACATGATGAGGAATAAAATTCCAGATAGAAGTGGGTCTTCTTAGAAATTGTTTTATCCAATTGAACTTAAAAGTATTATTTAAGGTAGTAAAGTCCAGAAAATTCAGCCCACCATTCTGTTGTAATGAACACCAAGTGTTCATTACAACAGTTTTCCTAATGTAATGGGTACGGATTCTCCACAGAAAGTTGAAAAGCATCTGGTCTATTTCCTTGCTTATTTTACCATCAAGATATAAAGATAGAGCGCCATATGTTAGTCTAGAGATACCTTCAGCCTTGGTTATTAGGACTCTACCTTTTAAAGATAAGGCCCTCTGTAGCCATTGATTTAGCTTCTTCTGGGTTTTTTTAAATAAGAGGGTTAAAATTTAGTACGCCTCTAGACTTCTGATCCTTTGTAATGGTTATGCCTAAATATGTAAGTTCTTCTTTTACTGGAATACCATAATATGAAGGTGTCACACAATCTTTGACAGCCATGAGTTCACATTTATTAATGTTAAGATAGACCAGACGCTTTGGGAAAGGATTGTATCACATTGATCGATATTGGAATTTCGTTAGCATCTTGAGACGTCTATGGTAGACATTGTTATTCTTTTCCACACTTTTTTCAACTTTTGCCACTCTCGTTTTCACATCCTTGATTTCACCACATGCAAACTCCAGTCTTTTTCAAGCCTTCGATAACCATGGTGTTTGCGCCTCTACCATTTTCTCAATTGTGTCAGACTTGCGAGTTGATGAGTAAGGAGAGGGTAGCCACGATGTAAGAGTTCATGTTGGGTTTTTTGGAGGGTGGATGTTTGGACGGAATAACCGGTAAAGAGGGGAATTCGTCATCTTCAACAGCATTCGAAAGCATGATATTATCCATAGGGCACGCGTAGTTATGGCAGTTGTCTATAAGAACGTTTCTCTCTTGTTGATTAGCAATAGAACCGCTAGCTTCTTCCTTTCTTTTTTTTGTCACGACTTTGCATGGACATGCCGAATTAAATTATCCAATTATTATTCCAGTCACATGAAAGGTCTTGTATCTTGAACAAATAAAAACTGTAATAGTAATGACTGTAAACTTGTTTTTTTCACAATCGTTCAGAAATTTAGTACGGAGCTCGGTAAAAAAAGCGTCGGTTCAAGCCGCCATCTTGGCACCTCCCCCAGACGGAAGATGTTATAATGAGGTGAAGGAATGGTTTACTCGTCATTCGGGTAAACTTCCGTAAGTGAATGAAGGGAAGTCAATGATGGTAGACGACACACCCCCTTCAACATGCATACTGCAAACAGACCAAACTCATCTTGTCTCGTATTATCTTTGGTCGACGCGAAAACAAATAGGGCGGCGCGCACAAACTACCATCATCGGATTATTTTTTATTTCTAGAAAGTGTTTTACTCAATTATTTCGATCAATGTTGAGCTCACCCGTGATATGATTAACTATAAATAGTAATTGCTATTAGCTAATTCACATTGTGGTTTTTTTTTGTCAGCCGAGAGTTATCTAAATATTAGCTATTGTGTTAAATCAATATTTCATAAATTAGCGCTAGGACTACTGTAAACTACATTTTCCGGTTTGGATGATTGTGTTATGATGTCATTACTTCTGTGAATGTCTGAATATTGCATCCAAAAATAAACTTGTCACATTCAGGACAGCTATTTATTAGCAATACGAAATTACACAAATTGTAGTATACGCTAAATAAATCATGATTTCAAGAAGAAATATCACAGGTGATGCCAAATTGTGCCTTCAATTAATTGATAAATTGACAATTAATTGACAATAACAATGTAACATATATTTATATCCCACATAGAGATCCTGTCTAATATTCGGAGTAAAATTCTCACCTCATCTTGTTGAATACAGCGAGTTGTGTTTTTGTAATGTCGGGGTACGCGGAATAGGCTACACAGCCAACACGTACTCACTCCCTGGCTATATATAGACCTTCTGCAATTTACAAATAAATGAAAGGAAACCGAAACTGATGCGTAGCTGTATTGCCACGGTTTACATTCTGACAAGTGCAAATACGTAAATTATTAAACATGTTGCACTGTAGCCTACATAAGATGTTGGTATATGGTCTACTGACTTGTGATCATCATGTGACAAACTTTAAAAACTTTGAATAGAAAAGCAGTGCCATCAACACCCTTATTCAAACCTGCATGAAGATAATTCCTGTGCTGCAATGATTGACCATGTACTGGCGCTGTGTACTATATAAAGGGGGAAAGGAGAAGGTCATATAAGGGGTAGAGAGGAGATGCTTGTAGAAAAATAATTTTCCAGCGAGTAAATATTCAAATTGTTATTTCAACACTAGTGACTCTATAATCACTCATTGTTTCTGAACAATGCTTATTTACATGATGAATAATAAACTTTAGAAATTATAATAACACTTACAAGTGTTTTTTTTATAGGCCTAGTTGTTTTATTGCAAGATGTATCATGCAGCCACATGGTGCAATTTTACTCAGACAACTGAACTTTGTGACACTACCTGACATCTTAAGACATAAAAACATATATGTTTCCCAAAAGTAATACATTTGAACTAAAATTTTCTTTGCAACTTTTGCACAAAATAAAACGAAGAGTGCAGCCAGAGATGCGTAGTCCCAACTTGAACTTTACTTTTCACTTAGCCATTAAAACCATTCAAATGCTCAAATGCATGCAGCAGTGTGAGTCATGTAAGCCATGCATTGTGTTGTAGTTAGGCATATCATTTGAGTTTCATTCCTTTGCCGAAAGAATCTGTCAGGTCGCCTGTGTCCTCAGACTACCTTTCCTGTTTGTGGAACGACAAAATCTCAGAGGACTCGCCAACTCTCTTGTTATCCCTGCCACCTCTGTGATCCGCTGAGAGGTACCTCTTCCCAGCCTGCCTCTTGTCCCAACTATCATTCCAAATCTGGTAGGCGTTTTTGAACTGTCACAGCGCCATCCCCGTCTCTCTTCTTGCTATACCAAAGCCGGCATAGCAGAGCTGCTTGTCTGAGTCACTGAGGGACTTTGACCTCTGTGAGGAAATAGAAAAAATACCACTTATTACAAGTTATTATATTATTACTAGCCCAACATTGACATCGTTGTTAACAGTCATAATCATCCTCATCTTCAACACAACAGCATTGTTTGTTATTGTGATATCAAGTAGTTCAGAGAGATAGATTGTAATTAAATTATTTTACAATTGGTGTAAAATTCTTACCTCGTTTTATTTTCGATGGCAGATAAGATATATGACCACAGTATTGAGGTAATACAAATCTGAGACCAATCATGTATATAAACCCTGGCTTTGTGATTTTTCTATGTATTGACCATTGAGAGGCTTTGAAGCCACCGGGTTGGCCGTATTGGCACTCCCTGGAAGGAGCAGTCCTCCATAGAAATGAATGGAATTTTACAGTATTTCAATTCAATGTTTCAAGGACAAAATTACCTGTTTTTAAGTATTTTTGTTGTTGTAATGGTAACAGTACATTAGTTATCTCAAAAAATGTACTTTAAGGAAAATGTTTATATAAAATATTTATATATGTTTATATTACAGGCACTTTAATGCATACTTTGAAATTATATTATGTGAGCTAACTATACAGTGCCTTGCGAAAGTATTCGGCCCCCTTGAACTTTGCGACCTTTTGCCACATTTCAGGTTTCAAACATAAAGATATAAAACTGTATTTTTTTGTGAAGAATCAACAACAAGTGGGACACAATCATGAAGTGGAACGACATTTATTGGATATTTCAAACTTTTTTAACAAATCAAAAACTGAAAAATTGGGCGTGCAAAATTATTCAGCCCCCTTAAGTTAATACTTTGTAGCGCCACCTTTTGCTGCGATTACAGCTGTAAGTCGCTTGGGGTATGTCTCTATCAGTTTTGCACATCGAGAGACTGACATTTTTTCCCATTCCTCCTTGCAAAACAGCTCGAGCTCAGTGAGGTTGGATGGAGAGCATTTGTGAACAGCAGTTTTCAGTTCTTTCCACAGATTCTCGATTGGATTCAGGTCTGGACTTTGACTTGGCCATTCTAACACCTGGATATGTTTATTTTTGAACCATTCCATTGTAGATTTTGCTTTATGTTTTGGATCATTGTCTTGTTGGAAGACAAATCTCCGTCCCAGTCTCAGGTCTTTTGCAGACTCCATCAGGTTTTCTTCCAGAATGGTCCTGTATTTGGCTCCATCCATCTTCCCATCAAATTTAACCATCTTCCCTGTCCCTGCTGAAGAAAAGCAGGCCCAAACCATGATGCTGCCACCACCATGTTTGACAGTGGGGATGGTGTGTTCAGCTGTGTTGCTTTTACGCCAAACATAACGTTTTGCATTGTTGCCAAAAAGTTCAATTTTGGTTTCATCTGACCAGAGCATCTTCTTCCACATGTTTGGTGTGTCTCCCAGGTGGCTTGTGGCAAACTTTTAACGACACTTTTATGGATATCTTTAAGAAATGGCTTTCTTCTTGCCACTCTTCCGTAAAGGCCAGATTTGTGCAATATACGACTGATTGTTGTCCTATGGACAGAGTCTCCCACCTCAGCTGTAGATCTCTGCAGTTCATCCAGAGTGATCATGGGCCTCTTGGCTGCATCTTTGATCAGTCTTCTCCTTGTATGAGCTGAAAGTTTAGAGGGACGGCCAGGTCTTGGTACATTTGCAGTGGTCTGATACTCCTTCCATTTCAATATTATCGCTTGCACAGTGCTCCTTGGGATGTTTAAAGCTTGGGAAATCTTTTTGTATCCAAATCCGGCTTTAAACTTCTTCACAGCAGTATCTCGGACCTGCCTGGTGTGTTCCTTGTTCTTCATGATGCTCTCTGCGCTTTTGACGGACCTCTGAGACTATCACAGTGCAGGTGCATTTATACGGAGACTTGATTACACACAGGTGGATTGTATTTATCATCATTAGTCATTTAGGTCAACATTGGATCATTCAGAGATCCTCACTGAACTTCTGGAGAGAGTTTGCTGCACTGAAAGTAAAGGGGCTGAATAATTTTGCACGCCCAATTTTTCAGTTTTTGATTTGTTAAAAAAGTTTGAAATATCCAATAAATGTCGTTCCACTTCATGATTGTGTCCCACTTGTTGTTGATTCTTCACAAAAAAATACAGTTTTATATCTTTATGTTTGAAGCCTGAAATGTGGCAAAAGGTCGCAAAGTTCAAGGGGGCCGAATACTTTCGCAAGGCACTGTATAGTTAGCTCACATAATATAATTTCAAAGTATGCATTAAAGTGTCTGTAATATAATACATTTATGGGAAAAATGAATGTAGACAATAAATGCATTTATATAGCTTCCTAAACATTTTTTAGAAGCCAAGATGGAGGCTTCAAAACAGCGCCCCCTGGAAGTAATGTAGTATATAAAGAAATAATTGGCACAGAAACTTGAAACTTGAACTAGCCACTCCCTGGCATATTATTTATATTTTGCAGAGACGAAAACGAAACTGATACGTGACTGCCATGAGTTTCTATTCTGCCAAATAGCTATTTATCATGTAACAAAGTATTTTTTATGTGAATAAAAAACAGTAGCCTACTATCAACAACTGAATCGAAATTTAGATAACGTGTATGCACCATCATATTAATAGTATCTCAAGCATACCATACATCCGGCTTCTACACCTGCATTGCTTGCTGTTTGGGGTTTTAGGCTGGGTTTGTGTACAGCACTTCGTGACATCAGCTTATTTAAGAAGGGCTTTATCAATACATTTGCTTGACTGATGGATTTCTCCAACAATTTACCGGGTCACGTTTACGAACTATCGGCATTCAGCTTTATCATTACTTGTTTTAACCACTTGATGGCGCTCTGCACTAGGAGCTAGAGGGGCAAAAGATTTTGGGGTTTCATCCGTGGCCAGTGTCCAGTCAAAATAGAGCAGACAACACAGCAGCATTCTACTTATGAAACTACAATGCTAAAGATACAGATTCCTGATCTCTCACTTTCAATTTTCAATCTGAGGCAATATTTATTTTATTCATGGTTTTGAAGAATTCATAGGGAAGTTGCATTAGGCCTACATACAATAAGTACACTACCGGTCCAAAGTTTTAGAACACCAACTCATTCAAGGCTTTTTCTTTAATTTGAACTATTTTCTACATTGTAGAATAATGGTGAAGACATCAAAATGAGGAAATAACACATATGGAATCATGTAGTAACCAAAAAAGTGTTAAACAAATCAAAATAGATTTTATATTTGGTATTCTTCAAATAGCCATCCTTTGCCTTGATGACAGCTCTGCACACTCTTGGCATTCTCTCAACCAGCTTTACGAGGTAGTCACCTGGAATGCATTTCAATTAACAGGTGTGCCTTCCTAAAAGTTAATTTGTGGAATTTATTTCCTTAATGCGTTTGAGCCAATCAGTTGTGTTGTGACATGGTATGGGGGTATACAGAAGACAACCCAATTTGGTATAAGACCAAATCCATATTATAGCATGAACAAATAAGGAAAGAGAAACCACAGTCCATAATTTCTGTAAAATGTGAAGGTCAGTCAATGCGGGACATTTCAAGAACTTTGAAAGTTTGTTCAAGTGCAGTCGCAAAAACCATCAAGCACTATTATGAAACTGTCTCTCATGAGGACCACCACAGGAATGGAAGACCCAGAGTTACCTCAGATTTGTTTAACACATTTTTGGTTACTACATGATTCCATATTTGTTATCATGGCCGGTTGTGATACAGCCTGGAATCGAACCAGGGTGTCTGTAGTGACACTTCAAGCACAGAGATGCAGTGTCTTAGACCACAGCGCCACTCGGGAGCCCAAAAGGGGAGAGCTTTTGCAGGTGGTTGTTTAAACACATATGTCAAGCTCACACAACAAGACTGAACACAACGCTTTTACAGAGCCTATGGGACTTGATACTGGAATATCATATGTGACTCAGATCACATTCTCAGATTGACGTAGTCACCTGCCTCCTTCGACTTTCAATACTTACTTTGACATCTGCTGCACCCCAAGGTGCCCTGGCTGTACAGGACAGATTTACAGAGTTAATGTAACACCTGAATCAACACTAGAAATTTTACACTGAAAAATCAGCACTAGTTAACACTGGCCAATTTGCTGCGTATAGATCAACATCTGTGTAACACGTTCAAGCTTTTTCAAGCAGAAATTTGCTTCCTGCAACACAAACTCAAAACGTTTTGGGACACTGTAAAGTCCTTGGAGAATAATAACACCTCCTCCCAGCTGCCCACTGCACTGAGGATAGGAAACACTATCACTACCGATAAATCCACTATAATTGAGAATTTCAATTAGCATTTTTCTACAGCTGGCCATGCTTTCCACCTGGCTCAACCTACCCCGGACAACAGCACTGCACCCCCCACAGCAACTCACCCAAGCCTACCCCATTTCTCCTTCTCCCAAATCCAGTCAGCTGATGTTCTGAAAGAGCTGCAAAATCTGGACCCCTACAAATCATCTGGGCTAGACAATCTGGACCCTTTCTTTCCAAAATTATCTGCCAAAATTATTGCAACCCCTATTACTAGCCTGTTCAACCTCTCTTTCGTGTCGTCCGAGATTCCCAAAGATTGGAAAGCAGCTGCGGTCATCCCCCTCTTCAAAGGGGGGGACACTCTTGACCCAAACTGCTACAGACCTATATCTATCCTACCCTGCCTTTCTAAGGTCTTCGAAAGCCAAGTCAACAAACAGATTACCGACCATTTCGAATCCCACCACACGTTCTCCGCTATGCAATCTGGTTTCAGAGCTGGTCATGGGTGCACCTCAGCCACGATCAAGGTCCTAAACGATTTCTTAACCGCCATCGATAAGAAAAAATACTGTGCAGCCGTATTCATTGACCTGGCCAAGGCTTTCGACTCTGTCAATCACCACATCCTCATCGGCAGACTCGATAGCCTTGGTTTCTCAAATGATTGCCACGCCTGGTTCACCAACTATTTCTCTGATAGAGTTCAGTGTGTCAAATCGGAGGGCCTGCTGTCCGGGCCTCTGGCAGTCTCTATGGGGGTGCCACAGGGTTCAATTATCTTTTCTGTATACATCAATGATGTCGCTCTTGCTCCTGGTGAGTCTCTGATCCACCTCTACGCAGACGACACCATTCTGTATATTTCTGGCCCTTCTTTGGACTCTGTATTAACAACCCTTCAGACAAGCTTCAATGCCATACAACACTCCTTCCGTGGCCTCCAATTGCTCTTAAATACAAGTAAAACTAAATGCATGCTCTTCAACCGATCGCTGCCTGCACCTGCCCGCCCGTCCAACATCACTACTATGGACGGTTCTGTCTTAGAATATGTGGACAACTACAAATACCTAGGTGTCTAGGTGTCTCAAACACCTAGGTGTCTCAAACATCTCCAATCCAAAGTTAAATCTAGAATTGGCTTCCTATTTCGCAACAAAGCCTCCTTCACTCATGCTGCCAAACATACCCTTGTAAAACTGACCATCCTACCAATCCTCGACTTCGGCAATGTCATTTACAAAATAGCCTCCAATACCCTACTCAACAAACTGGATGCAGTCTATCACAGTGCAATCTGTTTTTTCACCAAAGCCCCATATACTACCCACCACTGCGACCTGTACGCTCTCGTTGGCTGGCCCTCGCTTCATACTCGTCGCCAAACCCACTGGCTCCATGTCATCTACAAGACCCTGCTAGGTAAAGTCCCGCCTTATCTCAGCTCGCTGGTCACCATAGCAGCATCCATCTGTAGCACGTGCTCCAGCAGGTATATCTCTCTGGTCACCCCCAATACGAATTCTTCCTTTGGCCGCCTCTCCTTCCAGTTCTCCGCTGCCAATGACTGGAACGAACTACAAAAATCTCTAAAACTGGAAACAATTATCTCCCTCACTAGCTTTAAGCACCAGCTGTCAGAGCAGCTCACAGATTACTGCACCTGTACATAGCCCATCTATAATTTAGCCCAAACAACTACCCCTTCCCCTACTGTATTTATTTATTTATTTTGTTCCTTTGCACCCCCATTATTTCTATCTCTACTTTGCACATTCTTCCACTGCAAATCTACCATTCCAGTGTTTATTTTTTATTTTTTACTTGCTATATTGTATTTACTTCGCCACCATGGCCTTTTTTTTGCCTTTACCTCCCTTATCTCACCTTATTGGCTCACATTATATATAGATTCATTTTTTCTACTGTATTATTGACTGTATGTTTGTTTTACTCCATGTGTAACTCAGTGTCGTTGTACGTGTCGAACTGCTTTGCTTTATCTTGGCCAGGTCGCAATTGTAAATGAGAACTTGTTCTCAACTGGCCTACCTGGTTAAATAAAGGTGAAATATAAAAAATAAAAAAATACAAACGTAAAGTGGTTCACTAAGCCAGACTGTGTGACAGAGGGGGGGAGCCAAAGTAAACCCGTAGATCCAGTCGCCACTGCCACAGATATGATCAGAATTGAGATTTCGGAATGTAACCATTGTGTGTTGGGTAATCTTGGAAAGTACACCTTGGATTTTCCGGGAATGGAAGGATCTCTATTTGTAGCTGACACCAAAGAACCAGTAAAGACAAGTGGAACTTAACTTACCTTATCTTATCTCAGAAAGGGAGAGTCACCACTTGACCCACTCCCACTCTCTCCCTGTGATTCATAGGATAGATGCATTGAATTTAAAGTGGAGATGAGGATGAGCTTTAATCCCAACTAAAACCTAGTTAGTTGCCACATCCAGTTTACAGAAAGTGCTATTGACATCTTCATTGTGCATAGAAAATAATTAATTACTGGGGTTTTGTTAACAGATGTTTATCATGAGTAGGGCTTGACAGAGCCTATATGAGTCATGGTCTATTATCCAGCTATTCACTCTAAATACCAAGGCAGTCGACCACTCAACATCAGGAATGACAGGTTTCCTTTTCTGTTTGATCTCTGGCACCGACATAATACTGTTCAGGAACACATCCCTAAAACTGATGAATGGAAAGTTCATTTCATCACACATTGGAATGTGAATAGAAGGACAATTAGTAGAACAGAAACGGAAAGCAATCAACAGCGCCATCTACTGTTTGCATTGTCACTATGCCAAGTTCTCAGCTCTCACAGGAATTCTGCTACACAAGGTTGAGTCATCAGAGGGTCACAGCTCTGTTGTAACAGTGGTGAAGTCTCTCTGACTATCAGTGGGTCAGACCTCCATCAGCTCTCACCACGTTGTTTGCTCCTGGCAAAAGAAAAATGTTCAACCCACCCCTCCTCGTTGTCCTCCTCTTCTCCTTGATAACATTATGCAGTACAGGGAAACTTGATATACCTTAGCTTAGAGTAACACTCATTTCTGGTTATGAATGTATTTATTTAATGATTGTATTGAGATTTTCAATACAGGCACACAGAACAATCATACTCTGAATCAGATAACTGAGCTAAGTGTGGAATAAGTCAAGGGGTATGAATACTTTCTGAAGGCACTGTAAGAAGTCCCCCGGAAGTTTAGTAAGTCTATATAAGGACATCTGTGGGCGGATACTTTTCACAGAGAACTCATAAAAGGAGAGAGCTTTTGCAGGAGGTTGTTTAAACACGCCTGTCAAGCTCACACACAACAAGACTGAACACAATGCTTCTACAGAGCCTATGGGACTTCATCCTGGGATATCATGCGTGGCTCAGATCACCTTTCTTCCCTGTGCTTTTCTCCCTCAGCGTCTACCTCACCTTCTGCCTGCCCTTCGTGGTGCTGGACCTCCTCTCCCCCAGGCTGGCCTGGATCAGGACCTTTAAGATCCAGCAGAAGAGCCACGTCTCCTGGACCATGATGTGGAGCTGCCTGGCTCACTCCCTCTACAACCATGTAGTGTTCCTCTTCCCTCTCACTGTGCTGCACTGGTTCTGGAGACCAGCCACCTTCATGCCCGAGGCCCCCGGAACGCTGCGTCTCATCTGGGACGTGGTCGCCTGCCTCCTGCTGTTCGACTTCCAATACTTCATCTGGCATCTGTTGCACCATAAGGTGCCCTGGCTCTACCGGACGTTCCACAAGGTGCACCACAAGCACACATCCACCTTCGCCCTGACCACTGAGTACTCTGGGGCCTGGGAAACCCTGTCTCTGGGATTCTTCGCTGGGGTCAACCCTCTGCTGCTGGGCTGCCACCCCCTGACAGAGATGCTCTTCTATATTCTAAATATCTGGCTTTCTGTGGAGGACCACTCTGGCTATGACCTGCCCTGGTCCACGCATAGACTGGTGCCCTTTGGGCTCTACGGTGGAGCTCCGCACCACGACCTGCACCATCTGAAGTTCAAGTCCAACTATGCTCCGTACTTCACACACTGGGACAGGGTTTTTGGGACATTGCACAAGCATTCAGACTGAATTTCTGCACAGAAGAAAGTGCAATTGGACATCTTGAATATCTTTTATGTTAAAAGGATGGGATGCAGAGAGCATCACTTTGTGATACATTGTATGATATGCTGATGTTATTTAGCATAGTAAAGATAAAGCTGTATTTAACTTTTTTATTTAATTAAACGTGTTATTTATTATGGCATAGCCTGACTGCAGATTTTCTATGACAGTTGTATATGAAAGTTATCTCTAAAGATTCAGAGCTGTGATGCTAGCTTACTGAACTATCAGAATGATTTTGACTGGGGTTGAATGACTGAAAACTATTGTGAATGATTGTGTTGACTTCTCAGTGCTACTGGGTGAGCATCACAGAGCAAAATGTTCAGCTGTTTCAAGCTGTATGCAGTATTAACAAGGGATGACTCCCAACATTTTAGTTACAAAACAAGATGTAATAAAACTTGTGACCTAAATATTTGTGTGGCTCGCTTTCATTCATCTACATTCTTCCGTACATAAGCCTATTTGTTTATACGATGTTGTTGATTTATAGAGATGGCTGTTTTCAGATACAGCAAGGCTGCATGCAGCACAACCCTGATGGTTTTCTATGACGCATACATACGTAAACATCATTTGTATGTAGTATTTTGAAACCCATGAGTGTGCCACCGTGCGCCAAATTCCCTTTGTCTGGTGACTGAAGCTATGTGTTATTTTGTTAATCATGTAGAAGAAAAAGAAACGCACACCTATTAAGACGAGGTGCTGGCTAGCGGAGTAGAAACTTGAAAATAAAAGAGAGCCGCACACTCTAGGAGCTCAGATGCAAAAATGTAATACTTGGCTGTCGAAACGTTGGTATTACATTTTTGCATCTGAGCTCCTAGAGTGTGCGGCTCTCATTTTGTTAATCATGACCTTGTGAACAAAAGAGGTCGATGCTCATTCCAAGATCCATTCGTTTTTTCTGGACCATGTGACCTGAACATGAACAAAGGTTTTCTACATTAGCATGTACTAATTTTATCAGTTTCTAACTGTTATCTTTCTTACTTACGATATATGGACAACAGTATTAATGTTAATTAGGCCCTTTCCATTACTACTGTAATCATGTGAAAGTTGTGTCAAAACCCACTGGTGACAGGATCCCCGCGAGGGGAAGTACAGAATGAAGTCCACTATTTATAAAAGTGCAGTAATCAGCATTGCCCCCCATCCACACTTCCAAACGAAATATGAAGTCACCAAAGCCTCATCTAAAAAGGGAAAAGGACATCTTCCTGAGATTGACAATTGAGAATTTCCCAGAAGTAATTGGAGAATTCCCAAACAGGAGAAGGAACAATACAATTCTGCAGACAAAACAGAGCCATCAGACACTCGTTTCCTGGCCTATGCAATACACTGTATGACGTTTTCTGATTATATCTTTGTGAACATGTAGGATTCTTTGTGAATGTTATGATAGCGTTTCGAGCAGTGTTTTCAAGATAGTGGTTTGCGCGCCACTGGTCCATGGGTTGTGGTCAAGCCTGTTTTGATGTTAAAAGAGGCACTGGCTTTGTTTAATCACTGAGTCACAGGGGAACACCAAGTGGGGAACCACTGTTTGAAGCAATTCGGGGTTCACTTTTACAGACAACTAGAAGTATGATGTATCCTAAGATCCTCTGTCTCTTTCTAAAACAAATCTGAACAACATTGCTAAGGGGTAATGTCTGAGAATGATGGTGTTCAGGTTTTGCTATGATGGTGAGTACTCAGGCTGAGATGAGTCTCGCAGACATAGGATCTTATTTTGATCACTCTTTTCTTGAAAATATTGTTCCTGTACTGCAGGATATATAAAAGTGTAGTGCATTCAAGGAATAAAAAAGCTTCTAAAGTTGTACATTTCTAATTGCCCTAACGTAAAATGTATCTTCCCTACAAAGATTGACCATTAATTATAATCCACATAATAATTCACATGTTCTGTTGCGGCAGGATTATTGTCCTGCTGTAGCAAACTTGCTCAAATTAAGACCCTACATCTGTATTAGTGGACTAGGAGAGCAAAAATATAACCACTGTTCGAAATATTCTGAATGCCCGATCGCATTAGTATTGACCACAGATCCAAACATGTCTGAGGTTGACCGCTTTCCAGATTTCAATTCTCTTAATCAGTCTCTCCCCATGCACAAGTGGCCTGAGGCCAATCCCACAAACACTTATCCACCATGAGACAGCAAACATGACTTTCTACGTCAACACACATGTTTGAACAAGAAAAAGAGATTCTGTATTTTCCCCAACATTTTCCCACCACCCCAAACAAATCTGTATACAAATAAAGTGAATTTTATTTTTTGCGATAATATCTTCAGACAAACACTAAAATGAAACACAGATGGTAGTCTAGACCTCTGCCATTGTTTTGGTATTGTTTAATCTTAAAATAATCAAACTGATGCTTGTCTTCAAGACATCCATAGTTACGCAACATTTCCTGGAATTTAGAAGGACATGTCCTGAGAAAAGCTCAGAAACGAGGGCTCAATTCAATCCGTAGCGTTGATAATCCGCATTATAGCACCAGTCACATTTAAGTCATTTCCGATTGAGTCGACATATGCAGATTCCTCTAATGCGGGAACATTGCCTTTCAAAGGTTTTAGGATTAGACACGCTGCCAATAGCAGTCAAACTACGCAACATAAACACACATCTTAGAGTTATTAAGTGGAGGAAAGTGTCATGTATTATCTCCACCTGGTTGATACATCAAATACTGTCACTTTGCCTTCCAAAAATCTATTTAAAAAAAAATATATAACATACAGTTGTCATGACGTTGCCCTCTTTGAGTACAGCGAGCACCATCCCCCGCTCTCTGCTTCTACAACCAGACTGCTGTGGTCAGAAGTCGTAAATTCCTCAGAAGACCCTGCCTCATGGCCACACAGTATTAGAGATAGGGTAAACTTTCACAGAGGACAAAGGAAATCCTTCCACCTCACAGAACTTGAGGTATGAACAAACTTCATGTTCCGGAGAAAGTGTAAAAGATCGGTGAAGAATCCAGCTACGAACTGGTCCGTTTGTCACAACTTGGGAAGCTCATGGGAGACGGTGTGGCCACATTACCATAATGCTGTTTATATAATAGCCCCAGATATAAAGTTTACATCTAATTGTTGTATAAGATGAATGAGTGAGTATGATACTGTTTACACAATTTTACAATGTGATTTTGGACTGTTTAATGAAGGAAAACTCAAAAAGGGAATTGGATTTGAACTAAATCAGAGGAACGCCCCTGAGCCCAGTTAGGGTCAGACATCCTGGGACAGCCCTTTTCTGCCATTCCGAATAAAACCCAACTTTGAGAAATTATCACCAGACCATGTGTTCCTCCATTAGGAGGGGGACAAAGGTTGTAGGCCGAGCTTACCTCAATTACGAGATGGCTAAAGGTTGCAGAATCTTTTAACCATACCGCGTGGTTAAACTCTTAGACTATCGATACCGACAGAATAGGAACAAGTCTTTGATACTAATTACTAGTCTGCAGCTAGGAATTCGGTATCATTGAACGCGAAGAACGACAACCGTCGAAACATCCATTCTATAACGAACGTCACTTTGAACTATGCCCTCTAACCAAGACAGAGAGGGAGAGAGACGGACAATTCTACAAAAGACACAAACTTTTCACCAGCGATCAAGACGACATACTGAGCGTAAATATATATATTGATTGCAATTGTTCCCGAATGAGTGAGCGTTCATGTGTAAAGGATTTGCATTTTAATTGTTATAATTATCACTTTGTAGTGACTTCTTAGTTGACCCCCATTTCCCCTCTGTCTAACAAGCCGCCATGCCGGTTCAGCCCACTAGGGTACATTTTCCTATCATTTCATGTAACCACATTTACCTTGTTTGTTTGTTTATGCATTTCTGTGAATTACTTAGTTAGTCATAAATAAATTATTTAAGGCAATTGATGTATGGATGAGTCATAGTGAAGACTGGGTTTGTGCAGATAACCAACAATTTACGACGTTTGGAATGAGACTAACGTGAGGTAAAATAAATAAATCATTAATCAGAAGACTATTGATCAGATATGAAAATATCTGAAAGGTTATATTGGGAAATTAGAACTTTGTAATCTGAATACTTTCCTTGGTCCTCTGACTTCCTAGATAATTACAGTTACATGATAATTCAGTTTAAACACGTAATACTAATTACAGGAATCTTTGATAAAAACGAAGTCGTCAATTTAATGATAAAGACACAACACAGTAGTGTAATTGCACACACAACGTGCACACAAACACACACTGATGCAAATTTAGACAGTGATCTTAAAAAACATAAAAATTAATGTAAGACCACAATGTTCCTCTACCCATTGACCTAAAACAAAGATGTTACAATCAACCTCTCTTTTTATTTTCCCTGAAGCCTTTCAAAAGGATAGTACTGATCATCTTGCCCAAACCAATCTCCCTGACGCCACCCCTATGCAGAAATGATATTCTGCATGACGACCTTGCCATTGCGAAATAACACTTATCTTTACCGTTTACATAAAAATGATTACAAATGATTAATGGCAGGCTTCATGGACACAAAACACAAAGAATATATGCTGAGTAGAGGAAAAACACAGTATTATATAAGCATGCAATTAAACAATGTGTCTACTGTAAGTCATTACTGTATGTGTTTTACATACAGATCCAAACAGCTTGAAGTGAATGTGCATAATGCGTTGGGTACTGTGTCAAAACCTTTGAAATAGAAAATGTTTGACAAGTTTTGGCTCATTGACGTTTTTGAGCTTCTCAGCATTACAACAATGGCATTACCTAAAAATGCATTGCCACACAATGTTTTTTTGATAGTAATAGTCATTGCAACAGAGTATTGTTGTGAAAGTACTAGACAGATGATATGAATGATAGAGAATGGTGCGAATAATGAATGACTACTGCTCTGATTGATCATAGTTTGTGTGGGTTGGTGTGAGTCATACTTCAATGAAAAGACCTCTTTGTATTTCACATTTCACACAGTTTAAGGAATTGGTTTAGATTTGAACTTGACTGGTCTTGATGTACTCCAAGACTGTAACATTATCTGGCAGCAGTTTTTACTGTACACGGTCAAATATGTCCTGTACATTTTAGTGTATTTATAGTAAATCTGCCTGTGTGCGATTTACCCTTTCTGAGATCAACAGAGACCAATAAGTGCTCCTCAGGGAACCTTTCATCTTTTTTATTTTAATTTAAATGTAACCTTTATTTAATTAGGCAAGTCAGTTATTAAGAACAAATTATTATTTACAATGATGGCCTACACCGGACAAACCCGGACGACGCTGGGCCAATTGTGCACTGCCCTATGGAACTCCCAATCACGGATGGTTGTGATACAGCCTGGATTCAAACCAGGGTGTCTGTAGTGACGCCTCTAGCACTGAGATGCAGTGCTTTAGACCGCTGCACCACTCGTGACCTATTTCTCTCAACACATTCCTAGAAAATATTGTTTTACATGCAAACAAAGGTTAATTGACTCCTGTTGTGTCTTTGGCTATGCCGGATTAAGTAATATGACATGCTATTCTATAAAATAATCTCACCTGAAAGTTGTAAATTGTTAGTTATCTGCACAAATTCTGGCTAACAATTTGAATCAGCAATACAAAATTGGGTTTAATTATTTATTTACTAAATGCCTAACTAATCACACAGAATCACACATACACACATACCCAGCCGCTTTTCTTTTGTGTAACAAGCTGTCATATCTGTTCCGCCCTCTATGGATGTTTTCCTTTATGACGTCATTTGTAATCAAGTTTGCATGTTTGCAGAGCCCTATCTTATGAAAACCCAAATCTCACATTTTAGAAGCTAAAATCACATTTCATCCCATCATGAATAATTTCATATTCAAACATTTAAATTGAACAACAATTCCATGTGAATCCGATAACTCTGATGTGTAGACTTTCCACTGTAGAGTTTGTCATCTTATCATTGATGAGAATGCCTCAGATGACAACCGAACTGACAAAGTAAGTACCACCGCATATGTTCAATTGATCGGATTGCCAGAATATAGTTCATTTCCCCCCACCTTCTGATGTTCCCAGAGTCTCAATGTTAACCAAGGGTTTTGCAAATGTAACCTCAGTTAGGGTAGAGAGAGGAAAAAGGGGGGAAGAGGTATTTATGACTGTCATAAACCTACCCCCCAGGCCAACGTCATTGGTTAAAACCAAATTCCAGATGTTGTCTATTCCACAAGTTTCCACCGGCTAAATCTACAACATTACAATGTCTATTTACTCTGTTCCATCTGACTTCACAATCCACTGTCTAATCAGCCCAGCCAGGTCATTTACAGTTGAAGTTGGAAGTTTACATAAACCTTAGCCAAATACATTTAAACTCAGTTTTTCACAATTCCTGACATTTAATCCTAGTAAAATTTCCTCTCTTAGGTCAGTTAGGATCACCACTTTATTTTAAGAATGTGAAATGTCAGAATAATAGTAGAGGGAATGATTTATTTCAGCTTTTATTTCTTTCATTACATTCCCAGTGGGTCTGAAGTTTACATACACTCAATTAGTATCTGGTAGCATTGCCTTTAAATTGTTTAACTTTGTTCAAACGTTTCGGGGAGCCTTCCACAAGCTTCCCACAATAGGTTGGGTGAATTTGGGCCCATTCCTCCTGACAGAGCTGGTTTAACTGAATCAGGTTTGTCAGCCTCCTTGCTAGCACAAGCTTTTTCAGTTCTGCCCACAGATTTTTATGGGATTGAGGTCAGGGCTCTGTGATGGCCACTCCAATACCTTGACTTTGTTGTCCTTAAGCCATTTTGTCACAACTTTGGAAGTATGCTTGGGGTCATTGTCCATTTGGAAGACCCATTTGCGAGCAAGCTTTAACTTGCCTTTAACTGATGCCTTGAGATGTTGCTTCAATATATCCACATAATTTTCCTCCCTCATGATGCCAGCAAAGCACCCCCACAACATGATGCTGCCACGGTTGGGATGGTGTTCTTCGGCTTGCAAGCCTCCCCCTTTTTCCTCCAAACATAACGATGGGCATTATGGCCAAACAGTTCTATTTTTGTTTCATCAGACCAGAGGACATTTCTCCCAAAAATAGATCTTTGTCCCCATGTGCAGTTGCAAACCGTAGTCTGTCTTTTATATGCCGGTTTTGGAGCAGTGGCGTCTTCCTTGCTGAGCGGCCTTTCAGGTTATGTCGATGTAGGACTCGTTTTACTGTGGATATAGATACTTTGTATCTATTTCCTCCAGCATCTTCACAAGGTCTTTTGCTGTTGTTCTGGGATTGATTTGCACTTTTCGCACCAAAGTACGTTCATCTCTAGGAGACAGAATGCCTAAGCCGAAGCGTTATGACGGCTGTGTGATCCCATGGTGTTTATACTTGCGTGCTATTGTTTGTACAGATGAACGTGGTACCTTCAGGCGTTTGGAAATTGCTCCAAAAGGATGAACCAGACATGTGGAGGTCTACAATTTGTTTTCTGAGGTCTTGGCTGATTTATTTTGATTTTCCTATGATGTCAAGCAAAGAGGCACTGAGTTTGAAGGTTGTCCTTGAAATACATCCACAGGTACACCTCCAATTGACTCACATGATGTCAATTAGCCTATCAGAAGCTTCTAAAGCCATGACGTCATTTTATGGAATTGTTCAAGCTGTTTAAAGGCACTGTCAACTTAGTGTATGTAAACTTCTGACCCAGTGAAATTGTGATACAGTGAATTATAAGTGAAATAATCTGTCTGTAAACAATTGTTGGAAAAATGACTTGTGTCCTACACAAAGTAGATGCCCTAACCGACTTGCCAAAACTATAGTTCGTTAACAAGAAATGTGTGGAGTGGTTGAAAAACGAGTTTTAATGACTCCAACCTAAGTGTATGTAAACTTAATAAACTTAATCTCCACTATTTATTTTAATTTAACCAGGCAATAAAAAGTACACATTTTTATTTATAATGACAGCCAATGAACAATGGGTTAACTGTTTGTTCAGGGGCATAATGACATATTTTTACCTTGTCAGCTCGGGAATTCAATCTAGCAACCTTTCAGTTATTGGCCCAACAGTCTAACCACTAGGCAAACCTGCCACACTATAAAAAAACATCTAGACATTATCTCACATTTACCTTATAATAACATTTAATTTTCAACAGCGGAGAATTGTATAAACATTGCTGTCTGTCTCTCCGACATTTGCAACATTGTTTCCATATTCAAATTCGATCTCCTGCTGTCCCATAGCAATGAACGTGTCAGGAGTCGAGAAGAGACAGACAAGCAGGTAGACAGGCAGCATTCCTCAGCCAGTCGAAATCATAAATCAGCTGGCATCATTTTTATGGATATATACAAAAAAAAGGTAAATTGAAAAAGGTAAAACGAAATTTAGCTAATTTGCTCTTTTTCCAGCTTCAGTTTGAAGTGATTGTGTTACTGTAGCTGTGTTGTTGGCTAGCTCCTTTGAATAACAGTGTCCTGACGAGTAAGCACATTTTCTATGCTAGGCAAAATCATGCCTCATTAGCTCATTGTTATGGATGTATCCATATAAATGTCACTAGAAAACACCTTAAACAAATGCAAATGTAGCTACTTTGCTGTTATTCTGGCTGCACTTTTTGACGTGACTGTAAGTTAGCCGTAGTTGGCTAGCTAGCAAGCAAGGGATAAGACCGCTGCCAGCCAGTATGGAAATGGAACATTTAGAACGAATGACTGGGTCGCGTCCATAGATACCGAACAAAAAGACCGAATGACTGATCTTGTCTCTAGCAGCCCAATATTTGTGTCTGGACTATATCTTGTGGAAGGACTAAATAGTATAAATAAATTCCTCAAAATAATGTTTTTAATTAAAATATGTCAATCATTATTTGAATATGTTGGTAACCTGTTGTATAAAAGTGATAATGCCCTCGGATCCAGTGTTTGGAGGATATATTGGCAGGGTTCGCCTAACAACACCCGTGCCAATATATCCTCCAAACATCGGCTTCTTGGGCATTTTCATTTAATTGTAAGCTCAAGTTCAAGTGTTCTGAGATATTTGACGACACGACGATATTTGACGACGTCTTCCTGAAGACATTTGGATGAAGAGAAAACACCCATGAGAACCATACAGCAGGAGGCTTGCCTTTTAAATTCTTAAATTCTACAAGAAAAGTTTGAGAGTTATGTGGTTGATCTTCGCTAGAGATATTTTACTGTACATAAATCTTTCCCCTTTCACTACACAGCAAATTCTCCAGTGTTAAATTTACACTTGAGAATTGCTGACCGAAACCATCTAAACTGGAACAACCATTTCAGTAACTGGAGCAACAAGCCCAAGTCACAGATTGGATTAGTACATTTTTTAAAATGTTATTTATATTTGGGTAGCATAAGATTGATGAATTAATCAATGGACATGCAAAACAAAGATATTGAATAAAAAAATTGTATAACATACACCATTTATTTTGCTAAATAGATGTCTCTGCCCCACCTGCCCTGAATGACGGGTCTGATATGGACAATAGTATCCATGTTAATTAGGCCCTTTCCAATGTTAATGGGTTTAGGTGAAAGTTGTGCCAAAATACCCTGGTGACAGGATGCAGACATTTCCTGATTTCCCCATGAGGGGAAGTACAGAATAAAGTCCACCTCTTATAAAACTGCAGTAATCAACCCTGACTCGCCCCCATCCACACTTCCACCCTCCGAACCTCAAAATAAACACAAAGTTGTCAAAACCTCTAAAAAGGGAAAAGAAACACTTCTTGAGATGGACAATTTCCCAGAAGTGATTGGGGATTCCCGAACAGAAGAAGGAACAATACAACTCCACAGTCATCAGACACAAAGTTGCTGGCCTATGCAATGCAATACTCGACAACACCCATGCAAATATATCCTCCAGACACCGGCTTCTCGGGTATTATCACTTTTATACAACGGGTTACCAACATATTCAAATAATGACTGACATATTTTCATTAAAAACGTTATTTTGATGAATTCATTCATACTATTTCATCCTTACACAAGATATAGTCCAGACGCAAATCTAGGGTTGCTAGAGACGTGACCCAGTCGTTGTCTTTTTGTTCTGTATACAGTATATGGACGCGGCCCAGTCGTTCATTCTAAATGTTCCATTGCCATACTGGCTGGCAGCGGTCTTATCCCTTGCTTGCTAGCTAGCCAACTACGGCTAACTTACAGTCACGTCAAGAAGTTTAGCCAGAATAACAGCAAAGTAGCTGCTTTTGCATTTGTTTAAGCTGTTTCATAGTCACATTTGTGACTCACCACCTGAATTCGGTCTTACTTGCATGTTCAACATTTTTATTTCAGTTTTTTACATTGGATAAAAGTAAAGACTCAGAGCTACAAAATGGTATATTAAATACTGCATTTGAAGAAACAATGGGAACATAATTATTCTTTGAAAGTTGATCAATTTGTAAACTCACTTTTGAGAAAACCTTCTTTCAATGTTTTGGTTCTACTATTGGAGAGCCCTTCTTTGTCTACACCCATTCAGCATTGTTCACACCCTCTTAACCCTTAGCCCAACCCATCTGTTTCAGGGTTGATCCGCGTGTTCTGTACCAACTTGCCAGCTACTTCCAGACATCTAAGAGAGAGCGAACACCTCACTGAACATTATTCGCCCTTGGAGAGCTCGTTAGGCTGTTATGTTATCCAGAGCGTTGGTGACTGCAACTGTGCTGTCAGATTGTCCATTCGTAAATTCAGTGTTTCGCATTCAGAGTGCACACTGGATGCTCTGGCCAATAAGTAGGGTTGTTCCAAAAGCACCCAAGCTAATTGGCTAACATTGGCTAGCTACTTCCAGACACGTAATGAGAGAACACCCCACTCTGACCATTTTACTCCCCCTAGCAGAGCTGGTTAGGCAGTTTTCATGTTATCCAGAGCGTTGGTGACTCTAACTGTGCTGCTGGCAACCATTGAATTACGCTTTGTTGCTGATATTTACTGACACCGGCCATATTCAATGGGTGTTGAGCATTTAATAATGTATCAGTCATTCTGCGTCTGGCACACTAAGACGAGAGTATTTTGTTAAGAAAAGTAGCTAGAGAGCTAGCTAGGTAAACAATGAATCCCAAAGTATGATGTAACGTTACTTAGCGAGCCAGCCAGCTAACGTTAGCTAGCTAGCTAACAGTACACTAACATGAAATGAAAATACTTTGTCAAAATTAGAATGGAGTCTTTTGTTAAGACAGGTAGCTAGCTAGCTAGCTAGCTAAACAATGGACCATAATCCCAACTCATTACATTACTACCCTGCATGAATCTGCAGGTAGCTAACCAACCAGTTTCTATGGCTATAACTAGTCAAACAAATGTGTCTGAGATACGAAGAATAAGATCAACTCAGCAACTCAGCCAGCTAACATTAGCTAGCTACCCAGCCAGCTAACGTTAGCTAGCTAACAGTACACTTGAAATTAAACCACTTTCTGTCAAAAATTTGAAATGTGTAATATCTGAAAATGTAGCTAGCTAGACTATTTTACCAGTACCTTAGTTTGATGACGTAATCCAGACTGGCGTTTTCTCCATCTCCTTAGCTACAGTATCATGCTCGAATTCCACTGATTTCAAAACTGGGTCCTCCAAAAAGTGGAGAGCATACACATAACGTTAGCTAACGAGCCAGCCAGCTAACGTTAGCTAGCTAACAGTACCCTTTAACTAGGTTTATGCAGTTTTACTACGGGACACATTTTTTAAAAAGCAACATTTGACATGAATACCTAGACATGCTGACCAGCTCCAATAGACAGACGTGTGCTATATGGCAGACCAATGCAAACTCATCTCTTGGCATGTCCAGCCCACTCATTATCTCAGCCAATCATGGCTAGCGGGAAGGTTGCTGGCTTTTTCCGTAGCTAAACCAACTAGGCTCGTAATTGACATTTTTTATCCGTATTTAGAGATGGCATACAAGTTTGATATTAAGGCACATGAAAGTTCACATGTTCGAGAAGGCATTTCTGCCCAAAAACACATTTTGATTTTAAAAAATGTTTTACGTTCAAACAGCTCTCCTGTGAAGTCGTGACTTGTGACATATGCCTAGTTTCCTGAATCGGATCACATTTATTTGGATACATCCATAACAATGAGCTAACGAGGCATGATTTCGCCTGGCATAGAAAATGTGCTCACTCGTCAGGACACTGTTGTTCGGAGGAGCTAGCCAACAACATAGCTGCAGTAACACAATCACCTCAAACTGAAGCTGGAAAGACAGCAAATTAGCTGCGTTTTGTTGTACCTTCTTCAATTATATATTTTTTTGTATATATCCATTAAAATGATGCCAGCTGACTCATGATTTCGACTTGCTGAGAAATGCTGCCTGCCTGTCTGTCTTGTCACAACTCCCGACACGTTCATTACTATGGGACAGCAGGAGATCGAATTTGAATATTGAAACAATGTTGCAAATGTCGGAGAGACAGACAGCAAGGTTTATACATATCTCCACTGTTGAAAACATAATGTTAGTGTAAAAGAAATGTGAAATAATGTCTAGATGCTTTTAATAATGGAGATCAAGTTTATAAGTTGCATGGCCAGGCTGATGAGACAGTAAATTGCGCAGTCAGATGGAATAGAGTAAATAGGCACTTTATAGGCATAGATTTAGCTGGTGGCAATTTGTGGAATAGGCACCGGCTGGAATGCGATTTTAACCAATCAGCATTCAGGATTAGACCCACCCATTGTATAATTTATGACATTTTATGATTACATGTTTATGAACATGTAGGATTCTCTGTGAAGATTATGATACAGTAGCATTTAGAGCAGTGTTATCCAGATAGTGGTTTGTGGCCCACTGGTGGGTCGCCACTAGTCCATGGATTGTGGTCAAGCTGGGTTGAAGTTAGAAGAGGAACTGGCTTTGTTAAATCCCTGAGTCACAGGGGAACTCACAAAGTGGGGAACCACTGTTTGAAGCAATATCTGCTATTCGTGGTTCCCTTTTACAGACAACAAGAAGGAAGATGGATCCTATGATCCTCTGTCTCTTCCCAAACCAAATTTGAACTACAGTGATAGTGGGTAACAGCTGAGAATGATGTTTAGGTTTTGCTATGAAGGTGAGTACTCAGGCTGAGGTGAGTCTTACGGATTTAGGATCTTAATTTGATCACTCCTTTGTTGAAGAGAATTTTCCTGTTCTGCAGAATATTTTCCTGTTCTGCCAAATAAAAATGTGATTTACATTTTGTTTTAAATTATAATAAAAAAATTATTCAGTTTATTTTTGGAGAAAAAAAAAATCCTTCACATTTTCAAATAGTCCATTTATATTTTCCAACAGTGCTATACATTTGGGTGAGTTTTTTTTCTCGCCTAAGTAGCCTCGTTTCACTGCCAAAAATAAAATGAAACCATCTAGTGTTCAGCGAAATAACAACACAATGTCAAATACAGGTAGCCTAGTCAAATAATTTACATCCAATCACATTAACTGTTACTCTCTCGTGGGAATTCCAGTAACGGTCTGTATGTAGCCAAAAATAAACTCAGCATTAAAAGAAACACCCTTTTTTCAGGACCCTATCTTTCAACGATAATTCGTAAATATCCAAATAACTTTATAGTGAAGGGTTTAAACACTTTTTCCCAATGAACCTTAAACAATTAATAAGCATGCACCTGTGGAACGGTCGTTAAGACACTAACAGCTGACAGACAGTAGGCAATTAAGGTCACAGTTATGAAAACTTAGTACACCAAAGAGTCCTTTCTACTGACTCTGAAAAACACAAAAAGAAAGATGCCCAGGGTCCCTGCTCATCTGCGTGAACGTGCCTTAGGCATGCTGCAAGGAGGCATGAGGACTGTAGATGTGGCAATAAATTGCAAATTACTGTGAGACGCCTAAGACAGCGCTACAGGTAGACAGGATGGACAGCTGATTGTCCTCGCAGTGGCAGACCACGTGCAACAACACCTGCACAGGTTCGGTACATCCAAACATCACACCTGCAGGACAGGTACAGGAAGGCAACAACAACTGCCCAAGTTACACCAGGAACGCACAATCCCTCCATCAGTGCTCAGACTGTCCGCAATAGGCTGAGAGAGGCTGGACTGAGGGCTTGTAGGCCTGGTCCTCACCAGACATCACCGGCAACAACGTCGCCTATGGGCACAAACCCAACATGGGCACAAACCCGCCTATGGGCACAAACCCATCGCTGGACCAGACAGGACTGGCAAAAAGTAATCTTCACTGACGAGTCCCGGTTTTGTCTCACCAGGGATGATGGTCGGATTCGAGTTTATCGTCGAAGAATGAGTGTTACACCGAGGCCTGTACTCTGGAGCGGGATCAATAGGGAGGTGGACGTCCGTCATGGTCTGGGGTGGTGTGCAACAGCATCATCGGACTGAGCTTGTTGTCATTGCAGGCAATCTCAACGCTGTGCGTTACAGGGAAGACATCCTCCTCCCTCATGTGGTACCCTTCCTGCAGGCTCATCCTGAAATGACACTCAAGAATGACAATGCCACCACCCATACTGCTAATTATGTGCGTGATTTCCTGCAAGACAAGAATGTCAGTGTTCTGCCATGGCCAGCGAAGAGCCCGGATCTCAATCCAATTGAGCACGTCTGGGACCTGTTGGATCAGAGGGTGAGGGCTAGGGCCACTCCCCCCAGAAATGTCCGGGAACTTGCCTTGGTGGAAGAGTGGGGTAACATCTCACAGTAAGAACTGGCAAATCTGGTGCAGTCCATGGAGAGGAGATGCACTGCAGTACTTAATGCAGCTGGTGGCCACACCAGATACTGACTGTTACTTTTGATTTTGACCCCCCTTTGTTCAGGAAGACATTATTCCATTTTTGTTAGTCACATGTCTGTGGAACTTTTTCAGTTTATATCTCAGTTGTTGAATCTTGTTATGTTCACACAAATATTTACACATGCTAAGTTTTCTCAAAATAAACACAGTTGACAGTGAGAGGACATTTATTTTCTGTCTAGGCGTCACTGAACTGTCTCATTACATACACCTGATTCCATTTCCCCTGATTAGTAATTGTATATGTCTGTGCCCTCTGTTCACCATTGTCTTGTCGGTTATTGTTCCCATGTCCGTTGGTCTTTATTATTACCTGTGCTTTATTGTTTTGGTTTAATCTCACTCTTTTGTTTGGGTTACATCCCCTGTGTTTTCGTATATGTGTTTGTTTTGGGCTTCGTCCCCGTGCCTTTCATGGCATGTTGAATTTTTGGGTGTAGTATTAAAACCCACTATTTCGAATTCCTGTGCCTGTCTCCAATCATTTATACTACGTGACACCTCTGGCCAATCCCACAAACACTCATCCACTTGTACCTTAAGACAGAAAACATGACTTTGTACGTCAACACACGTTTGAATAAGAAAAAGTGATTCTAGATTTCCCCCAAGTGGATTTTATCTCTTGCGATAATATCTTCAGTTAAACACTAAAATGGGACACAGATGGTAATCTAGACCTCTGCCATTGCTTTAGTTTTGTAAAAGCTTAAAATAATGAAACTGATGCTCCTCTTCAGGACATCCATAGTTACTCAACATCTCCTGGAACTTACAAGATCTTTGTGCCCTGAAAAAAGCTCAGAAACGAGGGCTCAATTCAATCCGTAGTGCTGAAGATCTGCTTTATAGCAAGGTTCACATTTAAAGGTAATTTCCGATTGAGCCAACATATGCAGCTTTTACCGTGATTGCAGTCTCCACTAACGCGGGAACATTGTCTTTGAATTTATAGTACTGTAGCGCAGCCTAAATGCCAAGTTTATGTCCACAAAGGTTTTTGGATTCGACACACTGCCATAATAGCAGTCAAACTACAAACATAAACACACATCTTAGTAGAGAGTTAATAAGTGGAGGAAAGGGTCATTTATAATCTCCACTGTGGTGAAATGTAATGTCTTCTATCTTGGTTGATACATTAAATACTGTCACTTATCCTTCCAAACAGAAAAATGTAAAACATCAATTTTAAAGGTAAAAAAAATATAGATCATACAATAGTTTAATTGCGCACAGACACACACACACACAGACACATACTGATGCTCACACTCACAAGATGCAAATTCAGACCGTGATCTATAAGAAACATTAAAAAGTGATAGTATCAAATTCATGTAAGACAACAATGTTCCTCTACCCATGTCATGTACTGTCATGTTGTGTCTTGTCTCTGTCCTTTCCCTTCACCCTGTCTCCCTCTGCTGGTCGTTGTTAGGTTACCTTTTCTCCCCCGCTTTCCCCCAGCTGTTCCTTGTCTCCTCTGACTACCCATTCACCCCGTTTCCCACCTGTTCCCTTTTTCCCTCTGATTAGGTCCCTATATCTCTCTCTGTTTCTGTTCCTGTCCTTGTCGGATTCTTGTTTGTTGTGTTTCATGCCTGAGCCAGACTATCGTCATGTTTGCTGTAACCTTGTCCTGTCCTGTCGGAATCTGCCGGTCTATCTGAGCCTACCTATGTTTGGTTATTAAAGAAGCTCTGTTTAAGTTAGTTCGCTTTTGGGTCCTCATTCACTCACCTTAACAGAAGAATCCGACCAAGAATGGACCCAGCGACTTCGGATCCTCTCCACTCAGCCGTCGGGATCCAGGGAGCGATGCTAGGCAGACACGAGCAGGAAGTGTCTGCTGCTCGACATGCCGTTGAGACCCTGGCCACCCAAGTCTCCAACCTCACAGAACAGGTTCACCATCTCCGCCTCGATCCACCGGCCACTTCCAGGGCTTTCGAATCTCCGGAGCCCAGAATCAATAACCCGCCGTGTTACTCTGGGGAGCCCACTGAATGCCGCTCGTTCCTCACCCAGTGTGATATTGTGTTTTCTCTCCAGCCCAACACTTACTCCAGGAGCACTGCTCGTGTCGCCTACGTCATATCTCTCCTTATTGGACGGGCTCGTGAGTGGGGCACGGCAATCTGGGAGGCAAGGGCTGAGTGTACTAACCAGTATCAGGACTTTAAGGAGGAGATGATACGGGTTTTTGATCGATCTGTTTTTGGGGAGGAGGCTTCCAGGGCCCTGTCTTCCCTATGTCAAGGCAATCGATCCATAACAGACTACTCTATTGAGTTTCGCACTCTTGCTGTCTCCAGTGGCTGGAACGAGCCGGCCTTGCTCGCTCGTCTTCTGGAGGGTTTCCGCGCAGAGGTAAAGGATGAGATTCTCTCCCGGGAGGTTCCTTCCAGCGTGGATTCCTTGATTGAACTCGCTATTCGCATTGAGCGACGGGTTGATCTTCGTCACCGAGTTCGTGGAAAGGAGCTCGCGCTCTCCGTCGCCTCCCTCTCCGCATCACTACCATCTTCCTCTGCCGGCTCGGGTGCTGAGCCCATGCAGCTGGGAGGTATCCGCATCTCGACTAAGGAGAGGGAACGGAGAATCACCAACCGCCTCTGTCTCTATTGCGGTTCCGCTGGTCATTTTGTCACTTCATGTCCAGTAAAAGGCCAGAGCTCGTCAGTAAGCGGAGGGCTACTGGTGAGCGCTACTACTCCTGTCTCTCCTTCAAGATCCTGCACTACCTTGTCGGTCCATCTACGCTGGACCGGTTCGTCAGCTTCCTGCAGTGCCTTAATAGACTCTGGGGCGGAGGGCTGTTTTATGGACGAGACCTGGGCTCGGGAACATGACATTCCTCTCAGACAGTTAAAGGAGCCCACGGCCTTGTTCGCCCTGGATGGTAGTCCTCTCCCCAGGATTCAGCGTGAGACGCTACCTTTAACCCTCACTGTTTCTGGTAATCATAGTGAAACCATTTCTTTTTTAATTTTTCGTTCACCTTTCACACCTGTTGTTTTGGGCCATCCCTGGCTAGTTTGTCATAATCCTTCCATTAATTGGTCTAGTAATTCTATCCTCTCCTGGAACGTCTTTTGTCATGTGAAATGTTTAATGTCTGCTATCCCTCCTGTTTCCTCTGTCTCTTCTTCACAGGAGGAGCCTGGTGATTTGACAGGGGTGCCGGAGGAATATCACGATCTGCGCACGGTGTTCAGTCGGTCCAGGGCCACCTCTCTTCCTCCACACCGGTCGTATGATTGTAGTATTGATCTCCTTCCGGGAACCACCCCCCCCCCGGGGTAGACTATACTCTCTGTCGGCTCCCGAACGTAAGGCTCTCGAAGATTATTTGTCTGTAGCTCTTGACGCCGGTACCATAGTCCCCTCCTCCTCTCCCGCCGGAGCGGGGGTTTTTTTTGTCAAGAAGAAGGACGGGTCTCTGCGCCCCTGCATAGATTATCGAGGGCTGAATGACATAACAGTGAAGAATCGTTATCCGCTTCCTCTTATGTCTTCAGCCTTCGAGATCCTGCAGGGAGCCAGGTTTTTCACTAAGTTGGACCTTCGTAACGCTTACCATCTCGTGCGCATCAGGGAGGGGGACGAGTGGAAGACGGCGTTTAACACTCCGTTAGGGCACTTTGAATACCGGGTTCTTCCTTTCGGCCTCGCTAACGCTCCAGCTGTCTTTCAGGCATTAGTCAATGATGTCCTGAGAGACATGCTGAACATCTTTGTTTTCGTTTACCTTGACGATATCCTGATTTTTTCACCGTCACTCCAGATTCATGTTCAGCACGTTCGACGTGTCCTCCAGAGCCTTTTAGAGAATTGTGCACTTTTCATGCCTCCTCCGTCACATTTCTCGGTTCTGTTATTTCCGCTGAAGGCATTAAGATGGATCCCGCTAAGGTCCAAGCTGTCATTGATTGGCCCGTCCCTAAGTCACGCGTCGAGCTGCAGCGCTTTCTCGGCTTCGCGAACTTCTATCGTCGTTTCATCCGTAATTTCGGTCAGGTGGCAGCTCCTCTCACAGCCCTTACTTCTGTCAAGACGTGCTTTAAGTGGTCCGTTTCCGCCCAGGGAGCTTTTGATCTCCTCAAGAATCGTTTTACATCCGCTCCTATCCTTGTTACACCTGACGTCTCTAGACAGTTCGTTGTCGAGGTTGACGCGTCAGAGGTGGGCGTGGGAGCCATCCTTTCTCAGCGCTCCCTCTCTGACGACAAGGTCCACCCATGCGCGTATTTTTCTCATCGCCTGTCGCCGTCGGAACGTAACTATGATGTGGGTAACCGCGAACTGCTCGCCATCCGGTTAGCCCTAGGCAAATGGCGACAGTGGTTGGAGGGGGCGACCGTTCCTTTTGTCGTTTGGACTGACCATAGGAACCTTGAGTACATCCGTTCTGCCAAACGACTTAATGCGCGTCAGGCGCGTTGGGCGCTGTTTTTCGCTCGTTTCGAGTTCGTGATTTCTTATCGTCCGGGCTCTAAGAACACCAAGCCTGATGCTTTGTCTCGTCTCTTCAGTTCTTCAGTAGCCTCCACTGACCCCGAGGGGATTCTCCCTGAGGGGCGTGTTGTCGGGTTGACTGTCTGGGGAATTGAGAGGCAGGTAAAACAAGCGCTCACTCACACTCCGTCGCCGCGCGCTTGTCCTAGGAACCTTCTTTTCGTTCCCGTTCCTACTCGTCTGGCCGTTCTTCAGTGGGCTCACTCTGCCAAGTTAGCCGGCCACCCTGGCGTTCGGGGTACGCTTGCTTCCATTCGCCAGCGTTTTTGGTGGCCCACCCGGGAGCATGACACGCGTCGTTTCGTGGCTGCTTGTTCGGTCTGCGCGCAGACTAAGTCCGGTAACTCTCCTCCTGCCGGCCGTCTCAGGCCGCTTCCTATTCCCTCTCGACCGTGGTCTCACATCGCCTTAGATTTTGTCACCGGACTGCCTTCGTCAGCGGGGAAGACTGTTATTCTTACGGTTGTCGATAGGTTCTCTAAGGCGGCTCATTTCATTCCACTTGCTAAGCTTCCTTCTGCTAAAGAGACGGCACAAATCATCATCGAGAATGTTTTCAGAATTCATGGCCTTCCGTCAGACGTCGTTTCGGACAGAGGTCCGCAATTCACGTCTCAATTTTGGAGGGAGTTTTGCCGTTTGATTGGGGCTTCCGTCAGTCTCTCTTCCGGCTTTCACCCCCAGTCTAACGGTCAAGCAGAACGGGCCAATCAGACTATTGGTCGCATCTTACGCAGTCTTTCTTTTCGTAACCCTGCGTCTTGGTCAGAACAGCTCCCCTGGGCAGAATACGCCCACAAGTCGCTTCCTTCGTCTGCGACCGGGCTATCTCCTTTTCAGAGTAGCCTCGGGTACCAGCCTCCGCTGTTCTCATCTCAGTTCGCCGAGTCCAGCGTCCCCTCCGCTCAGGCTTTTGTCCAACGTTGCGAGCGCACCTGGAAGAGGGTCAGGTCTGCACTTTGCCGTTATAGGACGCAGACTGTGAGGGCTGCTAATAAGCGTAGAACTAAGAGTCCTAGATATTGTCGCGGTCAGAGAGTTTGGCTCTCCACTCAGAACCTTCCCCTTAAGACGGCTTCTCGCAAGTTGACCCCGCGGTTCATTGGTCCGTTCCGTATTTCTCGGGTCATTAATCCTGTCGCAGTTCGACTTCTTCTTCCGCGATACCTTCGTCGCGTCCACCCGGTCTTCCATGTCTCCTGCATCAAGCCCGTCCTTCGCGCCCCCGCTCGTCTTCCCCCCCCCCATCCTTGTCGAGGGCGCACCCATCTACAGGGTCCGTAGAATTTTGGACATGCGTCCTCGGGGCCGTGGTCACCAGTACCTCGTAGATTGGGAGGGGTACGGTCCTGAGGAGAGGAGTTGGGTTCCCTCTCGGGACGTGCTGGACCGTGCGCTGATCGAGGATTTCCTCCGTTGCCGCCAGGTTTCCTCCTCGAGTGCGCCAGGAGGCGCTCGGTGAGTGGGGGGGTACTGTCATGTACTGTCATGTTGTGTCTTGTCTCTGTCCTTTCCCTTCACCCTGTCTCCCTCTGCTGGTCGTTGTTAGGTTACCTTTTCTCCCCCGCTTTCCCCCAGCTGTTCCTTGTCTCCTCTGACTACCCATTCACCCCGTTTCCCACCTGTTCCCTTTTTCCCTCTGATTAGGTCCCTATATCTCTCTCTGTTTCTGTTCCTGTCCTTGTCGGATTCTTGTTTGTTGTGTTTCATGCCTGAGCCAGACTATCGTCATGTTTGCTGTAACCTTGTCCTGTCCTGTCGGAATCTGCCGGTCTATCTGAGCCTACCTATGTTTGGTTATTAAAGAAGCTCTGTTTAAGTTAGTTCGCTTTTGGGTCCTCATTCACTCACCTTAACAACCCATTGACCTAAAACAAAGATGTTACAATCAACCTCTCTTTTTATTTTCCCTGAAGCCTTTCAAAAGGATAGTACTGATCATCTTGCCCAAACCAATCTCCCTGACGCCACCCCTATGCAGAAATGATATTCTGCATGACGACCTTGCCATTGCGCAATAACACTTATCTTTACCGTTTACATTAAAATAATTTAATTTCTAATGGAAGGCTTCATGTACAAAAAACACAAAGAATATATGCTGAGTAGAGGAAAACACAGTATTTTATAAGCATGCAATTAAACAATGTGTCTACTGAAGTAGAAAAGCTTTGAAATTGAAAAGGTTTGGGTTTTTGACCTTCTCAGCATTACAACAACAGCATTACCTAAAATGCATTACCACACAATCTTTTTTTTAAGTAATAGGCATTGCAACAGAGTATTGTTGTGAAAGTACTAGGCAGATGATATGAATGATAGAGAATGGTGCGAATAACGAATGACTACTGCTCTGATTGATCATAGTTTGTGTGGGTTGGTGTGAGTCATACTTCAATGAAAAGACCTCTTTGTATTTCACCTTTCACACAGTTTAAGGAATTGGTTTAGATTTGAATTTGACTGGTCTTGATGTACTCCAAGACTGTAACATTATCTGGCAGCAGTTTTTACTGTACACAGTCAAATATGTCCTGTACATTTTAGTGTATTTATAGTAAATCTGCCTGTGTGCGATTGATCCTTTCTGAGGTCACTGCTCCTCAGTAAACCTTTGATAATCATGACCTCTTTCTCTTGTTTTAAACACATTCCTAGAAAATATTGTTTTACAAGCAATCAAAAGTTCAGTGGTGGCCTAAACATGAATTCCTCTTGAATTCAATGAACCTTGTGTAATAATGTTTCTTGAAAGAATTTCAATTTCTCAAGACCATGATGCGTACGGATGTTTATTTATAGATGAAAGCTCCAGCTCAAGTGTTCTGAGATATTTGATGACATACACTGGCTTGCGAAAGTATTCCCCCCCCGAATATATATGCACCCACATTTTCCGTTTTTAATTTTTTTAAACAAATAATTTTTTTACATTTCACTTCACCAATTTGGACTATTTTGTGTATGTCCATTACATGAAATCCAAATGTTGTATCACAAATAAATAGGAAAAACGCCAAGAGAGATTAATACTTTTGCAAGGCACTGTATCTTCCTTCAGACATTTGGAAAAAGAGGAAACACCCATGAGAAGCATACAGCTAGAGGCTTGCCTTTTGAATTCTTATTTCTACAACAAACAAAAATTTGAGCATTGTGTGTGGTTAATCTTCGCTAAATATATTTTACTGTACATACATCGCTCCTCTTTAACTAAATTCTAGAGTGTTAAATCTACACTGAGAGTGTTACATTTACAGTGGGGCAAAAAAAGTATTTAGTCAGCCACCAATTGTACAAGTTCTCCCACTTAAAAAGATGAGAGAGGCCTGTAATTTTCATCATAGGTACACTTCAACTATGACAGACACAATGAGAAAAAAAATCCTGAAAATCACATTGTAGGATTTTTAATGAATTTATTTGCAAATTATGGTGGAAAATAAGTAGTCTCCCAGTCCCTGCCGCTGAAAAACATCCCCACATCATGATTCTGCCACCACCATGCTTCAATGTAGTGATGGTGCCAGGTTTCTTCCAGAAGGGGCGTTAGTCATTCAGGCCAAAGAGTTAAATATTGGTCTCATCAGTTGGAATAATCTAGTTTCTCATGGTCTCAGAGTCCTTAAGGTGCCTTTTGGCAAACTCCAAGCAGACTGTCATGTGCCTTTTACAGAGGAGTGGCTTCCGTCTGGCAACTCTACCATAAAGGCCTGATTGGAGGAGTGCTGCAGAGATGTTGTCCTTCTAGAAGGTTCTCCCATCTCCACAGAGGAACTCTGGAGCTCTGCCATCGGGTTCTTAGTCACCTCCCTGACCAAGGCCCTTCTCCCCCGATTGAAAGTCTTCCATTTAAGAATGATGGAGGCCACTTCGTTCTTGGGGACCTTCAATACTGCAGAAATGTTTTGGTACACTTCCCCAGATCTGTGCCTTGACACAATCCTGTGTCAAGAGATCTATGGATAATTCCTTCAACCTCATGGCTTGGTTTTTACTTTGAGATGCACTGTCAACTGTCGGACTTTGTGTAGACAGATGTGTGCCTTTCCAAATCATGTCCAATCAATTGAATTTACCACAGGTGGACTCCAATCAAGTTGATAAATGGAAACAGATGCACTTGAGTCTCATAGCAAAGGGTCCTAAAACTTACGTAAATAAGGTATTTGAGAAAATGTCTTAATACCGGTTTTCACTTTGTCATTATGGGGTATTGTGTGTAGATTGATTATTTTTTAAATCCATTTTAGAACAAGGCTGTAACGTAACAAAATGTGGAAAGTCAAGGGGTCTGAATACTTTCCGAATGCAGTGTACCACCAATGACTGTATTTGTTAGTGACATAGAAATAGTTGTGCTATTCATCCATTTTCAGTCCTGTGGCCTTCACCAAATGAAGTCCTAAACGAATATGTTATCATTCAAATGATATGACTTTACCCAATAAAGCACATATTTCATAAGGCTTTATTTTATGGGCATAGTTCTACCCTAATACAGTGGCCTGAAAGTCGTGGTTTTCAGGCAACATCAGACCTGCAAGTCACATTATGCTGGCTTGCAAAGTGATGAGTAATTCCTTTTGGAATCCAGCCAGAGTGGGGATATCCAACATTTTGACATTTGATTTACCCACAACCTGAATTCAGATTGACTGCCTGGTTGGGAACACTAAGATATGAGACTACCTAAACCAGTGGTTCTCAACAGGTTTTGCCTCGAGACCAGAATTGAACCTTGTTGTCTCAGTCGTTATCCAATATTCACAAAGGATTTTTTGTTGTTGCCAAAATGCAATCTGGAAAACAATGTTTAATGCTATATTGATAGTAAATGTACCAATTATTGGACAAGGGAACAACAATCCCACCTTTTTCATTGTCAATAATTACATTTTGCCTATATTCGTGATGAAGAATGTTAAGCTCACTGGTTTGAGACCACAAAATCAACCAAATCTGCGAAATAGAGGCTCTAATAACTCTATATTGGAAATATACTGTGATTGAAGACAAATAGTTCAGAGGTTAAATTATTTAAAAATATAGGTTCATTATCATTTCTACACAGTTTCTGGAGTATCTAAAAATCTGCCTGCTATAGGGCATGGTGGGAAATATGATAATGGTGTGCGTGGTTTTGGTTTAACACCAACACAGTTTTTTTTTACACCAATAGGTGTTAATCTTACACTTACAGAGTACATGTAACACCCAAATCAACACTAGAAATGTTACACTGCAAAATCAACCGGTGCCCCCTGTACATAGCCTGGTTATTGTTATTCTTATTGTGTTACTTTTACTAGTACTTTTTATTTTAGTCTACTTGGTAAATATTTTCTTCTTCTTGAACTGCACTGTTGGTTAAGGGCTTGTAAGTAAGCATTTCACAGTAAAGTCTACACTTGTTGTATTCGGCGCATGTGGCAAATAAAGTTTGATTTGATCCACATAAAGTGGTTCACTACGGGCATTGGTTGTAGAAGGCAGATTGAGGAGGGAGTCCAAATAGATCCGGTCGGCACTGCCACAGATAGGATCAGAATTGAGATTTGGGAATGTGCGTGGGGTACGCTTGGAAAGTACACACGGGATTTTCCGTAATGGGAGGATCTCAATTTGTAACCTGACTCCAACAGACCAGTTAAGGCAAGTTTCAGCTGAACTCACCTCATCTTATCTCAGAAGGGACAGTCACCACTTGACTCTCTCCCACTCTCTCCTTGTGCTGTCATATGTGTGAACATTAAAGATGCCTCTAATATGATGGGTTCCTGTGCAACCTGCTGAAATGTGTTTAAAAGTGTGATTCGTAGGTTAGATGGATAGACTTTTTAATGGAGATGAGGATGGATTTTAGACCCTAATTAACCCCTAGTTAGCTTCAACATGCCGTTTACAGAAAGTTATATTGACATTCCTCGTAATGCATTGCAAAATGTTGTAATTACTGGGGTTTTGTTAACAGATGTTTATCAAGAGCAGGGCTTGATAGATCATAAGAGACTAATGGTCTATTATCCAGCTATTCACTCTAAATACCAAGGCAGTCGACCACTCAACATCAGGAATGACAGGTTTCCTTTTCTGTTTCACCTCTGGCACTGACATTGTACTGTTCAGGAACAAATCCCTAGGCTGATGAAACGAAAGTTCATTTCATCAAACGTTGGAATGTGAATAGAAGGCAAATGAGTTGAACAGAAATGGAAAGCAATCAACAGCGCCATCTACTGTTTGCATTGTCACTATGCCAAGTTCTCAGCTCTCACAGGAATTCTGCTACACAGGTTGAGTCATCAGAGGGTTACAGCTCTGTTGTAACAGTGGTGAAGTCTCTCTGACTGTCAGTGGGTCAGACCTCCATCAGCTCTCACCACGTTGTTTGCTCCTGGCAAAAGAAAAATGTTCAACCCACCCCTCCTCGTTGTCCTCCTCTTCTCCTTGATAACATTATGCAGTACAGGGAAACTTGATATACCTTAGCTTAGAGTAACACTCATTTCTGGTTATGAATGTATTTATTTAATGATTGTATTGAGATTTTCAATACAGGCATACAGAACAATCATACTCTGAATCAGATAACTGAGCTAAGTGTGGAATAAGTCAAGGGGTATGAATACTTTCTGAAGGCACTGTAAGAAGTCCCCTGGAAGTTTAGTAAGTCTATATAAGGACATCTGTGGGTGGATACTTTGCACAGAGAACTCATAAAAGGAGAGCGCTTTTGCAGGAGGTTGTTTAAACACGCCCGTCAAGCTCACACACAACAAGACTGAACACAATGCTTCCACAGAGCCTATGGGACTTCATCCTGGGATATAATGCCTGGCTCAGATCACCTTTCTTCCCTGTGCTTTTCTCCCTCAGCGTCTACCTCACCTTCTGCCTGCCCTTCGTGGTGCTGGACCTCCTCTCCCCCAGGCTGGCCTGGATCAGGACCTTTAAGATCCAGCAGAAGAGCCACGTCTCCTGGACCATGATGTGGAGCTGCCTGGCTCACTCCCTCTACAACCATGTAGTGTTCCTCTTCCCTCTCACTGTGCTGCACTGGTTCTGGAGACCAGCCACCTTCATGCCCGAGGCCCCCGGAACGCTGCGTCTCATCTGGGACGTGGTCGCCTGCCTCCTGCTGTTCGACTTCCAATACTTCATCTGGCATCTGTTGCACCATAAGGTGCCCTGGCTCTACCGGACGTTCCACAAGGTGCACCACAAGCACACATCCACCTTCGCCCTGACCACTGAGTACTCTGGGGCCTGGGAAACCCTGTCTCTGGGATTCTTCGCTGGGGTCAACCCTCTGCTGCTGGGCTGCCACCCCCTGACAGAGATGCTCTTCTATGTTCTGAATATCTGGCTTTCTGTGGAGGACCACTCTGGCTATGACCTGCCCTGGTCCACACATAGACTGGTGCCCTTTGGGCTCTACGGTGGAGCTCCGCACCACGACCTGCACCATCTGAAGTTCAAGTCCAACTATGCTCCGTACTTCACACACTGGGACAGGGTTTTTGGGACATTGCACAAGCATTCAGACTGAATTTCTGCACAGAAGAAAGTGCAATTGGACATCTTGAATATCTTTTATGTTAAAAGGATGGGATGCAGAAAACATCACTTTGTGATATATTTTATTATGTGTCGATGTTATTTACCATAGTAAAGATAAAGCTGTATTTAATCAAATGATTTTTTATTAAGTGTGTTGTTTATAATGGCGCAGCCTGACTGCAGATTTTCTATGACAGTTGTATATTAAAGATTCATGCAATGGACTCTACAATGTACAAACATTTTCAGGTTAAATTTAAAACCTGGTTAAATTAACCAGTTTAGTCAGAACTATCAGAATGAATTTGACTGAGATTGAATGACTGAAGACTATTGTGCATGTTTGTGTTGACTTCTCAGTGCTACTGGGTGAGCATCACTGAACAAAATGTTCAGCTGTTTCAAGCTGTATGCAGTATTAACAAGGGATGACTCCCAACATTTTAGTTACAAAACAAGATGTAATAAAACTTGTGACCTAAATATTTGTGTGGCTCGCTTTCATTCATCTACATTCTTCCGTACATAAGCCTATTTGTTTATACGATGTTGTTGATTTATAGAGATGGCTGTTTTCAGATACAGCAACGCTGCATGCAGCACAACCATGATGGTTTTCTATGACGCATACATACGTAAACATCATTTGTATGCAGTCATTTGAAACCCATGAGTGTGCCACCGTGCGCCAAAAGACATTTATATTGATACACGTTTCTACGAGGGGTCCATTAGGGCTCGAGACACTTTCATGAGGCAGATGACCACATGAATCATGTGGTCTAAGTGGAAGGATTCTTCTCACCAAAGTCTTGCTGCATCCCAAATGTGTTATTTTGTTAATCGTGACCTTGTGATCAAAAGAGGTCATTGCTCATTGCAAGATCGAGGAGTTTTTTCTGGACCATGTGACCTGAACATGAACAAAGGTTTTCTACATTAGCATGTACTCATTTTATGAGTTTCTAACAAACAGTTTTCTTTCTTTCTTACGATAGATGGACAATAGTATCCATGTTAATTAGGCCCTTTCCAATGTTACTGGAATTAGGTGAAAGTTGTGCCAGAATACCCTGGTGACAGGATGCAGACATTTCCTGACCTCCCCGCGAGGGGAAGTACAGAATGAAGTCCACTATTTTTAAAAGTGCAGTAATCAACCTTGCCCCCATCCACACTTTCAAACGAAATATGAAGTTGCCAAAGCCTCATCTAAAAAGGGAAAAGGACATCTTCCTGAGATTGACAATTGAGAATTTCCCAGAAGTAATTGCAGAATTCCCGAACAGGAGAAGAAACAATACAATTCTGCAGACAAAACAGAGCCATCAGACACTCGTTTCCTGGCCTATGCAATACACTGTATGACGTTTTCTGATTATATCTTTGTGAACATGTAGGATTCTTTGTGAATGTTATGATAGCGTTTCAAGCAGTATTTTCCAGATTGTGGTTTGCGGCCCACTGGTGTGTTGCCACTGGTCCATGGGTTGTGGTCAACAATGGGTTTGAGGTTACAAGAGGCACTGGCATTGTTTTTTTGATTTTTTTATCATTTAACCTTTTATTTAACTAGGCAAGTCAGTGAATCACAGAGGATCCCACAAAATGGAGAAGCACTGTTTGAAGCAATATCACACAGATTTAGAATTTTATATTCTTTCGTGTTTGCTATTCGTGGTTCACTTTTAAAGACAACTAGAAGTATGCTATTGGATAATATGTGAGAATGATGGTGTTTAGGTTTTTGCTATGATGGTGAGTTCTCAGGCTGAGATGAGTCTTACAAATCAAATCAAATTTTATTTGTCACATGTGCCAAATACAACAGGTATTTCACCTTACAGTGAAATCAACCATTGTGTGTGGGATAAGCTTGGAAAGTATTTCCAGCAATGGGAGGATCACAATTTGTAGCCTAACTCCAAAACCCAAAAGACTAGTCAAGACAAGTGTGAACAGATGCTTATCAAGAGTAGGGCTTGGTAGGTCATATATGAGTCATGGTCTACTATCCAGCTATTCACTCGAAATACCAAGGCAGTCGACCACTCAACATCAGGAATGAGACGTTTCTGTTTCAAATCAAATCAAATGTTATAAGTCACACGTGCCGAATACAGCAGTGAAATGCTTACTTACGAGCCCTTTACCGCCAATGCAGTTTAAAAACAAATACAGATAAGAATAAGAAATAAAAGCAACAAGTCATTTGAAGAGCAGCAGTAAAATAACAATAGTGAGACTATGTACAGGGGGGTACCGGTAAAGAATCAATGTGAGGGGGCACCGGGTTAGTTGAGGTAAAATGTACATGTAGGTAGAGTTGTTAAAGTGACTATGCATAGATGGTAACAACAGAGAGTAGCAGTGGTGTAAAGGGGGGTGGGGGTAAAATACAAATCGTCTGGGTAACCATTTGATTAGGTGTTCAGAAGTCTTATCCCTTGGGGGTAGAAGCTGTTTAGAAGCCTCTTGAACCTAGACTTGGTGCTCCAGGTACCTCTTGCCGTGCGGTAGCAGAACAGTCTATGACTAGGGTGGCTGGAGTCTTTGATAATTTTTAGGGCCTTCCTCTGACACCGCATGGTATAGAGGTCCTAGATGGCAGGAAGCTTGGCCCCAGTGATGTACTTGGCCCCCGTGATGTACCACACTACCTTCTGTAGTGCCTTGCAGTTGGAGGCCTAGCAGTTGCCATACCAGGCAGTGATGAAACCTGTCAGTATGCTCTCGATGGGGCAGCTGACAAATGAGTAGAAGGCAAACAGAAAGCAATCAACAGCACCACCTACTATTTGCATAGTCACTATGCCTAGTTCTCAGCTCTCACTGTAATTCTGCTACCCAGGTTGAGTCATCAGCGGGCCACAGCTCTGTTGTAAAAGTGGTAAAGTTTCTCTGTCTGTCAGTGGGTCAGACCTCCATCAGCTCTCACCACGTTGTTTGCTCCTAGCAAAACATTAATTTATGCGCAACCCACCCCTCCTCGTCCTCTTCCTTCCTATGATAACATGATGCAATACAGTGAAACCTTGATGTTAGGATTTTTTAATTGTTGGGTAAGGTTTTTAGAAGCATGTTGATGTATGCATTATGATCCATCTGATCAACAACAGCAGAGAAACTAGTTTGCTTTATTGATGATTTATCTTGAAAGAACTGATTGATTCTTCACAAAAAAATACAGTTTTATATCTTTATGTTTGAAGCCTGAAATGTGGCAAAAGGTCGCAAAGTTCAAGGGGGCCGAATACTTTCGCAAGGCACTGTACATTGAATCATTGAATTCACAAATAATACATTATATTCCATGATATGGAACTGAATCGAATGAACATTGCAGTCCTGTGGCTTTAACCGAGTTAATTCGAATGAATGATGAATGATATCTTTATAATTAAACTTTTTTATGACAATACATTACATATCTGATAAGGCCTTATTTTGAGGCTTAGCTTTACCGTAATACAGTGGCCTGAAACTCATGGTTTACAAGCCACATCCGGCTTGCAAGTAGGGTTGCAAAATTCCAGTAACTTTCCCAAAATGTTCAGATTTTCAATCTTCCAGCTGTGATTTCTGGAAAAACCAAGGGAAATTAACCAGAATTTTCCAACCCTACCTGCAAATCACATTATGTTGGCTTGCAAAGGGATACATCATTCCTATTGCAATCAAGCCAGAGTTAGGACATTTCAATGGTTGACATTTGTATTCACTCACAAACTGCATTCATAATGACTGCCAGGGTTAGGAACTTTGTGAGGAGACTACCTAAGCCATTTAAACTGGAACAACCATTTCCGTAACAGGTGCAAAAAATGTAACTGAATGATAGGATTAGTTTAGAAAAATGTATGTTATTTATCTTTGCGTAGCATAGAATTATTCACTCAATGCACATGCAAAAACACAGATATTCAAAACAATACCCAAAAAATAAACCCGCAGTAGAGCATGTTGGGGAAAAAAGTTAATTTGTTATCATAACTTTATAAAATACAGTTGATGTGACTAATTTAGTTTTGAGTCAGTACCAAAAACATTTTAAGTAATGATGACTTTTCATTGACTTTGAGATCAATTTAACAAAAGTATTTAAATAAAAAATTCATTGGGCTTTACAGCACATTTAATATTGTTCTTGTGACTGACTGGGTTCAAACCGGGTCTCCTGCATATCACAAGACTGTGTTAGCCCACTTAGCTAATGTCGATAAGAATTCGTTCAAGAAGTTCATGTTAATTACTCTGTATGCATAGCAAGTATCGCTTCCCCCTGATTCAGCTCATACTGTCATGTATTGTCATGTTGTGTGTTTCTGTCCTTTCCCTTCACCCTGTCTCCCTCTGCTGGTCGTTGTTAGGTTACCTTTTCTCCCCCTCTTTCCCCCAGCTGTGCCTTGTCTCCTCCTAACTACCCATTCACCCCGTTTCCCACCTGTTCCCTTTTTCCCTCTGATTAGGTCCCTATATCTCTCTCTGTTTTTGTTCCTGTCCTTGTCGGATTCTTGTTTGTTGTGTTTCATGCCTGAGCCAGACTATCGTCATGTTTGCTGTAACCTTGTCCTGTCCTGTCGGAATCTGCCGGTCTATCTGAGCCTACCTATGTTTGGTTATTAAAGAAGCTCTGTTTAAGTTAGTTCGCTTTTGGGTCCTCATTCACTCACCATAACACATACGAGACAAAAACTCAGGACCTCTGCCTTGCAAACACATGGACCCTCTTTCCTGAAGCATTCCAACCCATCATATTGAAAAAGGCCTTCTTCAGTTATGCAAGGGGTGACACTTCAGGCTGATGAGTGAGTTTCACAGATCCCCATCTGTTACACTAACACAAGTCTTCAAGATCCAGCAAGGTTACTCATCAAGACAGCATGGTTTGGTGATCTATGCTGACGTGATGAGCAACCTTGCCTGAGACCTGAAGACGTGTTAGTTTGACATGTGTTAGTTTGTGTTAGACGTGCTAGTTTCAAGTCTCCAGCAAGTGTACTCATTAAAGGTTAACATGTGACTGACTGGGTTAAGACCGTGTTAGCCTGCTGAGTTAAAGCCTAAGCATTTGTTCCTGTGACTACACTCTAAAAAGAAAAGGTTCATGGAGTATCCTTGAGGGATTCTTCAAATTGCAACTGTGGGGGAACCCCTGTAAGTTCTTCAAAGAACCTCTTTTTAATGGATCGTCAAAGAACCTTTTGAAGAACCTTTTGGGGTTCATTTTTGAATCACCTCCCCTTCCCTATTATTATGACTAATAAGAAGAATAATATACATAACAACAACAACAATAACATAACATTTTTGTTGTTTTACTATGATTTTAGTGGCAAAGCAGAATTTAAAAAATCTAAACCTAAAGTAAACTCCCTGCAGAGCCCCAAGTCTAATGGGTATTGTATATCCTCTGGGAAGGATTGTTTTGATAATGGTTTTCATACACATACCTTGTCCATAATGTAGAGGCCTCTGGAATTTTAAATGAAGAGGTAAGGGGGGAGGATGGTACAAGTGATCTACATAACATACCAATTGACTTACCTTTGTATGCCTCCTCGTCTTTATACCTGCAGACACACACACACAGTAGTGAGCAGTTCAGTCATCTGCGCCCAATACAGCCAGCCTTCAACATGTTCCTATAGCCTACATATTCTTACCTCTTTGTTGACTGATATCCATTAAATTGTGTCCATGTTCTGTTTGAGAACGAGTTTTAAAAGGGAGAAAGTGTATAAACAACACAACAATTTGTACACATTTTTACAAATATACCACCCATGTATAAATAGGCTTTTATAATAGGTTTTTATAAGGTTTTTATAATTTATAATGATAAATGTATCATTATAAAACAGTATCAATTTGATCGTACAAGGGACAAACCTTAACTGAAAAATGTAAAGAGCTCCTCCATTTAAGTTATGTGCCTGCTCCTGCTGTCCTTTCAAATCCAAATGTTTCAGTTGGGCAGTTAGGTTCCTCCAAGAATACCCCCCCCTCCCTTGATTAATCTTACCTCCTATGGGGTTCTTGGAATAACCTTTTGGGAGCAATTTCCAGTGTCAAGCACCCTAAGGTTCTTCAAAGAACTTTGACGATCTTAGAAGAACCCTTATTGAACCCCTCATTTTCAGAGTGTCGGATGGGTCTCTTGAAGATGGTCAAAGGGGGGTGACGTGTAAGACAGGTGGTTCAGTGAACACGCTCACGTGATGAGTAGGCTGTGTGGTCCTCTGTAGCCTGTCCTCCTATAGCTCCTCCCACCAGCCTCCTATAGTGCACATATCCTTCCCCTTCTGTTTGCTACAGAAAGTGCTCTTGTTGTGCAGTAGTTTAGTTTAGTGTATTAGGATCCCCATTAGCTACTGCAAATGCAGCAGGTGCTGGATGATGGTTTGAATCCCCAAGGCCCTTTCAATGTGTGTTTGAGCAAGGAACTTAACCGTAGTCTCTCTGCATAAAATTGGAGCTAAATGCTGTGTTGAAATAATAAACAGCTTTGCTTAAAAATGTCCACATGATGTTTCCACTGTTAAATAAAATGGGTACGTTACCAGGGTAGCTAACTCTGTGTTGTTGCTTTTTCTTTATATTCTGGAAAAGGATTACACTTGACTTAAAGCCTACAAATACCTTTTATAGTGTTTTATAAATAAGTGAATAAAACATCACACTGAGTTTTATAACCTCTTATGAGTTATTATGGACGCTGATAGTTATAAGTTATAACGCATTATGAAGGACGTTATGAAGCGTTATGTACTTCATAGAAAGTGGTACCGAACACTTCATTCCAGCAGTTGGGTTGAATCTGAAATCAAAACATCTAAATATGAACTCTTCCCTAAAGCTGTTTTGCTGAAAAACAAAAGTTATTATTATGCCACTAGAGGGCGAGAGAGGAAAAGGCACATGGAGTACAGAGAGTGCCAGTGCTTCGCAGAACGCAGACAGTGAGGGCACTAAAGGGGAAGGGGGATACCAGTTGGCCAGAGGTCAGGTGAGGCTAAATACAACAGTAAAAGAGGTGGAAGCCCACAGAGACAAGACAAATTACACCAGATAATATCCCTAGGTTTACCCAGTAGGGCATTCTGTCTTCTTTTTCTCATCTTCTTCACCTCATCACCACAGATTTGATTGGATTTGGCTGGTGAAAGCAATATGGTTGAGACCTTCAAATCCTTTGACCAATCAGAGGCCATTAAGGAAATGGAACAAGGAACTGAAGTCTGAAGAGTATTGAGGTACTGGATCTGTACTCGAGTTAGCTAACACAGTGTTCTCGTTCTCTCTCTCTCTCTCTCTCTCTCTCTCTCTCTCTCTCTCTCTCTCTCTCTCACACACACACACATAGACAATCACGCACACACGCACGCGCGCGCACACACACACGCACACACACACACGCACACACACACACACACACACACACACACACACACACACACACACACACACACACACACACACATACACACACACACACACAATCGCAATCGATATGCTGATAAAATTTGGGGAGTCTTGTTTTCAGATTAGCCTGGGGATTTTAACAAGGCTAATCTGAAAACAAGACTCCCCAAATTTTATCAGCATATCGATTGCGCAACCAGGGGAGGAAAGACCTTGGACCATTGTTACTCTAACTTCCGCGACGCATATAAGGCCCTGCCCCGCCCCCCTTTCGGAAAAGCTGACCACGACTCCATTTTGTTGATCCCTGCCTACAGACAGAAACTAAAACAAGAGGCTCCCACGCTGAGGTCTGTCCAACGCTGGTCCGACCAAGCTGACTCCACACTCCAAGACTGCTTCCATCACGTGGACTGGGAGATGTTTCGTATTGCGTCAGATAACAACATTGACGAATACGCTGATTCGGTGTGCGAGTTCATTAGAACGTGCGTTGAAGATGTCGTTCCCATAGCAACGATTAAAACATTCCCTAACCAGAAACCGTGGATTGATGGCAGCATTCGTGTGAAACTGAAAGCGCGAACCACTGCTTTTAATCAGGGCAAGGTGTCTGGTAACATGACCGAATACAAACAGTGCAGCTATTCCCTCCGCAAGGCTATCAAACAAGCTAAGCGCCAGTACAGAGACAAAGTAGAATCTCAATTCAACGGCTCAGACACAAGAGGCATGTGGCAGGGTCTACAGTCAATCACGGACTACAGGAAGAAATCCAGCCCAGTCACGGACCAGGATGTCTTGCTCCCAGGCAGACTAAATAACTTTTTTGCCCGCTTTGAGGACAATACAGTGCCACTGACACGGCCTGCAACGAAAACATGCGGTCTCTCCTTCACTGCAGCCGAGGTGAGTAAGACATTTAAACGTGTTAACCCTCGCAAGGCTGCAGGCCCAGACGGCATCCCCAGCCGCGCCCTCAGAGCATGCGCAGACCAGCTGGCCGGTGTGTTTACGGACATATTCAATCAATCCCTATACCAGTCTGCTGTTCCCACATGCTTCAAGAGGGCCACCATTGTTCCTGTTCCCAAGAAAGCTAAGGTAACTGAGCTAAATGACTACCGCCCCGTAGCACTCACATCCGTCATCATGAAGTGCTTTGAGAGACTAGTCAAGGACCATATCACCTCCACCCTACCTGACACCCTAGACCCACTCCAATTTGCTTACCGCCCAAATAGGTCCACAGACGATGCAATCTCAACCACACTGCACACTGCCCTAACCCATCTGGACAAGAGGAATACCTATGTGAGAATGCTGTTCATCGACTACAGCTCGGCATTCAACACCATAGTACCCTCCAAGCTCGTCATCAAGCTCGAGACCCTGGGTCTCGACCCCGCCCTGTGCAACTGGGTACTGGACTTCCTGACGGGCCGCCCCCAGGTGGTGAGGGTAGGCAACAACATCTCCTCCCCGCTGATCCTCAACACTGGGGCCCCACAAGGGTGCGTTCTGAGCCCTCTCCTGTACTCCCTGTTCACCCACGACTGCGTGGCCACGCACGCCTCCAACTCAATCATCAAGTTTGCGGACGACACAACAGTGGTAGGCTTGATTACCAACAACGATGAGACGGCCTACAGGGAGGAGGTGAGGGCCCTCGGAGTGTGGTGTCAGGAAAATAACCTCACACTCAACGTCAACAAAACTAAGGAGATGATTGTGGACTTCAGGAAACAGCAGAGGGAACACCCCCCTATCCACATCGATGGAACAGTAGTGGAGAGGGTAGCAAGTTTTAAGTTCCTCGGCATACACATCACAGACAAACTGAATTGGTCCACTCACACAGACAGCATCGTGAAGAAGGCGCAGCAGCGCCTCTTCAACCTCAGGAGGCTGAAGAAATTCGGCTTGTCACCAAAAGCACTCACAAACTTCTACAGATGCACAATCGAGAGCATCCTGGCGGGCTGTATCACCACCTGGTATGGCAACTGCACCGCCCTCAACCGTAAGGCTCTCCAGAGGGTAGTGAGGTCTGCACAACGCATCACCGGGGGCAAACTACCTGCCCTCTAGGACACCTACACCACCCGATGTCACAGGAAGGCCATAAAGATCATCAAGGACATCAACCACCCGAGCCACTGCCTGTTCACCCCGCTATCATCCAGAAGGCGAGGTCAGTACAGGTGCATCAAAGCTGGGACCGAGAGACTGAAAAACAGCTTCTATCTCAAGGCCATCAGACTGTTAAACAGCCACCACTAACACTGAGTGGCTGCTGCCAACACACTGACACTGACTCAACTCCAGCCACTTTAATAATGGGAATTGATGGGAAATGATGTAAATATATCACTAGCCACTTTAAACAATGCTACCTTATATAAATGTTACTTACCCTACATTATTCATCGCATATGCATACGTATATACTGTACTCTATATCATCGACGGTATCCTTATGTAATACATGTATCACTAGCCACTTTATACTATACTATGCCACTTTGTTTACATACTCATCTCATTTGTACATACTGTACCCGATACCATCTACTGTATCTTGCCTATGCTGCTCTGTACCATCACTCATTCATATATCCTTATGTACATATTCTTTATCCCCTTACACTGTGTACAAGACAGTAGTTTTGGAATTGTTAGTTAGATTACTTGTTATTACTGCATTGTCGGAACTAGAAGCACAAGCATTTCGCTACACTCGCATTAACATCTGCTAACCATGTGTATGTGACAAATAAAATTTGATTTGATTTGATTTGACACACACACACACACACACACATACAGAGAGAGAGAGAGAGAGAGAGAGAGAGAGAGAGACGGGAGAGACGAGAAGAAAATGGGCTCGGGCTCAGGCCTTGCTTGCGAGGAGTCACCATAAGACATTCCAGAGCTGGTTGTGAGCAGATGCCTGTTGATGCTAAGCGTCCAATGAGAAGGCAGAAGGGAACGTCCTTAAAGACCACAGCTGCTTTGCCATTTTCGGTCAAAGCACATGCCAGTAGAGCCCTGCAAGAGCCCAACGCCCTGCTGCACACACTGGCCTGCTGCACACACTGGCCTGCTCTGATCGGTTGATGTCTGCCGTGATGGCCTGGCGTCAGATGGGGATTTAATGTGGAGAGGATTGATTCCAACGCTGATAGTCGGAACAGTAGCAGCAGTAGCTGTGTTGAGGGAGATGTACTGGTCTACAGCCACGTTCCCCTATAAATGCTGCTAACTCGATTCAATGAAAGAGGCATAGGTGGAAGATACTGAGGGGCAGAGATGTTTGTCAAGTTATGTGACATCAAGGTTATGATGACTATCATGTTCCTTTAGAACCTCTCAAATAGATAACAACATGTCTTACATGATGCTGTATACCCCTGGTCTTCCGAAAGGTGCAGTGTTATGCATTGTCTTTCAAAACAAGGCTCACTGAATCAGTTGCTGCCGTTACTATCACTTAGGCGCGCAGATGTGCCTTCAATGAGGCAAAGAACGAGAGGAGGTCTCATAAAGGAGAAGAGAAGTCGCTGCAAGAGAGGAGAGGAAGTAAAGAGTGCAGCTAAACATGGGAATAAGTGAGCACACGCTGACTGATGGGGTGCAAAGGATACCTTCAGTTTAAACACAGAGCGACTTTTCACCCACAGTATTACGTAGATGCAGACGCACCCACACGCACGCGCACCCACGCTCACGCACACACACACCACACACACACAGACAGACAGACAGACAGACAGACACACACACACACACACACACACACACACACACACACACACACACACACAAAATAGAGTGAGGGTATGTTTTTTCCCAGACCACACCTTCGGTGGGATTGTTTCTTCCCTACATGCCTTGAGGAAGCATGGTCTGCCAAGTCTCTCCTTATTTACTGAACAGCTCCTTTTTTGGTGCTGCATTCAAATCTTCTGTGCGCTGTTACTGTGGCCGAGTGGGAGGCAGGTCAGTGGCTTTCCTTCCATGTGTAAAGCTGACCTCCAATTTGAGGGATTTCACGCTGACAGAGAGTGATGAACACCAGCCATGCTAGTATTGCAAAGGTCATGTATTGGTAAAGGGGCTCTTTGTAAAGATGTGCAAGTCTGACTAGTTAGACAATATTGGGAGAGCTGTGTACTGTTGAATGATTTTGCCCTTGTGTTACAATGAATGAAAAGTCTTGTAATGTGGTACATTTGGCCATCTTGCTGTACAACGTCTTGTTACTAATTCCAAGTGTTAAAAGTATGAACCGAAGGAATACCAGCATCAGCTAGCGTCAGTCTAGGATGGAGTGTAGGCTACAACAAACTACATTTATTTTTGACAGCAGATCTAACATTCCAAGCATTTTTTCCATGAAACAGTTTAGCTTCTGTACTACTGAACATGACCAATCCTTTAATACAACAGGACTGAGAATTCCCTCGATCACACAACTAAGGAACAAAATCAGTCAAATATCATCCTCATGACTTTGCAGAACATGAGAAGGAATTGAGAATGTTATTTCAAGATTTATGCCAGAGAAAGAAAAATATGTACTTTTAAAACTTGAATTAGAAACAAAATAGAGAGATTTTGCTGTGGCTTTAAAGCTGCTGATCGTTGGGTGACAGCTACATTATTTTGCACAGCCTGATGAGTCCGGATCATTTGGACTGTTTCAGAGGGATTGCTGTACCATTTGCATCAAATGACAATTCATATTCGCTGACAATAGCCTTTCACAGTACATTTAGTTGAGCTCAACTACAAACCCAATAGTCCTCCAGTCATGCTGATAATATTCTTACTCTCTCACTTCCTTATTCCCTCTCTCCGCCCCCTTTCACCTCACTCTCTCCCCTACTGTCTCTCATCCTGATATGGCTTTGTGCTGGCCATCGTCAGTACGTTGTTGTAGCGTAGCATACCTCATCAGACAAGCAGAGAGCCCAGAGAGCCTGGGACCTGAGGCAACACCCGGCCAATCCGTCTGAAGATGAGCTCATGGGTTTACAGTATGGGATCTCACCAGCGCCAGGGTAGATGATGATGACCGTCCCATCCCCAACTTATGACCAGCGGCACCTCATATCGTTCAATATCTATTTAGCTTCAACTTAAAGGGGCACCTAAGCTTTTGACCATAGAATGAAAACGAGTCATTTTCACATACGTGTAGGCTAGAAACACTGGTATGGTGACGTAGATAATGAATATCAGGTTAAAATGTGGTGAAATGGCCCTTTCATAAAAACGATGCTGGAAGATAAAGTTATTTTTGACCAGGGGAGAACTGTTCGTCTGACCCCCTGATTGTTAGAGCCGAGTGATGTAGCCTTTGTAATACTAAGAGCCAGCGACTCGGCGCTGTGGCAATGGGCAGTTGGTGACAGGTTCTTTCAGCACCGTCAGTAAAACCTCACTTTTCCTCGCTATGGTCTCAAGGTCTACCTACCCACGCCGCCGCTCACAAACGGGTTTGGTAACACTCACTTTATCTGGATTGCCCCAAGTAGATGTTCTGTAGATGTTCAATAACTGTCAACAACATTTCAACTAACTATCTACTAACCCTAGCCCAACCCTAACATGAACCCTTATCCTAACCCTAAACAGTAACCGTAGCAACCAGTTGCTTATCAACAGATAGTTTAGTGTTAGTATGACCATCTGAAGATCAACTATATGAGATTATCCAGATAAAGTGGGACCACTCTCCTTTCAGTGTGGGTCATCACAGAAGATATCTGGAAGATCATTCCAGAGAAGCACTGAGAAAAAAATGTGCAGAATAACAATCTGACATTTTGAAAGGTCAGGATATTCCCTAGTTACAATACAATTTAACAGACCTCTACCTCAACTGACAAGAAATAATATTTCTTCACACCTATCGAATATTTCCTCATCTAACTGATGCCAATTCAAACAGCACCTATAGGCTGTATTTGTGACCTAACCCGTTTCACTCTTCCGTGTCACTCCGTCTGTGTGTGTGTGTGAGGGCCCTGTGTGTCACAGGGGGCAGTCCTATGAGCTCTGTGCTGTGTGTTTATGTTCCAGGATGGTGAGATCTCCTGCCTTTCACAGAAAAAAGGCCCCTGGAATGCTCTGAATGATGGGACTGGGGCCCTCCACTAAAGCACTAGGATTGGACTGTTTTCCCCCGGCCATCCCTATAAGGCTCTGGCTGAGTGAGGCAGACAGGGAGAGTGCAGCCCCGGCTCCATGTTTGGGAAGTGGGAGGGGGAAGTGGAGGATAGGGTCTGGGAGCTACATAAACTCTCCCCAGGCCAGTGAGGGGGCACACCATCCTTGAGAGGCACACCCCGGCCAAGCACTGTCAGGGTAAGTAGGCCACCACCTCACCTCTCCTTTCTCCCTCTCTCTTCCCTGCTCTTCTCCTATCATCTTCTTTCCCCCTCTCTCTTCCCTGCTCCTCTCAGCCCCTCTCTGTCCTCTCTCCTCCCTGCTCCTCTCCTATCATCTTCTTTCCACTTCTTTCTTCTCTGCTCTCCTCTACCCTCTCCTCCTCTACCGCCTGCCAGTCTGCCTGACTGCCTCAAGTCGACACCTGCTAAATTGGTATCTGCTAATCTGCTAGTCTGAGTCAACTGCAGGGGTCAGCACCTTACAGCACAGGCGGCTGCTCAATTTAAACCAAGCTCATTAGCCTTGAAGAGCTTTGGCTAATCTCGCAGGTGTATGTTAATGCAAGACAGGGATTTTGAAGTCTCACAACTAAGTCACTGTGGTCTGTTGTGGGTATTAAGTGTCACAGCTCTTGGAAGAGATCTTAATCATCATGCTGTTGTGGTTCACTTAGGATTTGTGGTTGAAGAAGCAAGTGTTGCTGCTTGAAAGAGTGTGGTAGAATAACACAGTTGTAAATGCTCAATTTGCAATGTCTTGTTGCAACTAAGGTATAGGCTCAGAAACCTGTTATCACTTATAAATTGTTTTTTCAGTTAGTTGATCATAGTATTAGACAACTGGGTCAGTGCCATAACGCAAGGTATAGGCTCAGAAACCTGTTATCACTTATAAATTGTTTTTTCAGTTAGTTGATCATAGTATTAGACAGCTGGGTCAGTGCCATAACGCAAGATAAACATTTCTCTCAAAGGTTGTCTCAAAGTCTTGTAACGTCTCTTGGAAACAGTCAGGCTCATAGATTGTCTCATAGAGTGTTAAGTCTCTTGGGAACTCAGTCAGTTTGGAAAGTTTGGTCGTTTACTGTCTACAGTTTTGAAATGTGGAAAGCTTTTGAAATGTGCAAATGAGGTGATGACTGGTTGCATATAGGGGTCTCTGCTATGTTCTGCAAATGACGGGAGTCTTGAAGAGTTCAACACCAGCCAATCTTCAGCAGTGAACTCCATCATAGTTGCTCATGGTGCCCTCTGCTGGAAAGCTTTGGAAACCTTTATTCCAAAGGTTTATGACTAAATATGGTTCTCCTTGATTCTGCTGCCCTCTCTCTCTCTCTCTCCCTCCCATCCCTGTCATGTTTCTCTCCTTTCTAGTTTTTTTTACAATTGTAGACAGGCAGGGCCAGAGAGGAAGGGAGTGAAGGAGAAAGGTTTTCAAAGTCCAGTCCAAAGACAGACATGATGTCGCATCATTTCCTAATTAGGAAGTTTTCCCAGGGTGCTGAATCCATTCATTACAGACTGGAGTACAACCCTAACCCTAACTCAGGAGGTTTGTAGGGTAACTCCTATGGGGAGTTTTGGTCTTAATCATGAATGTTCTGCTATTAATGTTACATTTGTACAGTGTTATAACATTGTATAACAATGTGCTCCATAGGCTTTTGGAAAAATGTATTTATATTGTACTCCAAGCACATGCCAACATTCCAAATGGACTTTTTCACTTTTAATAGGAATAGCCTACATCCTTTTTTTCACATTTTGGTACAGACTAGTGGATTTACCTGAGCCATGTATTCCTGCATGAATTAATGTCAATAATTGCCACACCAGACTTTTGTTGTGGTTTACGGTTTTCATGAATTCACCTCAGAAGGGTGTGGTCACATTACTTTAGAGGGATAGACTTACTCACACACACACACACACACACACACACACACACACACACACACACACACACACACACACACACACACACACACACACACACACACACACACACACACACACACTAATCTACCATTCTGTAGATGTTAACTTACTCATCTGTTTGGTGCCCCTGCAGTGATTGTCTCCAGTCGGAGTAAGGAAGGTAAAGCAAAGAATTGACAATGTGTGACGACGAAGAGAGCACCGCCCTTGTGTGTGACAATGGGTCCGGTCTGTGCAAGGCAGGCTTCGCCGGGGACGACGCCCCCAGAGCAGTATTCCCCTCCATCGTAGGCCGTCCCAGACATCAGGTGAGCCGCCATTTGTCCATCAAAAGAGCGGCTGGATGTAACCGACTTCTGATTGGGCGATGGGAAATCATCCACTTTTTGACCGTAGTCTTTCATGGTCCTTGTTATATTCTTAATTTCAAAGCAATTTTATTTAAATGTTTCACTTTTGTTACCCATCATGGTTTAAGTCTCCACACAGCAAAGTCTATTTGTTGAATTTCAGTGCTAGCAATAGCATCCACTTTACAGTGTGGTGAGTGTGTTTCTGAGCAGCCTGTTCCTCTCGCTAGGGTGTGATGGTCGGCATGGGACAGAAAGACAGTTATGTGGGTGACGAGGCGCAGAGCAAAAGAGGTATCCTAACCCTGAAGTACCCCATCGAGCACGGCATCATCACAAACTGGGATGACATGGAAAAAGTAAGCCTACCACACCCTACTACACACAATACAACAATGACACACAGACTCATAAAACCCACATGACTTGGACGACCATCAAAAAAAAATCACATTGGAAAACAGGAACACACTCCAACATGGAATTTGATGTACGTTCATTTTCCATCATGTCACCCAAAAATAGCCCCTAAGCCAACACAACTCCCCGGGTGGCACTTTGGGATCCATCCAGTGGCATTTAGATCCAGGATCTATTCTCAGAACTACGACATGATCATTGGTTAGCTAAAGAGATGTTATGCTACTGGCACCCCCCCATCCTCCACCATGGCAGTCTTGTCATGTAATTTAGCTATGACTCATCACCGGTGACTAGGAGACAAACATGTCAACCAATTATCTCAGGGCACATGCTGTCATCCCCTCAACAGATGCATGCAACAGATGGTGTTATTCACTTAGAATCGTAAATTTCTCTCAAGATCGACCTCAATGTTTTGTGTGGGATTTCAACACGGGCCTCAATCGAACCCCTTTTTTTTCACCAGGTTGTGGTGAGGCTGTTTGTTTGATTGGTTTGTGTGTTTTGTGTGGGTTGGCAGATTTGGCATCACTCTTTCTACAATGAGCTCCGTGTGGCCCCAGAGGAACACCCCACCCTGCTGACAGAGGCCCCCCTTAACCCCAAAGCCAACAGGGAGAAGATGACCCAGGTGATGACCCTCATACACTACAGCTGGGACTTGGTCCAATGTATATCTCTAACCTAGCCTTTTAAGGCTCTGTAAGGCTCTTGATGTATACAGAAGAAATGTGTTACACGATGCTATGACCTTTGATTAGTGCCGTGAGAATGATATGTTAGTGTGAAAAAATAACACTGTAACCTAAACAAATGGTCCTGTTCTAGATTATGTTTGAGACCTTCAACGTTCCAGCCATGTACGTAGCTATCCAGGCTGTTCTGTCCCTTTACGCCTCTGGTCGCACAACAGGTCAGTCTAACACACCAGTCAAAACCAGCCTCATTTTATACTGACCATTCAGTTCCACTGGGTCTTAACCTTCGTGTCCTCCCAAAAAAACAGTGTCCTCCTAAACCTCCACAGGTATTGTCCTTGACTCTGGTGATGGTGTCACCCACAACGTCCCCATCTATGAGGGTTATGCCCTGCCCCACGCCATCATGCGTCTGGACCTGGCTGGCCGCGATCTCACTGACTACCTCATGAAGATCCTGACCGAGAGGGGCTACTCATTCGTCACCACCGGTCAGTAGGAACTCAGAGATGGGCAAATCTCTGATGAGACTATATTCTCTCATACTGTACAGTATAAGACTTTTAAGCAGAGGCCTACGCGGACACAGAGGTGCTGTTCTGCCAAACTACCAATCAATCCTTGATCTAACCTCCCCCTTATCCTCCTATCTCTAGCCGAGAGAGAAATTGTCCGCGATATCAAGGAGAAGTTGTGCTACGTGGCCCTGGACTTTGAGAATGAGATGGCCACCGCTGCCTCCTCCTCCTCTCTGGAGAAGAGCTATGAGTTGCCCGACGGTCAGGTCATCACCATCGGCAATGAGAGATTCCGCTGCCCCGAGACCCTCTTCCAGCCCTCCTTCATCGGTAATCCCACTCTCTTTTTCTTGTATCCCTTTTTCACTCTCTCCATCTGCCGTTCTCTCAACAGTTTGAAACAAGGATCTATCTCTGTCTCTTGTTGTGACTCTGTGTGATTTCCTCTGGTTTCCTCCCCAGGCATGGAGTCCGCTGGTATCCATGAAACCACTTACAACAGCATCATGAAGTGTGACATTGACATCCGTAAGGACCTGTACGCCAACAACGTCCTGTCAGGAGGTACTACCATGTACCCTGGCATCGCAGACAGAATGCAGAAGGAGATCACTGCCCTGGCCCCCAGCACCATGAAGATCAAGGTGTGTAGGAGATACTAACATCCAGAGTTAACTTACAAGTCACTGTGTGAGATGTTGTGTAGGGACTTTACCTTGTTCGGTATAGTATTCATCCTAATTTAAAGGTCTATTTTTTGCCATTCACAGACAGTAATGATATTGGTCCATTTCAACGCAATTATCCTTTTGACCTCTTTTACTTTGAATATAAATCTTTGTCTTGATAAATGTTTTGTGATTTCATGCAAGTTGTTACGACTCAATCTGAAGCGAAATATCACAGATTTTTGTCTCACTAAGCTTTATTGTACTGTACCTTAGTCACTGCATATATGTGATTGGCTCATTCTGTGTATTAAATGACATCTTCTGTGTTACCAGATCATCGCCCCACCAGAGAGGAAGTACTCCGTCTGGATTGGTGGCTCCATCCTGGCCTCCCTCTCCACCTTCCAGCAGATGTGGATCAGCAAGCAGGAGTACGACGAGGCCGGCCCTTCCATTGTGCATCGCAAGTGCTTCTAAACAAGGCCCAGACCCACCCACCCACCCCAGCCCACTCCCTCCCTCCAGCCCCAATTTCTGCTCTTGTTCTTTTGCCTGTAAACTGTGAATGTGTCCCCTATTTACCCTCCTGTGTTTCTATCTTTGCACTGCCCACCCCTGAGTGAATGTTATGTTATGTTATTGGTTGGTTATGTTTTTTTGTTTTTTTGTTGAATGAATAAAGCTTGAATGTGCAGCTGATAAAAAAACTTTGGGGGCCATTGGGGGCCATTGGGGGCCATTCCCGGGGGAGTGTATATAGATTCCAGCAGTGGCGATAGAATGAAGTAGAAGAGGCTGAATCTGTTCCACAGCGCATTCTATAGCATTCTCCCTCTTTTGTTCACTTTGTTCAGTACTTCATCCCTGGATGTGGTCTCTCGCATGGCTCAGATCACTGCTGAAAGCTTCAACCATCTGACTGTTTGTAAAGATCCATGTGAACATGAACGAACACCCAAGGAAGGAATAAAGCTCTCATACAAGGGCCTCTGGCTCATACATTTGTATTACAAGTGTTTCTAATATAACTACTGTAACTACTGCTGCATCGAGCCACATTGTCAGTTACTCTTCTTTTCATACAAAAGACACCAGAATCTATGCGCCACTGCTACCCCACATTCTCCGAAAGTGAACTACAACAGAATGCCTGTTCGTAAAAGAAAAAATACTATTTCCTGGTTCATCCTTTCAGGAGAATGGCTTTGTTTATTCTCTAACAAAATAATTACAGCGACATACTTCATGCCCTGGATTGCAGAGGAACTGGATCCCTGGTCCTGTCTTGATAACCTGTTTTCACTCATTCCTTTCCCTTGATGACATGGTTCTGTTCATTTGGGGGGAAAACACAGAACAACTACATTTGACAACACATGAAGTGCAGTTAAACAACATCTTGGACAAGGAGATAAAGCAGTATGCATTTTTTATTACCAAAATGGCAGTGGAAAAGTGTGGTAGAGTCACTGCATTGACTGGTTGTCTTTCCCATTGCCAAACATAAAGCCACTACAACACAACATGTTTGTGCAGCACCACTGGGACAGCTGATCACACTGCAGCAATAGTCCAACACCACATTGTACAACTGATAATGCCATTATCAGCACTGCTGTGAGGGCGTGTGCAGAGTAAAAAAATATATGCCCGCTTCTGCCAGAGGTGAAAAAAGGACAGCTCCTATTTCTACAGCGAGGGGTGGTTAAAGGATAGCCATGTCCCAGATCTGTTTATGCTGTTTCGCTAACTTCCATGGTCATTGTCAAGCCAAACAATGATGAGTTGCCAAGACGGCACAAACAGGTCTGAGACCAGGCTAGTTAACTGCTTCATGGGGGTGGAAAGTGAACTTATACCTGAGCTCTGTGTAGTCAAGGCCCTTGGGATGGCAAAAAGATACTCCTCATATAAGGTGTCTAATGCGTCTTTGCTTATACAGTGCCTTCAGACAGTATTCATACCCCTTGACTTATTCCACATTTTGTGTTACAGCCAGAATTCAAAATGCATTTAAATATGTATTTTTCTCTCACCCATCTACAGACAATACCCCATAATGACAAAGTGAAAACATGTTTTTAGAAATGTAGCAAATGTGTTCAAAAACAAATACAGAAATATCTCATTTACATAATTATTCACACCCCTTTGCTATGACACTCCAAATTGAGCTCAGGTGCATCCAATTTCCTTTGATCATCCATAAGACATCGCTACAACTTAAGTGGAGTTCCCCTGTGGCCAATTCAATTGTTTGGAGGTTATTTACTGTATATACAGTATAGAAGGTACCACAGTTGACAGTGCAAGTCAGAGCAGAAACTATACCATGAAGTCCAAGGAACTGTATGTAGATCTCCGAGATAGAATTGTGATGAGGCATATATCTGGGGAAGGGTATAAAACTATTTCTAGAGTGTTGAAAGTTTCCAAGAGCACAGTGGTCTCCATCATTGGGAAATTGCAAACATATGGAAATACCAATCTAAGCAACCGGGCAAGAAGGACCTTGGTCAGGGAGGGGATTATGAACCCAATGACCACTCTGACAGAACTATAAAGTTCTTGTCTGAGATGCCAGAACCTGCCAGAAGGACAACAGTCTCTACAGCACTTTACCAAACTGGGCTTTATGGGAGAGTGGCCAGATGGAAGCCACTCCTGAGAAAAAGGCACATGACAGCACACATGGGGCTTCATTTATAAACTTTATATGCACAAAAAATTCCCCAAAATTCCCGTTTCAGGCTGAAGTTGGCAATTATTATTTTTTTAATGTAAAAAAAACTTGGTGAGAATGTGCTTATTCTCTCGCAAACTTTAGACCATGCGTATGCAGTTTCTAGTGGTTGAGGTATTGCATGGCAAGAAGTCAAAAGTAGACTAGCCTTGTGCAGGAAAATGTGACCGTCGGGTAGCTAAATATATAATTCCCAGATGCTATCACTAGCCGTTAGTGAGAAAATCAATTTGTTGAATTTTTTGTATTCTAAAAACGTTGAATGCATTAATGTCAAATTCCTCAAGTAGACAATAATTAAATGTATAAACAAAAAATATATATATCATAACCATTGCAGTGGAAATTCCTCAGATTTTCTGGCCAAGATGAATTCATATTCCCGAAGTAGCCATACAACAAATTACCATGCGCAGCTCTCATTTAATTAGGCTTACCACCAGTATTAGATATGCTTTAATTTCCGAAAGTGAGCGCGCTTTATAACATTCAATAGAATTCAACAGGTGAACAGACAGTTGATATTTTGCATTGAAGTGTATAGGCTACCACTATAAGTAGTGGCCTATAGTATGAAAAATCATCCCCCCCCCCCCCACAAAACATCCCCCCCCCCCCCACAAAACATCCCCCCCCCCCCCCACAAACCTAGTGCACTACGCGTTTACTAGTGGTGTATTAGCAGACCAATATAGCCTTCTGTAGCATGGGCAAAATTCCAATATTTCCAAAGTACACATTGATTGGTGTTTTTCAGAGTTATAATGTTCCTTCATGTGCACAGCTTTACTTCAGGTCTGATTTATAAAACGGGAAACATGCGTGTATATATGGGATGCACCAAGTTTATAAATCTAAATATTTTTTGTGTGCGCCCTTTTCAGAAATGGTGCATGCAGATATTCTGTGTAAAATTTACAAGCCAGTTATGAGGCCCTTGGAGTTTTCAAAAAGGCACGTGAACAACTCAGAGCGCAAGGCAAAAGATTTTGTGGTCTAATGAGACAAACTTGGCCTGAATGCAAAGCGCTATGTCTGGAGAAAACCAGGCACAGCTCATCACCCGTCTAACACCATCCCTACCGTGAAGCATGGTGGTGGCAGCATCATGCTATAGGGGTGCTTTTCAGCGGCATGGACTGGGAGACTGGTAAGGATAGAGGGAACAAATGGAGCCAAATACAGGAAAATCTTTGATGAAAACCTGCTTCAGAGTGCAAACGACCTTAGACTGGTGTGAAGATTTATGTTCCAACAGGACAATGACACCAAGCATACAGCCAAAGCAACGTTTGAATGGCTTCAGAACAAGAATGTGAAAGTCCTTGAGTGGCCCAGCCAAAGCCAAGACTTGAATCCCATTGAAAATCAGTGGAAAGACTTGAAGATTGCTTTTCAATGCCGCTCCAAAACAAATTTAACAGAGCTGGAGAGAATCTGCAAGGAAGAATGGGAGAAAATCCCAAAATCTAGATGTGCAAAGCTGATACAGACATACCCAAGACAACTCAAAGCTGTAATCGTGATACAAAGTATTGACTCGGGGCTGTGAATACTTATGTAAATGAGATATTTCTATATTTCATTTTCAATATCTTCACAAAAAAAAAAACGTTTTCACTTTGTCAGTATGGGGTATTGTTTATAGATGGGTGACACAAACATCTATTTAATACATTTTGAATTCAGGCTGTAGCAACAACATGTTGAAGACGTCAAGGGGTATGAATACTCATTCTTTGAGCACTTCGGTTTGTTCCTCCCCGCACAAGACATTCCACCTCGATGGGCTACTTCAAATAAGAATTGAGTTACGGTTTTCTTTTAGGTCAACACTTCCAAGATAAATCCAAGACTCACAAATAATGCAAAAAATGTCAAGGCTAAAATCCAACTGGCCAAATGTAATCCATTATAACTAAGACTAAAAAGACAACATGAAACGTCCTAAGCCACATAGCGCCATCCCAATTCAATCAGTCCATTTTATATGACCTTTTAAAAAAATGTTTGTTTATTTGTTGAATCTCTGCATATGTAATCAATTGTGTAAATACTGTATCATTGTGTCTCTCAAGTCTCATCTGTTGTATCCTGTACCAAGAAAGTTAAGGGTAAGGATACCCTCACGGGAGACTATCACTCATGTAATCATTCATATAACACACACACCTGCTCCCACACACACTTTATTCTCAGCCAGTTGTTCTCACACTGAAACACCTAAGGCCATTTACAGTAAGCCTGCGTGCTAAAATAGTTCTCTCTGGAGAATTTCACATCAAATCTGACAAGCAGAAAGACTATCTGCCTCAAAAACTACCCTCTGCCAAAATTGTCAAGCCAAGCTATCAAAAAGCCCCCAACCAAAAAAATCCCATACTTCAAGTGAATAAAGAGTTGATAAAACAACACCATTAGAACAATTCCATAGCTCACATCATTGTGTTGCAAAGCAGTTTCAATTCACAGTACCTCATTTCAAAAAAATAAATAAATACAAAAGCCTTCATTGTAAACAAAGGTATAAATGGGGCGGCAGGTAGCCTAGTGGTTAGAGAGTTGGGCCAGTAACCAAAAGGTTGCTAGATCGAATCCCCGAGCTGACAATGTAAAACTCTGTCGTTCTGTCCCTGAATAAGGCAGTTAACCCACTGTAGGCCCGTCATTGTCAATAAGAATATGTTCTTAACTGACTTGCCTATTTAAATAAAGGTTAAATAAATAGGAGTTCCAGTATGTGAGGGTTGTGGGTGTCTTGTCTTCCCCTCGCTGTCACCGGAGGTCCAGCACTGTTGTTTTCGAGTCCTTTATAACAACATGCCTACAGATCTGAAAATAGAAAAGGCCATGTTTAATTCTCAGGTTAACTAACAACAACAGTGGAGAAGCACAACCATGAATATAGGGACATATTTTTTATATTTTTTATTTGGCCTTTATTTAACTAGGCAAGTCAGTTATGAACAAATTCTTATTTACAATGACGGCCTACCGGGGAACAGTGGGTTAACTGCCTTGTTCAGGGGCAGAATGACAGATTTTTACCTTGTCAGCTCTGGGATTCGACATGAACCCACACACACACACAATAATACACACAAGCTCCATTTGAGACTGTGCTGAAAAAGAGAGAGGCTGCGGAAGCAGTGAGGCCTCTCTGTCTGCTGGGAGGATGTCTGTGTGTATTACTTACGCTAAAGAGCGGCGGGTCCTTGGAGTGTGGGTGAAAGCCCTTCAGTCTGCAGCCAGCGACCTCCCCCATCCCAGAGCTGGTGAGTCTG